>NC_000076.6:62385865-62685865 GCF_000001635.26 Mus musculus | reverse complement strand
TGCTAGCCTTGAAGGGCTTCTGGGTATCTTGGCCTCCCACTGGAAGGAAAGTGCCATGTTGAGAGGTGCAGGGGCCTGGCCAGCAGCTTTCCCCAGACCTTCCACAGGGTCGAACCAGTTCCACGAGTGTTGCCCAGGGCTCCCTGAGCTGCCATGGGGCTTGGTCTCCTTTCCCATAAACCAATTGGCAGAACTTATTCCTCCTCCATTCATTTGGATCTGAATGCCCACGAATTATGCAGGGTCAGAGGCAGGTTTCTTATGGTTTATGTCATGAGATTATAATAGTATGTAAGTAATCAGGTTTGAGTAGGTGGCCCTTGGCGAAGGGCTTACTCAAGGGGCAACTGGATAAAACCCAGATAGAAAACTCTCCAGTTTGGGAAGTCAGGCCTACTTTTAGGGATGGAAAAAAAGGTTTTCTCTGACCTCATGTAGAAGAAAAGAGGCCACTGCTTTCAGTTTTAACAGGAGGGGCGGAAGGGGGGTAGGAAAAAACCTTTGCTTTTTGGAGACAGGATGGAAAAGTCCTGCCCTCTCTCTCTAACCTTTTGGAATATAAAGGTCTCTCTCCAGGAGCCACATCTGCTTTGGTGACCCTAAAAGACTCTGAGACTCACTTTCCCATGACATGTGAAGACATATTTTTGAGTTCAGACATCTCACCAGAGAGTATCAATCGATGTTGTAAAGCAAGCTGAGCAGTCTGTGCCTTCTGGAACATTCTAGAAAGTGCAACTCTTCAAAGATCAGGCTCTGTGCCATGGGGCCACGTGGGAAGCAGGACCAAGACAAGAGTTGTGACCCTGCTTCGTACTGCTCTAGCTTGGCTCGGAGGACTAGGTCCCCTCAGAGGGCACTGTTGTGCCTGAGGAAGAGGTGGAGGGATCCAGACACGGTGTAAGAGAGGATCTGTCTGTGTGTGGAGCCCTGGGGAAGGGGCTGGTTCTTTAGTAAGCACAGGGTGTGGGTGCCATGACAGGAGGAACAGGGGACTAAGAGAATGAATGAGGTCTGAAGCAAGGGGACTTTTAAAGATGTCCAACTCCTCCGCTGGGCCAGAACTCAGCAAGAAAGGCAGGAAGAAAGAATTTATTCTGGTTGGCGGTTAGGGAACCAGGTCTGAGCAAGGCCAAGAAAGAGGTCGTGTAAACTGTTGATGGACCTTAGAGGTACTGCCAGGACACAGACACACACTGAGGAACCTGTCTGTGGATGGCCCCTGGGCAGAGGTGTGGTGATTTAGGGGGCTTAGTAAGGCTGCTCTTAGGAGCGGCCATCAGAGTCACTGTGTTCCCTTTCCAACACTGCTCATCCAACTTGATACTTCTGAAGTGATGATATTGAGGGAACAAACGGGCTGATGTGTGTTGAAGTGGCTGTGTGACTGGGTGTGACTTTCCTCCCAGAGGGACAGGTTCCAGACCGGCGGGTGTTCTCGGTGTATCTGCTTACATGAAAGTGGAACACAAAATACTCTTATCCTGTGTCCCAGGGAACCCTCCACAGAGAGGATCCACCACCCAGCACAGTGGCTAGCTTTCCACGGCCATTGGGCCAATGGGCCAATGGGCCAATGGGCCAATGGGCCAATGGAAGAGCACTCATCAGCCAGTCTACTTGCCGTGTGTGCTGAGGGAATGCCTCACGTAGGCCCTTCATCACGGATGGATTATTGAGAACAGCCATGCTGCTTGCCTGGAGTTGGAGGGGATGCACGCAAGGCATCTCGGATCAGACTCCTCCATCTTACCCACTCAGTCTTGTAAAGGGCCAGGGGGCCCACTGTTCCTGACAATGTGCCAAACTTAAAGTAGCTAATTTTGAGAAAGAGGAAGATGGATAGATAGCACCTTTAAAGATACTAGGGCTAACAAGGAATCACTCTCTGACAAGGAGACAGGGAGACATTGTAGCAACCACCATTGAAGGAAGAAAGGAATGTCAGAACAAGATTCTGATGGACCCAGAGATATTCAGTCTGGCTGACCAGAACCTCCAGGCTGTTCTAGACATTAACATCCCCAGAAGTAGGTTGCCCTTCAACTCTGGTGTGCTGAAGGCACAGTACTGATTTATATAATTTAATAAAAATTTTAAATAAAAAGTTTATAATTTTATGTGTATGGCTGTTTTGCCTGCATGTATGTCTGTGCACCACGTGTGCATAGTGCTAGCTGAGGGCAGACATGAGCATCAGATCCCTTGGAACTGACTGACGGAGTTGTGAGCTGACATGTGCTAGGAGGCAAGCCTGGGTCCTCTGCAAGAGCAGCCAGAGCTTTCAGCCACTGACCTATCTCCCAGAGGCAGGGTTTCTCTGTACAGCCCTGGCTCTCCTGGAACTCAGTCTGTAGACCAGGCTAGCCTTGAACTTACAGAGATCTGCCTGCCTCTGCCACCCAAATGCTGCACCACCATGCCTGCACCACCATGCCCAATGTGGCTTCTATCTTTTAAAGCTCTCGGAAGCCAGAAGAGTCTGTAATCAGCTTGAAAGCAGCTGGAGTTGGGCGGACAGTCTGGACAATGTGTGACCATTGATACAAAACCCAATGGTGCTTTTCAGATTGAACCGGTGACCAGCAGGTGGAGCTGCCCCCCAGAAGGGAGAGGGGATATGGCACCTGTGAGCAGGGCCAGGACGCCCTGGATTCTTTATTGTCCTGGGTAACCACTTGGAGCAGGCAAGGTGCTCTCTGCAAGGCTTTTGGTAGACCTTCTGTGTGCACAGTCTGGAGGAGGAGGCAGGATTGTGTTTACCTCATGAGACAAAGTGCAGTCTCCTCCAGCTCCCGGCACCACTGAGCCCAGGCCTCATTGCAGCGGATGATCCTGGCCATCGCCCACTTCCAGGCAAACCCATCCACAGAGACCTGGGGAGTCGGTGAGAATCCAGGCTCCTTCAGGACCAAGGCAACTTCTTTTGACAAATGTCAAGGATGGCCTCAGTCCCAACACACAGGTGGAGGTAGCTCTATTTGCTTGTTTCCTGGGCTATTACATTGCCTCTCAGGGCTGTAATACTAGACGCCCATTTCTCATGATTTCCACATTCAGTAAGGAAATTTCCTTCCAGAGGAGTGTCTCCTGTAAGTTTTAGGATAGACTATATTATTCATCAATACTTAACAATTTGTAATGCTAGTTGAAAGCATAGCTTTTCTGCCTCTCTTTAGACACCCCAGAAGAGGGCATCAGATCTCAATAACGATGGTTGTGAGCTACCATGTGGTTGCTGGGATTTGAACTCAGGACCCTGGAGGAGCAGTCGGTGCTCTTAACCGCTGAGCCATCTCTCCAGCCCCCGCTTTTCTGCCTCTCAGAGCATTTGTAGCTCAGCTTGGACATAAAGAGCATAAGGCCTCTTCTGCAGATGGCCAGCCGTGTGGCATTCTTGTGTGCCGGCGGTGAAGGGGTTAATGAAGTATCTTGTGCTGTCAAGCCCAGAGGTTCGAGTCAAGTCCTTGGGACACACACAGGGCTTACAGCAGAAACCATGAAGAGGCAACTCATGTCATTGGTCCTTGAGTGGGAAGATTTGGATTAAAGAAGAGTGTTCTGGTGGGATTTTAGAAAGCCTTTAAAAAAATGACTTGTATAAAGAAAGTGTAGATTTGCCTCCTATACCAGAAGGCTTAGAGATAGGTAAGCTGGCTCAAGCACAGCTCAGCATGGCTGTCCTAAACCTTGGCATTTTTGTCTCCTCTCTGTTTTGCCTTCTTGTGTACCCAGGTGGTTGTTTGACCTCCAATTTATTTTCTCCTGGTCATGAGAGCTGCATCTACCTAAGATTCAAGCACGGAGGTGTGGTAGCACACACCTCTAATCACAGCACTCAGGAGGCAGAGGCAGGCAAGATCAGGGGCTCAGAGTCACCCTGGGCTACATGAGACCCTGTCTGAAAACAAAACAAAAATCCAAGCAGGAAGAAAGAATGAAGGAGATAAGTCTTTTTAAATCTCCTTGGCGGAAGTCTCGCCATCTGGCTGCCAGTCTTACGAGAAGCTAAAGATGGAGTATCCATGTTTTCTGCCTCCACACGGTGGAACAACAGTATATCTCAAATGGACCAGTCGAACAAAATACCTAACTTCAGAAATATATCTCTCAAAAATAGAGTGTGCCCAGCCCTGAGGTCAGTCCTTTCAGGTGAGAGGACCACCTGTCAGGATTGGTGGCTAGTCAAAAGGCTATGGAATCCGGGAAAAAGTCAGGACTGATCAAGAAGTACCTCTAGTACCAAAGGAGTGTGCTAGAGGAAAAACAATCTCAGGGTGCTGGAGATGCTGGAGACACGGGCTCATCAGGCGTGATGGCTTTGGTTTGGGAAGAAAAGAGAAAAGATTCTAGGCAGCTTTATTCCAATACTGTCAAGTGCTGGCCCCGGGGCATGCCTTCAAGCACATTGTTCTCCTTTTGTTGAACAGTTGAGGTAACTAATCAATAAAGAGGGTATTCCAAAAGTGCAGTGAAGGGTGCTTCCTAACATTCCAGGATGGCCCCTGCTTTCTCATGATGCCTTTGGGACCTAAGACCCCACAGGGATTTTTTTTTTTCATTCATGATAGTCTGCCTTGGGCATCTCCTAATGTCCTAAGAAGTGCTGAGTGGAGTGCTGTAGTCTTTACTTTGGGTTATAATTGCCTCCACCCACGTCTCCTCATTCCAACCAGAGCCCCTTGAGGGCAAGTACTGTGTCCCATTTGCTGTAGTTCCTAGACAACTGGCATATAATAGATACTCAATAAATATCTGCTGGCTAAGGAGCGGTCTGGGTTTTCTGGTGCAGCGCTGCAGTGGCTCCTCCCTACATCACGAATACGTACATGAAGAATATTCCCAGCTCCTGGTTTCCAGGGGTGCTCAAATGGTTGAACAGCATTTAGGGTAGGCATAGATGACAGCGTGCAAAGGCTGCCTTGTAGGAACGAGTAGAGGAAAACAGGGTCCAGGCTTTGGCAAAGAGGCACAGGATCATAAACAGAATGCAGTGTAATGGAGGGAGCTTGCAGCTTGTCGTTTTCCTTTACAAAAAGGAAGGCACACCAAACCTGCCCACACTGGGTTATGATTAACTCAGACCACAGCTCCTGATTGTGGCCAGGAGCTATGGAGCTAACGCCAGCCAGGCCATTCTTTACAGATACTCTTTAACCATGTCATTGCAACTCCAAGAAGCACCTTTGCAAACATTTGGTCACAGGATGAACGCTATTTTCCTTTTCTTAATATTATTGGGAGGGAGAGGCACTTGCCATGGTGTACGTGTGGAGGTCAGAGGAAAACTCTTTGGAGTCTGTTCTCTGCTTCCAGCTTTATTCAGAAGTTCCGGGGCTTGAACTCAACCCATCAAATACATTTGAGCAGCAAATGCTTTTATCCAATGAGCCATCTTTCTGAACCAGGACCTTTTTTCTTTAAAAAGTTTTTTTTTCTATTTTTTTTTTCTGTTGTTTTTTAGCCTTGGTGGGATTGGTAGTACACACCTTTAATCCCAACAGGAGGAACTCCGAGCCAGCTTAGTCTACATAGTGAGTTCCAAGACATCCAAGGCTACATAGAGACCTTGTCTCAAAAAACAAAAAAACAACAAAACAAAAAAAAACCCACCTTTTAAAAATTTTTATTTATTTTATGTGCATTGGTGTAAGGGTGTCAGGTCCCCTTGGAACTGGAGTTACAGACAGTTGTGAGTTGCCATGTGGGTACTGGGAATTGAACCCCAGTCCTCTAGAAGAACAGCCAGTGCCCTTAACCACCGAGCCATCTTTCCAGCCCCTTAACTTTTATTTTTATTTTATGCCTATGGGTCTTTTGCCTGCTGTGGATCTGTGACACATGCATGCAGTGCATTGAATTGCCAGGAGAGGGCAGCAGATCCCTTGAAACTTTAGTTGCAAATGGTTGTGGATGCTGGGAATCAAATTGGTCCTCTGTACTTCACCTTTGCCAATAAAACAAAACAAAACAAAACAAAAACCAGGTCTTCTGGGAGAACAATCAGAACTTATAACTTCTGAGCTATCTCTCTCCAGCCCCAGGGACCTTTTTCTTACGGAGAGCTTCACGTATTGAGTGCTCTATAAAACAGAGTTTGAAAAATGCTTATCTATCCAAGCCCCACACATACAAACAGGGAAAGGGAACAGACCAGAGAAACGCTGTGGTGACTTGGGGCCACACAGCAGATCCAGACTAGAACCCTGAAACCCTGGTTGGAATGTTTGTCACCCTGTCCCCAGTGAGAGCTGGGAAGATAGAAAAGACAGCACTTAGTAAGTGTTACATGGAACTATTATTCAGATAACAGTTTTGCACTAGATTGTCTTCCATGGTTATGTAGTTTTTGAGACAGTATTCTGTTTTTAAAGGTACATGTGTTGTGTGTGTGCGTATTTGTGTATACGCACACGTGTGAATGAGCCACACATCAATGACTCTCAAGGGTCAGGGGAAAAGGTGGTTCTCCTTTCCACCATGTGGCTCTGAGGGGTCCAACTCAGGTTTTCAGGCTTGGTGGCAGTTCCCTTTACCTGCTGGGTCATCTTGCCAACCCCAGTAATATTTTACATTGATTGTGATGATACATAGCAATAAGAGCTGTCCCTGTGCGGCCTCCAGGATTTCTTGGGGGAGAAGTGTCACCTCAAGTCTGTCCCAGGTTTGCTTAGAAAGCCAGGAAGAAATGTTGCACACACTTTTTTCTTTGCCAGGGGTGGGGGTTGGGGGGGGAGGCCAATTTAAAGAGGTTTATTATTGTAATTGTTTAGGAATGTTTAAATGTGTATGTATGTTTTTGCCTGTATGTATGTCTGTGTACCACTTGCATGCCTGGTGCCCTCAAAAGCCAGGAGAGGGCGTCAGATCTTCTGGAAGTGGGGGGAGAGACAGCTGTGAGCAGCCATGTGGGTGCTGGGGATTGAACCCACAGCCCAAAATGTAGCTCCTCTCTCCCCCTCTCCGCGAGTATGAGCAATAAAAATGCTCAGAAACGAGAAATGTATCTGACGAGCAGCAGAAGCAAACTGAAAGCAAATCAGAGGGTGGAGGTGTGAGGAAGAGTCACTCTGAGGAAGATGACAGGCAACCCCACGAGACCCGCAGGGGCCTTTGAACTTCAGAGAAAGGCTCATCTTGGACCACTCTCCGTGATATCAGGGATCTTAGTCATCAGCTTTATAATCACAAGGGAGTCCCGGCCCAAACCTAAATGTACCCAGCAACTGTCTAGGTGAGCGACCAGGCTGAAAGCTGTGCGTGGCAGCACATACCTAGAACCCTAGGACTTGAGAGGTGGAGACAGGAAGATCAGCGTTCTAGGCCAGCCTTGGCTATGTAGCAAGTTTGAGAGCAGTATGGCCTATGTAAGACCTTTTCTCAAGTTTCAAAAAAAAAAAAAAAAAAAATCTAGTCTCATCAACACTTTGAGTATGGCTTTGAGACCCAGAGCAAGTCGAATTAAAACACTCAGACTTTTGGTCTCTAGAATGTGTGATATGTACCGCCCCACCCTCACCCCCTTACCCCCCTATCCCTCCTACCCCCTGACCCCCCTCCAGACAAGGTTTTTCCTCTGTATGGCCTCAGTTGTCACTCGGTAGACCAGGCTGGGCTCGAACTCACAGAGATCCACCTACTTCTGCTTCCCAAGTGCTGGGATTAAAGGTGTATGCCACCACTACCTGGTGTTAAATTTATTATTAAGACCCCTAAGTTTGTGGGCTCTCTGGCCTGTGCTCGAGGTCCTTAGGATACAACCCAGGACCTTGCGACTGTTCTGCAAATGTTCTGCCTCTAAGATATAGCCTGAACCCTTAGTTTTGTTTTGTTTTGAGATACAGGCCTGACTATGTAATTCAGTCTGACCTTGATCTCTACAGTTCCTTGAATGCCTCTGCTCTTATACCAGGCTTATTTGTAATAAATAGTTAAGGACCAGCTGATGGTACCGCAGTGAGCATGGCTACCTTCGGAGAGCCAGCTTGTTTGAGCCACTAGCTCTTTCCCTGCCAGCAGAGACCTCTCTGTGTCTCTATTGAAAACGAGGATGGCATGGGGAAATTGGGGGGAGGAGAGGCCTGCAAAATATAAAGACAGGGTGGTGGTTACGGGATGCAGCTAGAGCTCAAGAGACAGTCCTGGGTAAGGTTGCCTGTCTTTCCTCTGCATTTATGTATTGTCTGACAACCAAACTGTGTAGTATCTGTCATTGGCCAAAGGCGTCTGTTGTCGGGCACCACTCAACTGGCATTTGATATTAGCACATGTATCACTTGAAAAGGAGGCTGGTGACCCATGGCCCATACTCCGTGCTTGGCGCACCCCAGGCGGGTGTGTCCTGCTGTAGCTTATCCCCAGTCAGCTGCCAGGTTGGCCATGGGCCAGTAGGCAGCTGGTACCCAGGTGCCAGGTGCCACAAGGTCACCTGGGGGTATGGTTAGGGACAACATCAGCTGTAGTGACAGTTTTGATAATTCTGGAATTCTGGTGTCTTTAGAAAACACAGAAAAATTATAAGAATGTGTTTTCATTTTAACCCAGGGTGTGGGGGTGTGGGGCTGCTTCTCGGGAGTTGACTATGATTTGCCTCGTGCTTTAGCAGAGGCACGGAAAATTTTGCCAGCTGCAGATAAGTTTCTGTGAATGTGTGACGTTTGGAATTCTGGGAACTTTCCTGAGGGTATATAAATGCTCGGGGGCTCTACCAGACAGGTCGGTTCAGGGGGTGTTTGTTGTGGTTTGTTAGTTGTCACTCTCAAAGAAGAAACAAGAAGAAATTAGATTCAAGGATCTCTCTCTCCTCTCCCTCTCCTCTCTCCTCTCTCCTCTCTCCTCTCCCCTCTCCCCTCTCCCCTCTCAGCTCTCTCCTCTCTCCCCTCTCTGCTCTCTCCTCTATCTCCTCTCCCCTCTCCCCTCTCCCCTCTCCTCTCCCCTTTCTCCCCTCTCCTCTCTCCTCTCCCCTCTCTCTCCTCTCTCCTCTCCCCTCTCCCCTCTCCCCTCTCCCCTCTCCCCTCTCCCCTCTCCCCTCTCCCCTCTCCCCTCTCCCCTCTCCCCTCTCCCCTCTCCTCTCTCCTCTCTCCTCTCTCTCCTCCTTTCTCTCCTATATAGTGATGGTGGGGGTGTGGATAAAGGGTGAGGAAAAGAACCACCACAAAGTATCAGTGTCCGGCTACAGTCAGCATCTGCAGAAATCCTCCACTAGCCTCTGTAGGACTGCCATTTTGGAGTTGCTCTGGCCAAATCTATGGCCAGGGGACACTTGCTTAAGGGGAGGCTCTGCTGTGGAGGAAGAAGAGAAGGCTGATGGGTCCCGGGTGCCTGGAAGCTGTCAGGGGTGACAGACTGGGACTGGGGATGCTGTTCAGTTGGTAGAATGATTGCTTAGCAGGCATGAGTTCTTGGGTGTGGTGGTGCTTGTCTGTGACCCCAGCATTTGGGAGGCAGAGGCAGAAGGATCAGAAATTCAGGGTCATCCTTGACCACGTATAAACATTGAAGCCAGCCTGGCACGCATGGAACCCCGTCTCCCCTCTCCCTTCAGGGCCTGCTCTCAAACTCCCGAGAACTGGGATTAAAGGCATGCGCTACCACTGCCTGGCTATCCTTTCTTTCTTGGGTATACTACATCACTTATTATTCTGTAATTTCAAGGCACCCCTCAGAGCTGGCTATGAGGGAAATTAGCCCCGCAGGGGCAGAGTTGATACTTGGTTGAGTTTGATGTTGAGTCAGTTCATACAGGACCATTGACATACTTTTACTTTATGAGATGGACTAAGTATGGGCTAGAAACATAATCAAGGAGGTGTCCACTACAGATCCATCATGGAGCAGATCTGTTGAGCTCAGACCTCCTGGATTCTAGCGCATTAACAACTCTGGGTTTGAAGTCCTTGAAAAGAAACTTGCTAGACCCACACCTCCTGCAGGATGTACCCACAAAGAGGTGCTGACGAAGGCCCAGTGAACTGAACCCATCGGACTCTGAAAACCCATTGTTCAGTACAGAAGTTAACTTGAGCTTCACAGACAAGCCCTCATGAACATCAGAAGCTAATTCTTTCTGTGATCTACTACGGCAATTTAGCCCATAGAGCGGACCCCAAACAACTCTGTTCCTGCTTAAAATATCTTCTCCTGTCACTGGGACATGGAGGGTTATAGCAAGAGAAGACCATGGTGTGTGTTGTCAAGGCTCCAGAACTGCTGCAGTAAGCACGCACTGCCATGGCCGGAAAGCATGATAAATTGTTGTCCGTCATCGTGAACGTGACCCTCCGTGATTCAATGCTGTCCCGCTTTCTTTTCAGTTAAAGCACTTGCCAAATGGTTCAAACGCTAGCCTCAGGCTCTCTCTTTTTGTGACTCGGTTTCTTGTATGCCTAGCTTTCCTCGAACTTGCCATGCAGGAGAGGGTGACCTTGAACCCCTGATGCCGCCGATATTATAGGTATGGATCATCTTAGCCCGTTCTCTGTGGTGCTGGGGGCCTGACCCAAGGAGGGCTTTCTGCATGCTAGGCAAGGTTCACCCCCTAACCTTGTTCTTTCTGAAGCCACAGGGCAGAGCACCCGCATAGCCAGGATCTTCTGTGCTTAGCAATTTCCCCTCCGTGGCAGATGCCCAGCTGCCGCAGCTCCACAGGCGGGTCTGACTCCCGGTGTTATTTGGTCTGGAGATTTTAAGTGTTTGTGTTCTCTTTTCTTTTTCACTCAGCTGAAAGGGAGAACGAGAGAGGGCTTGGCTCTGTGGTACTGAAACATTTTTGGTCTTTTTTTCCATTCTGATTGATTTCTTTTTCCTCCCTGAACCTATTTGAAGTTGTAACACAGACAACCTAATCATTTAAAGCCACTGGGCTTTGTACATAACCCGTTATCTCCAACCAACGAGGAGCAGGTCGTTGCAAAAAGGCTGGTTTGGCTTTCTTTCCTTTTAAAACCAGGTCAGGATTAATTTTAAGGTTCAAAAAAAAAAGTTGCCAGATAAAAGAGCAGCTTGAAATCAGGGACTCTGCTTGGGTTACTCTGGACCAGCATCCTCTTTTATTAAAGCCCAAGTGCTTCTGCAGGCTCCTTTGTCTGCGCTTGGTAGATGCCTTTCCCACCGTGGGATTCTGTACCAGGGCCCAGAGAAATGGTCTCAGATTTCCCGAATCCCCATAATGAGCCGAGGTCCAGTGGCTCAGCTAAACCATCTGAAGGTCAATAATGCATGGATTCCTGGCCGATTGCCTGGCACAGTGTCCTCCACAAGCATACCTGCATCGGGTCCAAATGCTCTTGAGGGAAGTTTGTGTTTTAAACATGAAATGTTAGAATTAGAGTTCAGTAGAGTATAATGATGTGACAAGTTCTTTCTCCTCCTCCTCCTCCTCCTCCTCCTCCTCCTCCTCCTCCTCCTTTTTCTTCTTTCTTCTTCTTCTTCTTCTCCTCCTCCTCCTCCTCCTTCTTCTCCTTCTCCCCCCCTCCTCCTTTCCCCTTCCTCTCCTTCCCCTCCCCTCCTTCTCCTCCTTCTCCTTCTCCTCTCCCTCCTCCTCCTCTTTCTTTTAAAGATTTATTTTATGAGCACACTGTCACTGTCTTCAGACACACCAGAAGAGGGCATTGGATCCCATTACAGATGACTGTGAGCTACCGAGTGGTTGCCAGGAATTGAACTCAGGACCTCTGGAAAAGCAGTCAGTGCTCTTAACTGCGGAGCCATCTTTCCAACCCTATATGACAAGGTCTTACATGTATGACACAGAAAAATTTGTATGCATGTATGAGAGCTCAAAATTCTCGAGAGCCCTTTCTTCTGTTTGTATTATTTGCTAGCACAGTCTCTTATGAATCATAAAAATCAAGTTGAAATACCCCAGATTAAAACATGACAGGTTGGGAATTAGTGGCTCATCTGTGTAGTCCCAGGACTCCAGAGGCAGGAGAAATAATTTGGGTTTTCTTTTAAGGTCTTTGGTTCATTTTAAGTTTACTAGAATATTTTTTTTTTAGATTTACTTATTACATATGTATGGATTTTTGCTTGCATGTAAGGTACACCATGTATATGCCAGAAGACTGTGTCATAACCTCGGAGGACTGGAATAACGGGTGCTTGTGAGCTACCATGTGGCTGCTGGGAATTGAACTTGTAGCCTCTGGAAGAGCAGCCAATGCTCTAAATTGCTAAGCCATCTTTCTAGGCCCTTGAGTTAATTTTTTAAAATGATTTTATTTTAAATTATGCATATATGTGTGCCTTTTGTGTGTAGATTATGAGCCCGTGACTACAGATGCCCTAGGAGGCTAAAAGAGGACTTAGAGCTTAAAGTTGGAGGACTTAGAGCTGGAGTTACAGAAAGTTGGGAGCAAGCCGGGCGGTGGTGGCGCACGCCTCTTTAAACCCAGCACTCGGGAGGTAAAGGCAGGTGGATTTCTGAGTTCGAGGCCAGCCTGGTCTACAGAGTGAGTTCCAGGACAGCCAGGACTGCACAGAGAAACCCTGTCTTGAAAAACAAATAAACAAACAAACAAAACAACAACAAAAGAAAGTTGGGAGCCACCTCGTGGGTGCCAGGAATCGAACCTAGGTACGCTGGAAGAGCAGCAAGTATTCTTAACTGAAGACCCAGGTCTTCAGCACCCAGGGTTTGTTTTGTTTGTTTGTTTGGTTTTTTGGTTTTTTGTTTTTTCGAGACAGGGTTTCTCTGTGTAGCCCTGGCTGTCCTGGAACTCACTTTGTAGACCAGGCTGGCCTCGAACTCAGAAATTCACCTGCCTCTGCCTCCCAAGTGCTTGGATTAAAGGCGTGCGCCACCACGCCCGGCTCAGGTTTTGTTTTTTAATTAGCTTATGTATTAGAATTCTTTATGGAATTTTCATACATAGTTTTGGTTGACCATCCCCATATCTCTTCCTCGTCCCCATCTCTCTCTCCTCATCCCTACTTACCCTCCTCCCACCTCAGATACCCCCCCCCACTCTCCACCCCCATCAATTTTACTTTCCTATCTACTTTCACCAGGGATTATTGGTTTGGTTTGGTTTGGTTTTAAAGAGAGAGCACCAAAGCTGACCTGGAAATTGTTTTGGAGCCTAGCCTAGACTCAAACTCGTGATCCTCCTGCCTCAGCCTCCCAAGTAGAATACAGGGAGCCCATTCATTACGAAACCTGGCTCGGTGTTGCTCTCTGCTTAGGGTTGCTTGGCTACTTGCTAGTTTTGTGCTTTCAGATGAAGTAAGGATTTTTTTTTTTAATTTTAGTTTTCTGCACATGAAGTATTTTGCCTGCACTCCTGCCTACAGAGGCCAGAAGAGGGAGTCCTCACCCCTGGAGCTGGAGTCACACCTTTGTGAGCCTCCACAGGGTGCTGGAGTTGCACCTCTGGAAGTACATACAGCCAGTACTCTCAAGCACTCACTCACCTCTCCAGCCCCAGAAATTTAGGATTTTTAAAGTTTTTTTTGGTTTTGTTTTGTTTTTTGTTTGTTTTTGTTTCTTTTGTTTTTTGGTTTTTGGTTTTGGTGATGAGGACATGGGGATTTTGACCAGGGTTGCATTGATTCTCGCCTGGGTATTTTTCTTGATGGACTGCACCTGAGGTTGATGGGGGCGGGGCTTTATGCCCTCACACAAGGAAGCTCAGTTTTTCCTCCATGATGCGCTCTTATCTTTCATTAGATTGTTTCTTGAGACTTGTTTTAGGTGCATGAATATGTATGTGCACGGCGTGAGTGCCTGGTGCCCACGGAAGCCAGAAGACACCGGATCTCCCGGAACTGGAGTTGGTACCAGTGCTTGCGAGTATGAGTATGAGTGCTGGGTCTTTTGCTAGGGTAACAATTGCCACCACCCCAGTCCCTTGTTTTGGGTTGTTAAGCCCTTGTCACCCACTCCAAGAGCAAGTCACACTTTCTCAACCTCTGCCCTCCACCAGTTGGGGCTTTCTAGGGCGTTAGGCACCAGGAGGCAAGGACTGATTGCCTCAGTCTAAAGCAGCGGTTCTCACGCTTCCTAATGCCGCGACTCTTCAATACAGTTCCTCACGCTGTGCTGACCTCCAATGATAAAATTGTTTTCATTGCTAATTCGTGACGGCAATTTTGCTACTGTTATGAATTGTAATGTAAATATCTGATATTCAACTCCTGTTTGACCCCCACCCCACCCCAAGAGGTAGAGACCCACAGGTTGAAAACTACTGGTCTAAAGCCAGGCTGTTTCTAGTCAATATTTTTTGGTGTTTGTGTTTTGAGATAGGGTTTCTCTGTGTAGCCCTGGCTGTCCTAGAATGTACTCCGTAGACCTTGCTGGCCTCGAACTTTTCTCTGCTTTCTGAGTGCTGGGATTAAAGGCGTGAGCCACCACTGCCTGGTGTCTAGTCAGCATTTGAAGGTTGCCAGCTCCAGGGATCTGCCTTACTCAAAGCTTCCTTGGCGAGTGAAGAGCTAGCTCCTGTCGCTTGCTAGTTGGCGTCCATCTCTGTGCATGTGGAAGGCATTTACTCAGCCTTACAATGGTCTTTCTTCATTTCCCCTCAAAGTGAACTTTCAAGTTTATTTTAAAACGTGTTCTTTGCTTTCATTATGACTAAAAACTTAAGAGTAAATAAATAAATCAACCACTGGAATGCAACGAGAGATTTAGAAAGGTAGTCGTGATGTACACCATTAATCCTAGCACTTCCGAGGTGAAGCAGGTGGATTTCTTTGAATTCTAGGCCAGCCTGGTCTACATAGTGAGTTCCAGGCTAGCCTGGGAAACTTAGTTGAGGGCCCCGTCCTTAAAAAAAATCTTTGCCAGGCGGTGGTGGTGCACGCCTTTAATCCCAGCACTTGGGAGGCAGAGGCAGGCGAATTTCTGAGTTTGAGGCCAGCCTGGTCTACAAAGTGAGTTCCAGGACAGCCAGGGCTATACAGAGAAACCCTGTCTCGAGAAAACAAAAAACAAAACAAAACAAAATCTTTAAAAATCCTTTCTATTCTATTCTGTCTGTCTATCTCTTAACTGATCGATTGTAGAAAATATATCAGACATGGATCATGACATCTATTTTGCTCTATTTTGATGGTATTTATCTTTCGGCCTAACCACTTTTCTGATTTTGTATTCCATTTATTTATTCATTTTGCATCCAGATCGAAGTCTCTCTCTCATCCCAAGCGCCCCCCCCCCACACACACACAGCCACTCTTCCCTCCCCTTCACCTCTGAGAAACAGGAGGTCCTCCCTAAGGAATCAACCCACCCTGGCACCTCAAGTCACTGCAGGACTAGGCACATCCTCTCCCAGAGGCCAGACAAGGTGATCCAATTAGGAAACAGGGCAGGCAACAGAGTCAGGGTAAGCCCCTGCTCCAGTTGTTGGGGGACCTGCATGACGACCAACCTGCACGTCTGCTACATATGGGGTGGGGAGGCAAGGTCCCAGCCCTTGTTCGCTCTGTGGTTGGTGGTTCAGTCTCTGGGAGTTTCCCAGGGTCCAGGTTAGTTGACTCAGTTGGATAGGAACCCTGTCCCCTCTTGGGTTCCTCAATCCTCCCTCCCCCCAACTCTTCCACAAGACTTCCCAAGCTCTGTGGATCTCTGCCTCTGTTGCTTGTCAGCTGCTGGGGGGGAGCCTCTCAGAGGACGGTCAGGCTAGGCTCCTGTCTGTGAATCCAGGCCGACAGACACAAACAAAGCCTGAGGCTCCAAAGAAATTGAAGGAGAAAGGGAGGCCAGCTTTGTGTCCGTATAGATCGTCTCACACAGGGCACCTGTGTCTCCAGACCAGCAGTGACAAACATGACTGTCAACAGTGCCATCACATGTTGTATCATCGTGGCAAAGCTTTGACCAACAAAGAGACATCAAGGTCTCACAGTGTGTCCCTGTGAATCCACTCCCCATGCAGACACGGTGGTTGTTGCTTCCTGCCATCCACACATCGACCTCCATGCAGACGTGGCTGACCGGTACAGTCATCAAGGTTGAGCTCACAGTGGTCTCCAAGGAATCCAGGTGTACAGTCCCAGAAGGGAGCCCCAAGAGCATCCCTGACATGTCGCACCACAGAGACACGGCTGGGATCGGAAGCACCGGGAGTAAATGGAAGGAATACTGCAGGGTCTGCTCTCTGGCTTGCAGTTTCTCTTTAACCTAATGCTAAGACAAGCTCCGGATTAAAAGTGTGGAACACACACCCATCCTTAAGGGTGCCATTTTTAGTTCGTGCACAGTAGGGAGTTTTTCTGGAATTGTGAAATCTGATTGGGTCAGCACGTGGGATCTTCTGCATAGGAAGTTCACCTTATGTCCCACAAGCCCAGAGCGCAGCAGTAAGGGAAGCCGGCATTGCCATAGCTCCGAAGCCCTCCTGGCAGTCGTCACAAAGTTCCCGGGGTTAGGGTTCGCCTCACTTCTCTGGACACAGAGTTTAGTTTATGCACCTGCAGCACGTAGCTTAGCAACGGCTGGGAGGGACTGGGCTGGGGAAGTCTTCCTACTTTGTCCAGTGGACTGTCAACAGCCTGGTGCGGCTGTCAATGTCTCCACCCCGATGTCGGAAACACACCAAAAACGATTAGTTTTTGTTGTGGTTGTAACTCACTTGTTGGGGCGCAGTCTTAAGCATGAGAAACTTAGAGATGACAACTTTTAGAGTTGTAGTTTCAAAGGGTTGGACACTCACAGTGAAAGGGGATTCTTAGAGAAATTAAAGAAATTCCAAGTGTTCTCTGGGGTGTCTCTCATGTAAATTCATATAAAATCATATATGGATTTTTTAAAAAGAATTCATCTCATTTATATGAGTACACTGCTGCTGTCCTCAGGACCCCTAGAAGAGGGCATCAGATTCCTTTACAGATGGTTGTGAACCACCATGTGGTTGCTGGGATTTGAACTCAGGACCTCTGGAAGAGCAGTCAGTGCTCTTAACCTCTGAGTCATCTCTCCAGCCCCCTTATACGTGGATTTTAAAGAGGAAATTACTTGTAACTAGTGGTAGGGTTTTTTTGTTTTGTTTGTTTTGTTTTGTTTTGTTTTGCTGTTTTCATTATGTTAGAAAAGGTTTCATGTAGCCCATGCTGGTCTCAAGTTTACTATGTAGCAGAAGATGACCTTGAATTTATGACCCTCCTGCAGCCTCCACTCCTGACTTCTGGGATTATAGGGTGGTAGTAGATTAGTGATTAGTTTATTACTGTGTGTGAGGTACCTTGAGTTGAACCTAAGGCCTCACGTTAAGAGGATGAACACACAGGTAAGTGCCCTACCATTAAGCTGTATCTATTTTTTCATCTTTCAGCCTGAGTCTCAAGTAGCCCAGGCTGGCTTCAAACTCACTATGTAGGCAAGGACGACCTTGAACTTCTGATTCTCCACTGTCTGTCTCAAGTGCTAGGGTTACAGGTGTGTGCCACCATGCTCTCAATACCCTGTTGGTGTCTTGTGAATGCTAAGCAAGCCCTTTTACAAACTTTTACAATGCTCTTTTTACAAGCCCACCTCTGACTTTTATCATCAATTGCTCTCTTCCAAGCACCAAACTCCATATCCACCAATAATTGCTCATTCCCCTGCCTGAGAGATTGTCTGTAGACTGTGGCAAGCCTGGCTTATCTGCACCCGTGCTGCCAATGGTGCTGTACTCTGAACCAGGGCTTCCCAGCTGATAAGGAAGTCTGCTTTTAAAGGTGAACTGCAGGATAGCAATGTCTGACCTCCGACGTGCTAGCACATCACGGAGAGACTAGGATGTAAACCTTTTGTCTTCTTACAGTTTCTTCCATCGAGCATGCTAGGTTAGTGGAGTCTGAGCAGATCCTGTCAGTCCTTTAAGCTGTTCTCAGCTCACTCATCCTGAATGGTTGATGCTAAGGCAAACTCATCACCTACTCTCTATTTGACCTCCAATTCAGGTGATGTCTTCCCAGTGCAAATGAGTCCCATAGCCCAGTGCCGGTTTGTGCCCTTGGCTGAAGTTCTCTGCTGTGCTATAGCTGATATGAACGCGGCTCAGGTGATGGTAACACAACAGTCCCTCTTGGAGCACTTGATCAAACATTACCCAGGTAAGCAATTTCCGCCCTTGGTGTTCATCCGAATGTGTTTGGTTTCCATTTATAAACAATCTTAAACATAGAAAGAGCATGGTGTCTTTTTTTCCTCACTGTAGAATCTTCTGTTATAATACCATGAGTTACCCAGCTCAATGGCACAGGTATGCAGTCTCAAGCTACTTGCTGGGCTGAGCAGGACTGCAAGTTCAAGGCCAGCCTTGGCAGCTTGACCCTGTCTCAAGTGTAATAGTGGGGTTAGGGATATCGCTGTGATAGAATGTTTGCCTACCATACACAAAGCCTTGGCCTCCACCACCAGTACAGGGAAAAAAATTAAAAAGAATATAGTTAGAAAAGCCCTACCTCAACACTTTAAAAACTATGTGTTGTGTGTCTGTGTCTCTGTGTGTGTGTGATGGCTCATGCATGCCGTGGAGGTACACCTGTGGAGGGTCAGAGGACAATTCGCAGCAAGAGTCTCTTACCATGTGGATCTCAGGAATTGAACTCAGGTCTTCAGGCTTAGCAGTAGGTACCTTGCTTGGTCTACTGAGCCATCTTAGCAGCCCAGCACTGGTACTTCCTAAAGGTATTTCTCCTACTTTCTGGATGGTTCTTTTCATATGTAAATGCATGTTATAATCAGACTCTGTAGTGTTTGCAGCTCTTAGCTCTGCCCTCACAAACCGAATTTCACTGTGGGGGTTTAGTTTACCCTTTAGGCTGTAAGGGATCAGTCTGTATATTATTTCTATGACTCTCATTGACTTTTATCTCCCTGTTTGTTCATCAGGAATGCTTCCTCCAGGGGTAGGTCTTTGTTGTTTTTGGTTTTTGTCCTGCTTTGTTTTTTGTTTTTAGTGTTGAGGGTGGAACCCAAGGCTTCCACTAGGCACTGCTTTCCTGCTATGTCTTCAAATTTTTAAAGTTGCTTTCTATCCAGTGATACTCAGGCTTCTGTTTCTGTCCTTAGCCACTAGCCTAGCATGTGTCTTTATGGGGACCAACTTATATATAGTTTGTAGTTAATTACACATATTATTCCTTGGCTTGTTTGGTTTTGCTTAAGATAGCTCACTGCAGCTCAGGCTGGCCCAGTTCTCAAGGTGGCCTTGAAATGTTGACAACTCTCCTGTGTCCACCTCTCCAGAGCTGGCATTACAGATATGAGTCACTTTACTCAACTCTTTCTAACTAAGATAGAAGTGTGTGTGTGTGTGTGTGTGTGTGTGTGTGTGTGTGTGTTCAGGCATGTACGTGTTGCAGCAGCTCACATGCAGAGATCAGAGGACAACTCTTGGGAGTTGTGATCTCCTGACACTTTGTAAGACTGAGCATCCAACTCAGGTTGTCAGGCCTGCATACATGACCTGTTAGTCAGCACCATTACCTTATGAGCCGTCTGACCAGCCAGCATTTTAATTGCTGGTTTTGCATAAATAGGCTCCAAGTTTGTTAATCAAATATGTGCTCATTCTGAATTCCTGATTTTCCTTTTTTTTTTAAGGTATTGCTGTTCCCTCCCCAGACATTCTCTACAGCACACTGGGAGCTCTAATTCAAGAGAGGAAGATTTACCACACTGGAGAAGGCTACTTCATAGTTACCCCAAGCACATACTTCATCACAAATACGCCAATGCAGGGAAATAAAAGTGCTCTCCTGTCAAACGAAGGGTGCTCAGGGCCCACTTCTGGAACCTATCTGGTAAGTGTGGATTGCTGTGCAGAGCCGACCCAGGAGAATGAGGCTCTCTTTTCCCACTGTCCTTCATGTCAGTGCTACCCTGATACAAGCATGTGCGACTCTAAGGACCTCCTGACTGCTGCAGAAGTGACTAGAAAAAGCCAGGAAGGTCTTGAGGAGACCACAGCTTTGACCGAGAATCAGGTAGTTTCAGCCTCTGAAGATACCCACATCTGTGTGAACCCCAAACCATTACCATACACCAAAGACAAAGGCAAAAGATTTGGTTTTGGTTTCTTGTGGCGCAGCTTATCTAGAAAAGAGAAGCCCAAAGCCGAGTACCACAGTTTCTCAGCACAGTTCCCACCCGAAGAGTGGCCTGTCCGAGATGAGGACAGTTCCACCAAAATCCCCCGAGATGTGGAACATGCGCTAATCAAAAGAATTAACCCTGTACTGACTGTTGACAACTTAACCAAGCACACTGCCCTAATGCAAAAATATGAAGAACAGAAAAAATATAACAGCCAGGGCACGTCAATGGATATACTGACAACCAGGCATAAAGATTCCTCTAAAGAGGTAATTGGGAAAAGGCAGGGCCAATTCGCCAAGTCCCGCAGGCGGGGCAGTTCTCATAAGGGTAGACACAAAGCACGGAGCCAGGGGAGTGAGCTTGAGCCAGGAAATCCTGGACAGGAAAAGGAAAAGCAGCCCAAGGTCCCTGCAGCCCAGCCCGCGCCCCGCACGAAAAGCCCCAGTGAGCAAGTTCATCACTTGCAAGGCAGGAATCCAGCTGTGCTAGGCTCCCACTTGATATATAAAAAGCAGATCAATAATCCGTTCCAGGGCATGCATCTCCGAAAGCACTCAGTATCCAAAGGGCACGCCGTTCAGAAGACCCATGGTCTGAAACCTACTTGCGTCGGGCCAGAGGAAAAGCCTTTCTGGAGCGCAGGCTCTTCAGATCCTTCCGGAGTCTTTGATGGTGAAGCCCAACCGCCGTATCCGGAACAATGCCGTGATAAACTAGAAGCAGGAAGCACGCAGGTGGCGAAGGCTCCTGTCCACCCAGTCAGCGACGATTTCAGAGGTGGCCCAGGAAATTATCCTCCACGTAGAGTTTTGCCAGGCCCCTCTCGGTGCTGTTCCTTTAGGGAAAGTATGCTGCGACCTGGTGTGTATCACGAGGAAAACAAGGACCTCCCTGAGGTCTTGCGGAAAAGTTGGTCCACCTGTGACATGTTCTTGGGGACCAAGGAAAAGAAGCAGGCCCTGCCCGCACAACGTTGCTCTTTGGATCCAGACTCCTCCTCTGTGCACGCAGAGGATAAGACAGTGGATAAGATACTCCACCAGTTCCAAAACCTCGGCCTCTTAGATTGCCCAGCTGGTGCAAATCGTTTGAGGACTCATGAAAGACAAGATGGCAACTCAGAAGAACTAAGTAGAAAGGCATTACAAATCCCTGAGGCGGAGATTGTGAATATGGAGAACGAAGGGCTTTCTGACAGTGAGCAGGACCAGGTGGCTTTGAGTCACAGTGACCCTGGGGCTGGGGATGACGGGGGCTGCAGTTCTCTGTGTTTAGAGGACGATGACTTCTCTGAGACAGATGATTTCTGTCCCTCGTTGCCGGGACACACTCAGCACTCCTTTGCAGGTGGAGGCACGTGGAATCATTTGGGAACACCAGCCATGACAGGGAAGTCTCTGACCGACTGTAATAGCAAAGCCCATAGGCTTGAGCTTCTGGCCATTGAAAGGAATCCTTGGTACAAGGCCACGGGGTTGTTTTCAAACGCAGGGGAAAGCCCAAACCCTGATCTCTCTGACAACCCTGGTCAAAATTCAAGGATCCCATGGGGTTTCAACTACGAAGGCGAGCCCACTGTTGCCCATGTCCAGACCCCAGCAGCTGCTGCTGGCAGAAGTTTACTTGCGTGTTCTACTGTAAGGACAACCAGTTTCCCAGTTGAGATCCTGCAAGAGTCTCCTGGTGATAGGGGAAAGAGTCCAATTGTCTGGAGACAGAGCCTTCCAAGTCAGGAAATGAAAGAGCATTTCACAGACAAGTTACAACTTGTCAAGACCTCACATGGGCCAGTGTCAGCCCAGGAGCCACAGGGAGAACACCTTGAAGGGACAGAGAATTACAGCATGACGGGAGACAGTGGGATCGATTCCCCCAGGTAAGGGTGCAGAGGGAGTGCTATGTTAGCTACTCCTGCAGGAGTTCATGTGGAGCCGCCTGTGAGGGACTCCAGAGAGAAAAGTCTAACAATTCCAACAGCCCTGGGGGAATAAATCCTATCAAATTATGTGGTTGCTTATGGTAGGACAGAGGTCACTTTTTAAAAAATATTTTTATTCTTTGAGAATTTCAGACATTTTATTTAGTATATATGTATACTTTATATATATATACATATATATACACTAAGGATTTATTTGTATGGGTGTGGTGTTTTGCCTGGGCGAGCCGCTAGGGAATTGAACGTGAACAGTCTCATCACATGCCTGCTGGAGGGCTTCAAAGCAGCATTAGAGTTTCACAATTGGAAGCCGTCAGGATGAACTTTGTGAAAAGCGACCTTACAAGGGTTGCCAGACTGCCCGTTGGGATTCAAATGGGAGGTCAGAACCAAAGTCTTTTCGACAAAGTGCGGCGACTCTATACCAACCCGTCTAGACGGACTGGCTGTCTTCCTTCCCAAGCCACAGATCATTCCAGCATGGGAGGAAGGCCCTCCCTCCCTCCCTCCCTTCCTTCCGACCCATTTTTACTCTTCCACCATACACTCAGTAAAATAAATGAAAAAAAAAAAAACAACAAATAAAGGCATGGGCCACCATGGCTCAGCATAAATACAAGTATTCTAACAAGAATACTTGGGGGCAGGGGAACTGGAGACACGGCTTAGTAGATAATACTGGCTGCTCTTCCAGAGGCCTCAGGTTCAATTCCCACCAACTACCTACCTGATAGCTTCCAACTATCTATAATTGTCCCCCCTGCCCCCAGGATCTCATGCCCTCCTTTGGAGTGCAAATGTACATGCAGACAAAACACCCACCCCACTGACAGAAGTCAATCTTTTAACCAGAAGTCATTCACAGCCCTGTGTCCTCTTTCCACCCAGTTTATCATGGCTTATCCTGCAGCTGCTATCACAGCTATTTTTGAAGTTTGGTTTTTGTTTTGTCAGATTTTTAATTAATTAATTTATTGCTTATGTGTGCAAGACATATCTATGTGCATGACCTTTGGAGGTCAAAAGGGCGGCTTTGGGTCTCCTGGGTCTGATGATACAGGCGATAGAGCCACTCAGTAAGTGTGTTTGGAAAAGAGCTCTCACCTGGACCACAGCAGCCTGAGCACTGAGCTGCTGAGCCCACTCTCCAGATTCTGCTGTTTGTTTTTGAGACAAGGTCTTACTGTGTAGACCGGACTAGCCTCCAACTTGTGACTTTGTTGCTTTCCTCTTCCAAGGTTTTTGTGGGGGGCGGTCAGGGGGGGTGCTGTTTAGATTTTTAAAAGAGACTCTTCTTTGTACTCCTACTGCCTTGAACTCCAGATCCTTCTACGCAGCTCAGAGTGTGATGGCTAACATTATCCCCGGGGAGACATTAGCTAGGGGAGGTGAACTGAGATAGGAAAGCCTATCCCAACTGTGTTGGCAGCAGGGCAGCATCATTTAAAAAAAAAAAGAGAGAGAAAGTTAGCTGAGCACTGCACTTCCCGACCGTTACCGGGTACAGTGTCAGCGGCCGCCTCAAGCTCTTGCTTCAGTTCAGGGATGCCCTCCTCCACTTGATGTCTGTGCCTTTGACCTCTGACCCAGTCCCCTAAGTTGTTTTCGTTTTTTTGTTATTTTGTTACACTCACACATGAGTGACTATCACCTCCCCTCAGTAACTACCATTCCCCCCTCAGTAACTACCACGCCCCTCAGTAACTACCACGCCCCCTCAGTAACTACCACGCCCCCCTCAGTAACTACCACGCCCCTCAGTAACTACCACGCCCCCTCTAACTACCACGCCCTCCCTCAGTAACTACCACCCCCCCCCCATAACTACCTCAGCGCTGAGATTTTTTTAGCTTGAACCAGAGCAGCACCTGGCTATCTCGAAGCTTTTCATTTTATTTGCTTGCTTGCTTATTTATTTATTTATTTATTTATTGAGACAGGGTTTCACTCTGCAGCTCAGTCTGTTCTGGAACTCACTCTGTAGATCAGGCTGGCCTCGAACTCAGAGATCCTCCTTTTTCTGCCTCCAGTGTGCTGGGATTAAAGATGTGAGCCACCACATCGAGCTACTTTTATTTTTTAAGAAGAGTTTTTCTTTTTCTAGTTTCTTCTTTTTTAATTAAGGAGAAAATTATACATATGGATGCTTTGTTGCATATATGTCTGTGTACCACAATGTGTGCCTGGTGCCCAAAGAGGCCACAAGGGACTATCATCAGATCCCCTTAAGTTTTAAACGTTTGCAAGCTATGCTGTGGATGCTGGAACCAAAATCAGGTCCTCTGCAAGAGGAGGTAGTGCTTGTTTGTTTGTTTATGTTTTTGGTTTTTTCAAGACAGGGTTTCTCTGTGCATCCCTGGATGCCCTGGAGCTCACGCTGTAGACCATGCTGCCTTCGAACTTGGAGATCTGCCTGCCTAAGCCAGCACCACCCAGATGGAGCCAGTGTTCTTAGCAGCTGATCCATCTATCATTGGTTCTCAATGTGTGGGTCGAGACTCCTTTGGGGGCAGGGGTTGTCAAACAACTCTTTCGAAGGGGTTGCCTAAGACTGCCGGAAAGCACAGATATTTACATTGTGATTCATAACAGTAGCAAAGTTACAGTTATGTGAAGCAGCAAAAATAATCGTATGGTTGGGGGTCAACACAAACATGAGGAACTGTATCAGAGGGTCACAGCATTAGGAAGGTTGAGGGCCGCTGCTCTGTCTGATTCCATAGAGAAGAGTGTGAGAGTGTGTGTCGACACGTGTGTGTCCAGTGTTCACGTGGAAATAAGAGAACTACTTTTGGGGAGTCACATTCTCTCCTTCCACTATGAGGTAGGGTCCCCTTCTCTGAGTTCCCAAGCTTCTGGCCACTTCTCCTGTCCCTATCTCCCATCTTACCCCAGGACTGTTGCTGCACACACAGCCTCTGGAGAGCCTCGGGCTTTTTTTATGTGGATTCTGGATATCAAACTCAGATCCTTATTGCATAGCACACGCTTTTAAATGCTATGCTCTCTTGTTGGCCCAGCTTCTTGTTTAAGGTTTATATATTTTTAAAGAATTTTAATTATGTATATTATGTGTGTGTCTGTGGGTATATGGGCACGTGAGTGCAGGTGTTCTCAGAGACCAGAGGCCTCAGATCCACTGGAGAGGAAGTTACAGGTATTTGTGAGCTGCCTGACAGAGCTACTCGGAATTGAACTCAGGTCCTCTTGAAAGAGAAGAGAGCTGTTTCTTCAGACCCAAGTTTGATACTTTTTTTTAAAAATGATTGAGAGGCTTATAGTTATTACAGATATTTAGGGGAAGGGAAACAGCATTTGAACTTCAACTCTATCCTGTGCTTCTGATGGTTAGCAAGCATCCCGGCCAGATGAGCGGGACGTGGTGGGTACCCCATTTGAAGATAACTTCAGACAAAATGAACACAGTCGAGCTGAACTGAAGAACACACGATTCTGCATTCTTCACAACTGTCAAAGATGTGTGGGATTCAGAGTGAGGGGGGAGCTAGGGAGGTACTCGAGGGCAGAGTGCTTGCCCAGTGCTTGCCTGAGGCCCTGAGTTCAATCCCTAGCACCACAAAAGCAAACATCAAACCCCAAACCAGCCGGCAAAATACCGGTGCAGCCGACAGTGTAGCTTACCGGTCCGGTATAGGCTTAAGAAATGCACTGGAGCAAGACAAATGTGCTTAGGGTGTAGCTCAGAGTTCCCAGGACAAGGCCATTATCAGTATAAAAAGTAAGAAAAATTGACTTTCCCGTCCAGTGACTTCAAAAAGGAAGTTATACAACATATAAATACTGGAGGCTGGAGAGATGGCTCAGCGGTTAAGAGCACTGACTGCTCTTCCAAGGGTCTTGAGTTCAGTGCCCAGCAACCACATGGTGGCTCACAGCCATCTGTAATGGGATCTGATGCCCTCTTCTGGTGTGTCTGAAGACACCTACGTTGTTCTTTCTCATAAACATGAAATAAATCAATAATTTTAAAAAAAGGTATGGATACTGATTCCATTAGGGAGCTGGCCGCTTCTGGCTGGATGCACTGACACTAACATCCTAATGGTACTGGGAGGCTTTTTACATGAGAATGTGTTTCTGAAGGGTTGCTTTAGGTTTGTTAAGGTCTTACTTCTAGTATAGCAAATGAAAACACAGCACCCTGAGTGGCATTCAGGGCCCTCCTTTTGAAGACAATAATCCTGTCCTTTTCATTATCTTTAGGACGCAGAGCCTGGTATCTACTAATTCCGCCATTTTGGATGGATTTAAAAGAAGACAGCATTTTCTGCCAAACCGTGAAGGTGTTCAGAAGAGCCAAAACCTTGCATCGAATTCCTTGTTTCAACTAACCCCAGCTATAAATGTCTAACTTAATTTTTTTTTAAATTTTTTTTGATATGTGGTCTTACACTGTAGTTCAGGCTGGCCCGTGACTCAACAGCAATCCCCTGCCTTTGCCTCTGGAGTGCTAGGATTACAGGCCATAAAGCCACCATGGCAGGATTAAAATTTTAACTGACTTTGGAGAACTCTTGTAGAAACTGGATAAGTGAAAGTCCTTGGAAGCTGTACATATATGCTATTATTAACCTCGTCATATTGTATTCTAATTACTCTTCCCCCCTTTTACGATTTTAAAGCAATTTCTAGTGCCTTTTACTAGAAACTTGTAGTTTCCAATAAAAACCATGAGGGCTGGAGAGATGACTCAGTGGTTAAGAGCACTGCCTGCACTTCCAAAGGTCCTGAGTTCAATTCCCAGCAACCTGATACCCTCTTCTGGGCAGATAGAACACTCATATACATAAAATAAATAAATCTTAAAACACACACAAGAAACATGAAATTGTTGCTCCTTTTCTAATTGTCACTAACTTCAAATTCCCTTCATCAGTTTCTCCAATGCATAAAATGCTGATTTCCTACCCACTAGCTATTCTCATTAATCCACAGGAATATCAAGTTCTCAGGTTAAGGATTCCACACAAGACCCAGAAAACAAGCATGTGTTTTGTTTTTTTGTTTGTTTGTTTGTTTGTTTGGAGCCAGGATTTCTCTGTGTAATCCTGGCTCTCACTCTGTAGTCCAGGCTGGCCTCGAACTCAGAGATCCGCTTGCCTCTGCCTCCCAAGTGCTGGGATTAAAGGCGTGCGCCACCACTGCCCGGCCCAAGCATGTGTTTTAAGGGCTTGAAAGTATTATCAGAAAGAATTGCTAGGCTGTCTTGCCTACTCTCCAGAAGAACCCCCTTCCCCTGGTTGGTTAGAGTCCAGCATCTTTTTCAACCAACCCCAGGCATAAACAAAGGGCCCCATGTGGGGTTGACTAAGGAAAGTCTTGTGTCCATAGACTTGTGGTTCCTCCTTGCATGCAAGTTCTCTACAGTAGCACGAGGACCTTGGGTGCAGTGACTACAAACAGCTGCCATCTTGGAAATGTATGGAGCTCGTTGCTTGTATGTGTCCCTTTTTAGAAACATTCAAGACAATTTTCTGTAAAGTGCTCCTGGCCAGCCCTCCGCCCAGTTCCCAGCCCAGCCCCTTCAAAGGTTTCCTTTTAACCCTTCCTCCCTCAGTTCCTCAACTGTCTGCTTCAACAGTCCCTTCTCCCAGTTTCCCCAATCCTAGAAGCTCCATACTGTAACAACCGTTCTAGCCTGTCAGCTCTCTCCGCTCAGCTTTGCCTAAGTTAAACCCTCTCGCTCTGCTAACCCACACCTCACCTTTTCCGCCTCTGCTGGCTTTTTTTTTTTTTTTTTTTTTAAATAACCTATCCTGTTCCCAGAAATCCAAGAGGCAACCAACACTGAAGGCCATAAGGCCAAACAGTTCTAACAGCTAAATATTCTTAAAGGGCCAGCTGACTAGCAACTGGGGATCTTTTTTATTTTTAATTTTTATTTATTTTTTTAAAAGGACCAAGCACACACACACACACAAAATCACACTACAATTTTCTGGTGACTAATGATACTTCTGATTTCATGCTGTCCCAAGACTAAGGTCTAGTCAGGTATGCTGTGGACTATGTACCCTTGGGAAGCCACAGGACACAATGGCTAGCGCATGTGTGTATTCTAATCAAGCTGCAGACTAAGGAACGGGTGGCTGAGCCCGTGGCCCCGTCCCTTGGCCACCACATCTCAGATGGATTTGAAGACAGGGTGGTTGAGAAGCCGCTCATCTCTGATGGTCTCCCCGTCATGGCCCCCAGACAAGCAGCCAGCCGCAGTTGTGCTGAATCTACTACTCTGTCCATCTTTTCCAGCCATATTTACTAATAATCTCACATCCAAAATGGAAAAAAAACCCAAAACTCCCCCAAGTGAAAAGTTGGCAGATGTCTACTGCTTTTTTTCTCTCTTCTGTCTTTATTAGTAAGGCATTCTGTTTAATTTGTAGAGAACTTGTCACATGTTCAAAGATTCTAGTTTATAAAGACATTTTATATACGATGTATATGAGTATATATGTATATATATACATCACACAAATGTGCTGCCAAATTGGGTGTGTGTCAGGGATTATGCTGAAGGGAAAACACAGTACAAATGAATACTTTTAAAAAATACTATTTCCTCAGAAAACATTTTCTTAAGTCAAATCCTGATTCTGTTGTGAAAGGTATAATAATGTATTTAATAGCAACAAGACCCTTTACTAATGGGGAGTTTGTTGAACCATGATGGAGGATGTAGCAGATATAATATTCCTGGAGGGGGGGGGCAGGGGAGGGAACAGGATATTTTAAAAATCAGTTTGTCTTGCTGAACTACAGCCAAGTGAATTGAAGAAACTGAGAAATGGAAAGAAATCTGGGGCAGGTAAGGGTTTCCCTCAAAGGGATGAGGGCTTGCCTGGCGTACGTGAGGACCTGGGTTCAGTTCCAGGCACTGGATGAAATGAGTGTGGAACACGGGCCTTGTGGTCTTACCCCTTGGGAGGTGGAGACAGGAAGCCTAGAAGTTCAAGGTCACCCTTGGCTGTGCCAAGTTTGAGGCCGACTTGGGTTACATGAGGTTCTGTCTCAGAGGGAGGAAGGAGGGAAATGTTATCAAAGTGTCCAGGGTTCCCTTGGGCTTTGGCTCTGGGCTTTGGCCCTGGCGCTGCAATTATCTCTCGACTCTCCATTTTTACTCTTTTTTTTTTTTTTTTCCTTTTGGTTTTTCGAGACAGGGTTTCTCTGTATAGCCCTGGCTCTCCTGGAACTCACTCTGTAGACCAGGCTGGCCTCGAACTCAGAAATCTGCCTGCCTCTGCCTCCCGAGTGCTGGGATTAAAGGCTTGCGCCACCACTGCCCTCAACTCTCCATTTTTCTTGGTGTCGGTGACAAATGTCTCGCTGTAAAAATAAATGGCATCTTTAATGCCATTGAGACACACTAAATAGATCTGTAAGCAAGTAATACATATGTTAAAACAATTTACTTTTCCCATTGCCAATTTATTTGTGATGGTAGGTGAGAGAAACTTGAAAAATATCATGTGATTACCACCCAAACTCACACCTACTAAGCTATCATCGCATATTTCACCAAGAAAATTCATTTTGAAAAGTTCTTAAATGCATCAGATCTGTCACCAAGACTGAATTTCACAAAGACCAATGGAGTCACCCCGATTTTTTTTTTTTAAGTGTTGATGTTGGCTTCATTGACATCATTTGCTTTTGGGAGGTAAGATGGCTAATTTGAGGCCAGATGTGGAAAGGGTTTCATGATTTTTTTTGACATTAAGTGGTTTATAGTGTCAAAAATAAGGAGCCAGTGAAATGGCTCAGTGGCTAAAGGCACTTATTGACAAGCCTGGCGACCCGTGTTCGATCCCTGGGATCTACACAAGAAAGAACCAACTCCCTAATACTGACCACACAAACACAGCACTAAACACAGTATCAAATGCCTCATTTGTTTCTGACTGTCTTTTTACTTTTATAGTAACATATCTTTTATAATAATCAGTGGGTTAAGTAAGGCCTCTCTAAGCCTGATGACTTGAGCTCAATCCCCGGGACTCATGGTAGACTAAGGAAAGAATTTACTGAGTGTTGTCCTCTGATCTCTACACATAATGAATGCTAACCGCAATAAAGATAATTTTTTTAAAAAGAAAAATGTTTTATTTTCCTTCCGTATTTATTAGTGTTTTTGTTATTTATTATCTTTATTGTGATTGTATTCAGACCCACTGGATGTTTTTAAGACTCTGAATGGGTCACTGGGTTTCTTCATGTACACACTGGCAGGTGCACAGAGACTTCCAGCACACATACGCATTTGTAAAAGTTTTTTTTTTGTAGATTTGAAATGTCTGTTTTGCCCACACTTAATTGTGTGCCATGTGCCTGCCTGGCATCCTCAGAGGTCAGGAGAGGCCATAAAACCTGGGACTGGATGGCGCTAAAGACCATTGTGAGTTCACATGCGAGTGCTGGGAATTGAACTGTGGTCCTCCTCGAGAACAGGTACCCTTAACAGCCAAGCCATCTCTCCAGCACCACCCCTTGTATTCATTTTCAATCAAGTTTATTGGTAATAATTGACATCACACCAGCTCGGTAATAAGAGTCCTATGTAGGTGTGCTGTTAAACTACATATGTTCTTAGACTACAAACCTATTGCTGCATATACTTTAGGCAAACGAGATATTGAAAATGTCAGCTCTGGTTTGGAAAACAATGGGAAGAGCCTGTTGCTGTGTTTTTGAGAACTCGTCTGAAGCTACAGGAAACAGGAAAGTGAGTGTTGCCTTCCGGGGTTGAGGAAGGTATAAAGCAAGAATGGGGGCACCAGGGACTGTCCTTTGGCCTCTCTTGAAGCCTTACCATATTCTTAGCTGTTTTCCCTGCATAGTGCTGGGTGATGATGCATGCCCCCTTCTGGGGTAGCTCATGTTGACCCTCATTTCCACAGCCCAATTCAAAACACAAGCAAAAAGCAGCGCTGGGGGAAAAAACCTCAATGATTAAAAACTTGTACTGTACTTGCTGAGGACCACAGTGTGATTTCCCTGGGAGGAGGAGGGTGTGGAGGGGGAGATCTGATGGCCTCTTCTTGCTGCCACAGTGCCCCCCTGACCCACATATACACATGAGTAAAAACATTTCATTTTTTAAAACACACACAACTATTTACTGAGACATGGTGGAGCCAGGCATGGTGGCACACAAATTTAATCCCAACAGAGAAGGCAGAGGCAGGCAGGTAGGGTTTAAGGCAAGTGTCAGCTACATAGTGGCCAACCATGTCTGGAAAAGCCAAGAACCCCAGCAGCACTCTTGAGATCAGTGTGAGTGCCACTGGACCTCACTGCTCTAGTGATGTTGTATTCGCTAATCCAGTTTCCTGCTTATTGCTCCTGCTTGGCTAACAACAGTTCTGAAAGGTAAAGTGGCTATGGTCACATGGTCTCTTGTTCTGTTTGCTTCGGCACCCTCAACCCACAATCTCTTTCCCTAGTCTCCATCAATTTATAACTGCCCCTATTTTTCCTATATCATCTGAAATCCTTCATGTTCTTTTGTTGTAAAAGTTTCACATTTGCCTTTCAAAGTGCATCTTGACGGCTCTTTGCCTTCTACTTTCTAATTACAGGCTGAGAAAATGAACGATTTTGGAAATAACCAGAGAGGCAAGTTTAGAAATAGTACCTTGTTTTTAATATCTTTTTTTCTTTTTTTTGGGGGGGGGGTGTTTGAGACAGGGTTTCTCTGTGTAGCCCTGGCTGTCCTGGAACTCACTCTTGTAGACCAGGCTGGCCTCGAACTCAGAAATCTGCCTGCCTCTGCCTCCCAAGTGCTGGGGTTAAAGGCGTGCGCCACCACTGCCTGGCTGGCAAGGGGGATTTTAAACATAGAACCTTTGTTTAAGAGAATACCAGGAAAAAGAATACACCACCTAACTTTTCAGGGTATTATCAGGAACTCTTTTAAGATATTTGGAAAATAGGGTTGGTAAGATAGCTACACTGGTAAAGGCTTCTACCACTGAGCCTGAACATGACTTTGATCCTCAGGAAACACATTGTGGAAAGAGAACTTCTACTAACAAAATACTGTCAAACAAACATAAAACTAGACGTTGTGGCTCTTGCCTTAACTTCTCTCCTAGCACCAGGGTGGCAGACACACAGCTCTGTGAGTTGGAAGCCAGTTGGCTTCTACATAGCAAGTTCCAGGTCAGCTAGGGCTAAGATGGTAAAACTCTAAACTAAGTAAATATTTGGGAAAGAAAGATGTTCTGATTGTTGTATTTGAAACTAGGCACCATGGTCTGTGCTTGTAGTTACAGGTACTAGGGAGGCTGGAGCAGGGTGTTCACTTGATCCCATGAATTGGTGATTATATTGGCGATTATATTGGCGATTATATTTTGAATCAATGTCCATGATGGTGGCCAACTGGACCTGATCTAGAATCATCTGAGAAGAAAGCCTCTGGCAGTCTGTGAGGGAGCACCTTTATCTGGTTAATTCAAGTGGGAAGACCAACCCCAACCGCCAGACTAAATAAAAGAGGGTAGGTGAGCACCATTGTTCATTTTTCTTTTTCTAGCAGATGAAATATGACCAGCTGCCTTGTACGCCTATTGCCACATCTTGCCTACCCCGATGGACTCTAGCCTCCAGCTATAAGCCAAAATGACCCAAAATAAAACGCTTAAGTCTCTTCTCAGGTATTTTGTCCCAGCAGTGAGAAAAATAAATGATATGTTGTTTTAATTCCCCTTGGTTCCAAATCTCACGATCAGACATAAATCTTTTGAGTTTTAAATTAAAATTATAGTTCCTGTTCCCATGTTTCCTGATCAATTAAGCTAATATCGACCAAGTCCTTCACTCCTTGGGCAAGTTACTCATGTGTAGATCTCCAATCTCCTTCCCCACTTGATAAGAGAATTAGTTCAGGCCATTAGGACTTAGAAAGGCCACATTTGTTGGCGCCGAAGGTGTCACAATTTGGGAAGCAGTCACTTGAATGACTAATAGAATCTAGTCCTTTTCAGGTTTGCTGTGAGGTTTGGTATGAGAAAAAAAATGCCAAAAATAGGATCCTAAGAAGGTAAAAATGCACTTCATTTGAGTGATTTTCAGCCACAAGACAGCATCTGCTCCCTTTATACCCATGTGTGTGGCATTCTTCACCTTATTAACTGTTCCTATGCATAGCATATTCCGTTGTAGGGGCATAGTGTATTGCTGTAGAACTGGGTGTAGCTAAGAGGAAAAAGAATTTAGAAAAGCTATTGAGATTTAGATTTGTAAAGATTTAGATGTAGAGACCCATAACTATTCATCCAACTTGTGGGAAAAGCCTTTTTCACCATCATTCCTTGAACACACCTGGTGTTATAAAACTGAATCCATAAGACTACATTCAGACAAAGTCATTGATGTTAAGCCAGTCCTTATTTTCATAGAATTCTGGAAGCTATCACAAATTTAAAATATTGTGGTCCCGGTTATTTAAGTCTAATCATAGAACTCAGGACGTGTAGCTGTAATTTTTTTAAGGCCTGTGTTTGAGGCTCAGATTACAAGACTGCTACACTAGACATTATGTAGTTTGCAAGAATGCCCTGTACCTACATCTAGGTTTGGTGTCATCTTCCCTCAGGAATGTAATAGCTGATTGACTGAATAAAGAGAACATGATAAACAAGGTTTGAGGACTGGGATTGTTGTTCAATTGGTAGTAGGCTTGCCTGGTCTGTGAGGTACAGGGGATCGAGCCCAATCTTTGTGAATATACATAAAGACCAAGAAGTCAATTCGCTGACACTGATATCTTTCATATAAATTTGTACCTCAGAGGCAGTTAATCCTGAACCTTAAGATTAAATGTACGTATTACAAGCAGGTCATCTGTCAGACACATTGGACTTGCTTTTCTTATCCTTTAGATTTTTCCCTATTCTGTTTCATAGGAGCGAGCATTCGCCTTGCAACTCTGGGAAATTACAGCTGTGAGAGCGCTGTGCCCATCGCGGATTCCGATCACTTTTCAAGTCTTACAAGCGCTACTGAGTTTGGACAAATAAATTCGCTTCTCGGGTGGGTTTGGTTTCTTCTGGGATACGTGAGAACTAAAAGTGAAGCCATAACTTAACGCCTGCATAAGGAGCTAATATCCTTGAGGCGGCCCCTCGGCTTCAGACCCCTGCAGATTCTGCTGACCCCGGGAAGCCTCGACGTCAATGCCCAGGTACCGTTACAGGCTAACGCTCCACCCACTGCGGGGGGCGGGGCGGGGCGGGGGCGGGGCGGAGGGCTGCAGTTTCCGGCGGCGAATGGCTGTACGGCGCGTGGCGCTCCCGCCGGCCTCAGCTCGTGCTTGCCCACGAGCCGCTGCGTCGCGCGTCAGCCCCTCGCTCCCCGCCGCCTGCGAGGGGGCTGCGCGAGCGTTGCAGGGCATGCTGGGAAGGGAGGCGTTCCGAGCGGGGGGAGGGGAACACTTGGAATTCTGCGTGCCGCGCCAGGGGAGGCGAGCGTCCTTCCTGGAGATTGGCCCGTGCTCTGGAGAAGCCTGTCACTTCAGACCGTGGGCGGGCCCATCGGGGCCACTCAGGTTTTCATTGGCCGAGGGAGGCTGCGACTCTCTGGGAGAGTTTCCTCCTGTAGAGTTCCGGCTTGCTTTGCTCCCGCCGCGAGGTGCGTGGCCCGGAAGTGACGCACGGTCCTGGCCGGCGGGGCCGCCCAGCCCCCGCTTCCTTTCACGCTCTCGGTGGCCGTAGGTGGTCGCGGCCACCGCAGCCGGGCGGGAGGTTGCGACGGCCAGTAATGCCCGGGAAACTCCTCTGGGGAGACATAATGGAGCTCGAGGCACCCTTGGAAGAGTCCGAGAGCCAGAGGAAGGAGCGGCAAAAGGTGTGCTGCGGCTGGGCCGCGCCTCCCTCGGGCTGCGCTGGCCTGGGCGGGGAGGGGAGCTGTCTAGGAAGGGGAAAGACCTGTCAGGACCGGGGGCGAGTTTCCGAGGGACAGCTTCCCCTTCGCCGAGCTCAGCCCTCCGAGGTCCCAGGGACCATTCCCCATCGCCGCACTCCCGGACCTGGAGGAGAACGGCCCGGCTTCCGTGGTACTTCAGCCCCACGTCGGCCTCTGCGCCCGGATCTCTCCCGAGAGATGGGCAGACTTGAGCTCCCATCGCCGTGGAATCTGCTCGTGTTCCCTTTCTTAGGCGGCGAGTCCCTTCATTTGGTTTTCCGGGGCCTTCGAAGAGTTGAGACAGAGATGATGATGGCTTTGCCTATGTGTTGCCTCCCGGTCGCGGTGTCGTGTCTGCAGCAGTCTCGGGAAAAGCTATCCTAGGGGGTTACAATCCTCCATGATTGGGTAATAGAGGCTTAAGGAACAGTGTCAAAGCCAGGCTTGCCAGGGGTTGGCTGTGATGGAGTTCGTGGGGGTTGTATTACGAATAGCCCTTACTGTCAGTATTTTCAATCCACTGTGGTTTTTATTGAGGCTAATCGTGCCAGACTCTTAGCTGAGGACCGAGGAGATAAAACTAATTAAGTATGCAGAATAGTCCCTGCCCACCAGGAGCCTGTAGAGGTTCTATCCCCACCTCCGTCCAAGACATTAAGAAAGAAAGAAAGAAAGAAAGAAAGAAAGAAAGAAAGAAAGAACCCGAAAAATAGAGGATCTTATGGTGTTAAGAAAAAATGCAGAGGTAAAATTTTTACTGGAGACATTTGACCTGGAGAAAGAAAGCTGAATGAGGATGAAAATGACTGTGGGAAAGATGACACTTGATAAAATATTTACTCTGTAGAGTGCTAGAGATGAGGAAACACCCCCTAGGACCTACCACGAAGGTAAATTTTAAATTCTAGCCACCCTTTTATGTCACCTTCCCAGTGGGCATTGAAGTGAGGCCACCACTATGCCCGACAAATGCCCAGCGTTGAGCTCTATTCCCAACTCTCGTTTTTCTGTTTTTGTAGAACGTACTAAATTTGGAATTTACATTTGAGAGTTCCATTTTTCAGTGCTGGGGTTTAAATTCGACCATGGCTCAAGGTTTATTTTTTTTATACCATTTTAAGCGTGTGACTTGATGTCATTATAATAGAATTGTGCTGTCACGACCACCGTGATCTCTAGAACCTTTTCATCTTCCCAAGCCAAAGCTCTTTGCCCCTTTGAATTTTACTACTGTAGGCTTCTAGGGTAGACTATAAATGTAACCTCAAGCCGTTATTTTAGTTTTATATTTAATTTAGTTTGTCTTGAATAACCTTGCATACCTAAATCCTGCTTCTGACATGGTCTAGGTAATGTTTCTTTCTAACCATACTTGTATAGTATGAGATAAAAACATTACCTCATTTGCCTTCGAAGGCTTGTTCTACTGTTATCTTGTGATTGGCAGTTTTATGTGCTCCTTGTAAAGTTAGCTTATATATATATATATATATATATATATATATATATATATATATATATATATATATATATAAAATCTTGAAATAGTTTCCAAAGATTCTTGAGGAAAGTTATTATATCTTTGTGCATCCTTACATTTCACTATGTTTTTATATATTGGTAGCTTTCATATTGTAAATTCTCCAGAAATAATATACTTATTGATTGCCCTTCATGAAAAAGAAGTAGACATTTGGAAATGGAATGGAATACCAAATAGCAGAAATAGAATATTAGGCTAAGTCTGGCATTCAATGAAAATAATTCTAGTTTGGATATATTGAGATAGGGAATTTGTGTTCTTAGAAAAGGAATGAAAGTAGCCAAGAGAGTCTGGAAGTGTGTGTTGACACAGACTTGAGCTTCCACGGAAGGGTAAGGAGAAGGAAACACTAAAGAAGGTTGAGAGCTAAGAGATAAGGAGATGAACAGAGCTCAGCAAACAGGAGGCTGTTGGGCTTGAGCTCCAGAGGGAGTAATGTTAGTACTTAGCACTCTAGGATGTTACAGGGTTTGGACATAGACGTGTTACACTGACATGCTTGCTCTATCTTCTCCCTAAAGTGCAGGGCCCTGAAGCAATCCAAACTGCATGCCTGACTGTGAGCTTGTTTTTCTATAGGACTTACTACTTTAGAGAGCTGTGGGCTGGCGCAGTTAAGATCAAATGATGTAGAACATTTTAAAAGGCATTTTTACATATTACTCAGCTTTTTCAACTATTTATGAATGAAAATTTATGCTAAAGCACTTCAAAAATTATATTAGCATTGTGAAAGTTTGGTGCTTGTAGTTTTTAGTGAAATGAAGTACTGCTATACAATTTACTAGATTCCACTGAGGTAAATGAGTTATTTATTTCACTAAGTGATTCTAAAGGACCAAGTTTTCAAATAATTTCTTGTGGTCAATAAATAAATAAAAAAAAGAACTTGCCTTCAGTTTGGTATTTTAAAAACTAAAAAAAAAAAAATATCTTTTTAGTGTGTATGGGTTTTATGCCTGTGTGTATGTCTGTGTACTATGTGTAGACCTGTCCTGAGGCCACAGAAAGCTGTCCTATCCCCTGGAGCTACCATGTGGGTGCTGGGTTTGAACCTGAGTATTTTGGAAGAGGAGCCAGTGCTCTTAACCACTGGGCCATCTTTACAGTCTTAGTTTTGCATTTTAAAATTGAAGTTACAAAAGAGTGCCTTGGTGTTTGACTTTTTATTGTTCTGTTAAACCAGTCTTAGTTTTCAGTGTTATAGTCCTTCATGGAAGTGTAACAGTTGGTTTATATAAATGACATTTGATTTTCTTTATCAGTTGTTCTCAAGGAGAGCTGCATCTACTAACTAGTACATGCCTGTAACCCATGCACTTGGAGGTGGAGGCAGGCAGGTCAGGTGTTCCAGGTCACTCTGTGCTACACGAGCCCGTCTCGAAACAGAACAAATAATTGAAGGAGGACACGTGCTGTGAGAAGAACATAGACTTTGAGGTCAGACAGGGCTGCATTCCATCCCTTCCACTTCCACCTGCAGAAGAGCCTTTAGGACCAGTTCTCTTTCTGCATCTTAAAGTGGCAAAGATTACAGGTTCACCATCCCTTATCCAAAATCATTGGAGCTAGATGGTTTTAAAATTCTCATAAGCTGGAAATGGTTAGAAGGGTTGGGGACCTGCAGCTTTATTGTTAAATATGGATGGTAATACTAAATGGGATAAATACAGACAGTAAGTTGCTTGACATTCGTTGTAGTTAAATTTTGCCATCAAGTGAATTCAGATCAGATAAGGTTCTGTCTCCATATAAGTTACAAAAACACTTTCGGTTTTCAGAGCTTTATGGATTTCGGAATTTCGGATAAGGGATTATGGACCTGTACTTCCCTGATAGGGTTGTTATGAAGATTAAAACAAGATAAGACGAAAACATTACACAATAATGGGTAGGTACTCAATACATTTTTTTTCCCTTTTGGAGATGTTAGAAGTTTTTATTTGTATTTTAATTTATAATTTCGAGGCTTTGTTCTTTTCCTGAGGAAGAACTATTTAACTGTCCTAAAACTCTTAGGATGGGATTAGAGATGTTCTATAGACTGAATCTTAAAACAGAAGCAGGTAAGATGCAGACTTCATCATTACTAACCAGCCTGGATTTCTTGCAGGTAGAGTGTTGAGTATAATTGTAGGTTGAGCTTAGCTGGTTGGGGAGTTATATTTGAGCGTCTTTGGGATCTTAGAAGGAGAGCTTGTCACTGTTTCTTTTTGTCTACAGAGTGATAGAAGGAAGTCAAGGCACCATTCTGAATCAGAGGAGAGAACAGAAACAAGAGAAAATGGTGTTACAGATGACCTGGATGCTCCCAAGCCCAAAAAAGCTAAAATGAGAGAAAAGCTAAATGGAGACACCAAAGAAGGACTTAGATTTTCAGATGAATTCTCCCCATCTCATAAGTCAAGAAGAAAAGACCTGCCAAATGGAGATGTGGATGAGTATGAGAAAAGGTCAAAGCGAGTGTCATCCTCAGAAAACTCTCACAAGTCAAGCGATAAAGCAGAGGAGGTACACAGCAGACTATTGCATGTGTTCTCTTTGAAATGTAGGCCCGCTTGACCTGTGAGGTTCATTAGGATTGATTCTGTGCTGTTCTCTGCTTCGTGGCAAGTGTTGCTATTTGAACCATAGAACCAGTATGGCTGAAACCCCAGCCTTTGGCTCTTGTTTCTCTCATTGTGCTGTCCTTAAAGTAAACATTTATTTTGTGTAGAGGTCAGAATATAGCTTGTGGGAGTCATTTTTCCTTCTGCTGTGTAGGTCCCAGGAATCAAACTCATGTTAAGTTTGGCAGCAGCTATCTTTCACTGAACCAACTTGCTGCTACCCCACCTCTTTATCTTTCTTGGGGTAGAATTTCACTGGATATTAAATTTTGGGAAGTATAGTAGACTCTACTTCAAGACCTACTTTTGATTATTCATTTGTTTGAGATGGGGGTCTCATAGTAGCCCAGACTTGTCTCAGGCTTGCCAGGTAGCTGAGGGTCTTTACCCTCCTAATGCTGACTTCCAAGTGCTGAGATTGCAGGTTCCTATCACCATGGTGAGTTTTTATTTTTTATTTTTGTTTTTGTTTTATTTCTGGAGATAGTGCCACCATGCCCAGTTGTGCTGGGTTTATATCTGCTGTATCTTTTAGAATAGTTACTTTCTTAAGTATATGAGTATTTTGTTTGCATGCATTGTGTACATTTTTGATGCCTACTGAGGCCAGTAGGAGGGTGTAAGAACTCCTGGAACTGGAGTTACAAATGGTTCTTATAGGCTCAAAGAAAGGATTCACCTGCCTCTGCCTCCTGGTGCCAAACCTGGCTAGCTCCTTATTTGTTTTTTTCTTTTTTGATATTTATTTATTTATTTATTTATTTATATGCTGGGAATTCAACTTATGCTTCCTGAGTGCTAGTATTAAAGACATGTACTATTGTTATTGTGCCTGGATTCTTTCCTTGATAAAAACATATACTCTTCAAATCTGATAATAGCTAGTAATTTAAGCCCTCATTAGGGATCAGACCTGGGATAGTCAGTGAGATCCATGGATGATTGTAGGCAGAGACTCTATGTATTGATACTTGTAAATTTATTTGCCAAGATGCACAAATGTTAGTTGAGTTTAGTAAGGGCCTACAAATCTGTTTGCTAGTAGAATGTATAGGTTTTTTGAAATTTGCTGAAGGCAGTGTAATATAATAACTGTTGGCTGTTGTTATTATTAGTGTGTGTGTGTGTGTGTGTGAGAGAGAGAGAGAGAGAGAGAGAGAAAGATTGAGAGAGAGAGAGAGAGAGAGAGATTGAGAGAGAACAAACTCGAGCGTGAGAGCATGCCACATGGGTGTGGGTGTCCAGGGAAGCCAGAAGAGGGTCTTGGATCCTTTGGAGCAATACCTGTAGTTACAGGTATTGGTGAGTACCTAACATGGGAACTTCAAATTAAACTCAGGTCCTCTGCCAGAGCAGAATTTGTTCTTAAATGCTGAGCTGTATTTCAAGCCTTAGTTATTTCGTTCTGATATATTAGATTTCAGGATTTTTTTGTTGTTGTTAAAGATTTATTTATTTATTTATTTATTACATGTAAGTACACTGGAGCTGACTTCAGACACTCCAGAAGAGGGAGTCAGATCTCATTACGGGTGGTTGTGAGCCACCATGTGGTTGCTGGGATTTGAACTCGAGACCTTCGGAAGAGCAGTCGGGTGCTCTTACCCGCTGCGCCATCTCACTAGCCCAGATTTCAGGAATTTTGCTTTTAGTAATTTATGCTAAGACTATGATTATGCTGTATACAAAGCTATATAAATTAAGTATAATATTGATCATTGCAAAAAGTCTAAATAGCCTAAAGTCTAATAATGAGAAGTTAGATAAATATGCTGTCTATGCAGTAGAACACAGCTATTCTGAGAGTGTATAAGAATGTTAGAAAGTGTATTTCACTAAACGAAATTATGAAACAATTTATGTAATATTTTTCCAATTTTTAAAAAGACGTTTTTAAAAATTTAAACATTTTAATTTTTAGGGACAGGGTTTCTCAGTGGCACAGTCCTGGCACTCATTTTTCAAACTGGATTAGCCTCAAACTCACAGAGATCCACCTGCCTCTGCCTCCCAAGTGCTGAGATTAAAGGTGTGCGCCGCTATGGTTGTCAGAAGACTTACTTTTAAAGATTTTCATGTGTGTGTGTCTTGCCTACCTGTATGTATGTATGTATGAATGTATGCCTTGTGCCTGAGGAGTCCAGAAGAGGGTCTTGGTTTATTACTTAGAGCATACTTTATTAGTTTCTATTGTCACAATCATGTAGATGGTATTTTTTTGTTGTAGTTATTTTCAGATTGAAACTTGAGGACAATTTTATTTTAGGAGCTTACGTATTTAAATTTAGCTTAGTCCATTACCCCTGTACAAATGGAGAATAGCTAAAGGTTCCAGAAATTCACATTATAGCCAGGTGTGGCAACATATGCCTTGAAACTCAGCACTAGAGAGGCAGAGGCAGATGGATCTCTGAGTTTGAAGCCAGCCTGGCCCTCTAGTGAGTTCCACACCAGCCAGGACTATGTAGAGAAATCCTGTCTCAAAGAACAACAACAAGACAGAATTAAAATTATACATACCATGTGTCTATGTATGTATATGTGTATGTGTGTGTGTATATGTAAACATATACACACACATATATATAGGCCAGTAATAGTATGTTATGTATCAATGTAGAAATAGCTTTTCCTGGTTCTGCAAAATCATCTGAATAAGATTGTAGAGACATCTAGCATATTCTGTCAAAAAATCAAAAAAGAAAAAAAAAAATAGCTTGCCAGGAGTGGTGATGTAATCCCAGCAACTAGGAGGCAGAAGAAGGTGAATCCTGAGTTTGAGGTCTGCCTGGTGTACAGAGTGAGTTCCAGGACAGCCAAGACTACACAGTGAAATCTTGTGGGGTTTGGGCGAGTTTGGGAGAGTAGAAAAATGGCTTTGTAGTTAGAGTACATGCTGCTTCTAGAGGACCCAGGTTTAGTTTTCAGCACACACACTGATACTCAAATTCTGTAAGTCTAGGGGACCTGATGCTCTTTCTGGCCACAAAGACACTAAAGGATGAATTTCTATTTTGAAGATATTTTATGGGACTGGGCATGGTAGTGTATGTCTTTAATTTTAACACTTGGAAGGCAGAGACAAGTGATCTCTAGAGTTTGAGGCCACCCTGGCAAATTCCAGAACAGCTAGGGCTACATAGCGATTGTGTGTGTGTGTGTGTGTGTGTGTGTGTGTGTGTGTGTGTGTGTGTATACATGAAAAAAATAAGTAAGTTTGCTACTTATATTTGCTACTACTATATTTAGTCATGTACAGATGTGATCACAGTACTCCAGAGGTGGAGGCAATCAGAATTAAGGACCATCCTTTGCTGCATAGCATATTTGAGAGTAGCCCAAGCTATGTGAGACACTATCTGAGAAGCCTCCTCTTTGCCCCTCAAAATGATTAAAAGGTAATGGAAACTCTATTATTTAGAATTTTGGTTTCATTTTGACAGACTCTAACACGTGAACAAAAGGAAGGAGCCTTCTCTAATTTCTCCATTTCTGAGGAGACCATAAAGCTTCTGAAAGGTACTGAGTTTCGTGTCTTGAAAATCTGCTGCTGACTTTATACAACTTTGATGCCTTTTCTGACAAAAAGGAGAATATAAAGATAAATATCACCCTCTTTTTAATTGCAGTTATTTCTACATCATTCTTTTCTTTATTCTGACTTGTTTTAACTAAAAGAGTTACATGTGTTTGTCAAATTAGACAATTTCACTCTAATTCTTGCTTGGGGTAGGAATAACTGTAAATGTTACTAAGTAGTGTGGCCATAGGCAGTCATGGAGGAATAAGGATTGTCATTTTCAAATGAATTTATTTTTTCCTAATGCTAGTCACAAATTTTAATGAAATCTCATTTTACAGGTCGAGGGGTAACATATCTCTTTCCTATTCAAGTTAAAACCTTTGGTCCTGTATATGAAGGAAAAGATTTAATTGCTCAAGCCCGGACAGGAACAGGAAAGACATTCTCTTTTGCCATACCCTTGATTGAAAGGCTCCAAAGAAATCAAGAAACAATTAAAAAAAGCCGCTCACCAAAGGTAACGGTTATTAAGGGAGTAAAAGCTCTTAACATTAATGGAAAGGGATAGGAACAATAGTAGTCTTTGGGTTTGGTTTTTTTTGTTTGTTTGTTTTTGTTTTTTGTTTTTTTTCTTGGTGCTGGGATCAAACCCAGGGCCTTGTGCATGCTAAGCTCATGCTCTCCCACTGAGCTGGACCCTGGACCCTGAAAGAATAACACTAGACTCAAAGTCAGGTATATCCCGCCCCTTATGGAGTCAGTGCCCCTTTTTCATAAAGTTAAATTTTGATTCCTAAAGTAAGAGATTGTTTTTCAGATAGGGAAATTTTAATCAATCAAAGTCAAAGATTAGATAATGAGCACAAATTTAATATCTCTGGATGTTTAGATGTTTTCCATAACTTTGTATTATAAAGTCAGTTTACCTTATAGGTATATTTAGTATACTTAGTGACTTTTCTCTTCATCCTTGACCTTTCCTTTTAAATAATGAATTTTCTAATAAGGTATTCCCCTTGCAATTCAGTAAATATTTAGTATTATTTCACGGGTTGACTTTTTATGAAGATTATTATATCAGTGATATACTGTTATTTGGTACTAGAAATATGTCTTAACTTACAAATAGTAAAAATCAACTATTAGTTGAGGGAATTAGTAAAATTCTAGTCTAAAATTTGACATTTTTAGAACCTGTGTGCACTTTTAAGGTTTGTAACAGTGAAGAAGAAAAGTCATCATATTGATTGGAACAGGTATGTTTGTGCTTTTAAATATTCCTAATGTTACACTATAAAAGCAGATTTACATGTATATGAGTAGAATGATGACATAATGACTTAGGATCAACTATCTCTTATGTTGGCTGTATTGGTTTACAGGATAAATCATTTTTCTTTGTTGAAATTTCCAGGTAATGCAGTAGTAATCTTTACACAGTTGCAAGTAATGCAGATAGGAAATAGTTGCCCCTGCCTTAGTCTGTCGGAAGCTGCTTCTGAGATAATAGCCATTGATCAGTTCCAGCTATTGGTTCTTGGGCAAGGCTTACAACCTCACTGTGACTCAAGTTCCCTGTCTGTGATGAAATTGGGATACTAGTGTAACCTCATCTGTGTTTCATGACAAAATTCACTAATTCACTGATCAAATTACTACTTCATATAGAGCAAAAGCACTCAGTGTATGAACCATCTTTACCTTGACAAATATGTTTTGAGTATTTGTTCTGTACCAGCTACTTCTTAAAGTCCAAAGAATACAGTGACTCGCCTCTCAGAAACTTATGTATTCATTGACTCTACATTTGAGTAGAGGAGCTAGACAGCAGATAATGTACATTGTTTGTCTCTCTGTCTGTAGATACATAACTATTTTAGGGGAGTAATATAAATATGAAGGGGAGGAATAGAGAGAGAGGCTTGGGAACCTCATTAACTGCTCTTTTATTTATTTTTTGTTTGTTTGTTTCTTGTTTGTTTCATGAGATAGGGTCTCATGTAGCCCAGGCAGGCCCTGAGGTCACTATATAATTGAAGACAATCCTTTTACCTCTACCTCCCAAATGCTAAAAATGTAAGGGTACATTACCATGCATACTAAGCAAACACTTTGCCAACTGAACTATCCCCAACCCAGGAAAGTGACTTTTGAAGTCTGATAAAATACGTTAATCTAATGAAATATAAGCCGTTCTTATTTATATTTGTTTTCTCTGCCCCCACTCCCTAGGGCTAGGGATGAAACCCAGTTTATGCATGCTAGGTGAATGTTTTGTCATTAACAGTACACCCAGCTCTGTCGTTAAGTGCTTAGGAAATTAATGTTGAGATTCTTACTCTAAATGCATCTTTACAGAAATGTCCTTTCGGGGAGTTTACATCAGTCTTTAGAAAAGGTGTATTTTTCTTTTTTAAACTTCTTGCTCAGGTACTCGTTTTGGCTCCAACAAGGGAATTGGCAAATCAAGTAGCCAAAGATTTCAAAGATATAACTAGAAAACTCAGTGTGGCGTGTTTTTATGGTGGAACATCATATCAAAGCCAGAGTGAGTAAATATAGACAAATCCAAGGCTGGATTGGCTAATCCTCAATCTAAAGAAATAGTATAAAGGCATACATTTGTTTTTAACATAGTTTTGGTGTTTCTTTCCTTGCAGTTAATCAAATTCGGAATGGTATTGACATCCTTGTTGGGACCCCAGGGCGTATCAAAGACCATCTGCAAAGTGGCCGTTTGGATCTTTCAAAGCTACGCCATGTTGTGCTTGATGAAGTAGATCAAATGTTAGATTTAGGTTTTGCTGAACAAGTCGAAGATATTATTCATGAATCTTACAAAACTGGTACGTCCTAGTTGAAAGGAATATATAGCAAAAAAAAATTAGTTTTTTTTTTATAAAAGCTTGAGAATTCATTTCATAATTTTTATTACCTTGTCTCCTGGTATTCTAACAAAATTAAAGTTATTTGGTATTCTTTAAAAAAGAAAGTCCAAAGCGTACTCTGAATCTTCTTTTGATTATTCTGTAATCTTCCATGTAGATTTACTAAATCATCCATTTCTTGGGTTACTGTTCTTTCTTAAGTTCTTACTTTTCTTCCTAGTTCAGTTTTATTTTGTTTCATTTGAAAGTTTAATAGTTGCATTGATGTTTGTATGTTAAAAATTTGCCCCAAGTTTATAATTTTTCTTTTTTTTTTTTTAACCTTGGGGTGATTTTTAAAAGCTAGCCTACATCATGGGACATTAAGAAAACATTTGAATTCTTTTTGTTTGTTTAAGATTCGGAAGACAATCCTCAGACCTTACTTTTTTCTGCAACTTGCCCACAGTGGGTATACAAAGTTGCAAAAAAATACATGAAATCCAGATACGAACAGGTTGACCTTGTTGGAAAAATGACTCAAAAAGCTGCAACCACTGTGGAAGTAAGTAGCTTTGTCAGCATGTAGATTTTAGCTTTTTAGTTGGTGTTTACTTTTGATGAAGCTAAATTCAAGTTTGAGGTACCTCTTCAAGCCTTACCTCTTTTCCTGCCCTTAGAAAGATACATAAGGAGCGCTGCGGACCATACCTTAATGTTAGAGCACTTGGTTAGCATTTATGAGGCTATAAGTTAAATTCCCAACTCTCAAAGGGGAAAAAAAAAAGGATTTTGAAACCGAGGAACAGCTAGAATAAATAGGAGTGTCATGAGTGTGTGAACAAGGGAAGCCGAGTGTAAAAGCCACTGTTCAGACCAGCCAGGAGTGTTTGTTGTTTCAGGGGCCAGGAGTGCCGGTCCATGCGCAGGAGACGGGGCTAGGGGATCTCATTAAGTTGAAGTCAGCAAAGGCTACACAGTGAGGTACAAGTTAGCCTGAATTACGGTGTGACAGTCTGAAGAGTTGTCTCAAAAGCAGTAATACATCCAAAATGGGAGAGAAGAACAGAATGCAACAGAAGGCAGTTCTTACTAATGGGGAAAGTATTTATTACTGGGACCTGTGAGATGGCTCAGTGGGTAAAGGGGTGATGACCTGAGTCAAGACCTATATAGCGAAAAGACAGAACTGACTTTTGTAAATTGTCCTGACTCACACATACATTGTGGTATGCAGACGCACATGCATGCTCACGATAAGAATAATTAAAACAAATCTTTAAGTAGTATTGAGATAGTTAGCTAAAATGTAGCAGGAGAAGAAAAGAAGAAAGTAGGACATACTGGAGGATGGGTGTGGGCTTTCCTGAGAGTTGCCAGAGACTTTTCTAAACATAGATAATGTGATGTCATGAGATGAAAATTGAGAATGTTTATAATAAGAAAAAATTAGAGGTGCTATGTGCAGTATTTGTGACTGTAAGGTATATACTGCATATATATCACTTTGTCCATTTGCTAGGCAAAACAGGTGGCTAGAATAATAGATAACCCAGAGTGCAGTACAGTAATTGATTTAAATGATAAAAATCAAGTCAGATGGGTTCTGTTCTAGCACCACAAATGATTGAAAATTACAGAATGCTACACATAGAATCCTGCTATTTTTTTTTAAAAAAGTAATTCTTAGCACCTCAAAATATCAAAAACATGCAATGTTAAATGAATTTATTTGGTATATAAAGTGTAAGTTCAAAAAAATGAATACCAATATGATTATTTCTTGAAAAGGGGACATTGTAATGCTAGATAGTCAGTGGAAGGTTTGTGTAGTTTGTAATTTTAGTGGTTTTACAATAAGAAGGTAAAATGTACCAGTGAAGAACAATTTAAGACATTTGCAGACATTCAGAGATTGAATGGCTTAACAGATAAACACTATTTTCTAGGCTTTAACCATTTTTGTCCCCCTTGTATTTTTCATTCCTGCATTTCAAGTATTACCAACTGTACTGGCTAGTTTTGTGTCAACTTGACACAGCTGGAGTTATCATAGAGAAAGAAGCTTCAGTTGAGGAAATGCCTCCATGAGATCCAACTGTAAGGCATTTTCTCAATTAGTGATCAAGGGGGAAAGGCCCCTTGTGGGTGGGACCATCTCTGGGCTGGTAGTCTTGGGTTCTATAAGAGAGCAGGCTGAGCAAGCCAGGGGAAGCAAGCCAGTAAAGAACATCCCTCCATGGCCTCTGCATCAGCTCCTGCTTCCTGACCTGCTTGAGTTCCAGTCCTGACTTCCTTGGTGATGAACAGAAGTATGGAAGTGTAAGCCGAATAAACCCTTTCCTCCCCAACTTGTTTCTTGGTCATGATGTTTGTGCAGGAATAGAAACCCTGACTAAGACAAATTGGTACCAGCAGAGTGGGGTATTCCTGTGACAACCTGACCATGTTTTGGGGAGGACTGTGGAAGGACTTTGGAACTTTGGGCTTGATGATCCATCTGTTTTTAAGAGCTCTGTTGGATGTTGTGTAGGAGCTTGGAAGATAACGTTGAGAACAGTGCAGAAGATGGAGGCCTGGCTTGTGAAATTTCAGAGGGAAAAATTAAAGACTCTTTTCAGGGCCATTCCTGTTTTGATTGTGAAGATTCTGTAGTTCTGGTTAGCTGGGGCTGAAGAATCAGCTGTGATTAACAAGATACCAGAACTACTAAAGCAAAAACTTTGCATTACTGGGACTATTGATGCTGGTTAGCTGGAGCTAAGAAATTAGCGGTGATTAAGAAGAGACCAGCATCATTGAGGTGACATCTTCTGGGAAGTGTTTTCTGAGAGCACAGTGGCTGTGTTCCAGATAAAGCCAAAGTTGTACATTGTGCTGTGGCTGGACTTGGTAATATGTAAGGGTCACCCAGGTGGTACTGGTTTTGAAGGCATGAAGGGGTCACGCAAAGCAGCTGAGGCTCGGCACTGTGAGAGGCCATGGTGAAGGTGCAGCCTCAGTTGCAATTGAAGGCCCAGGACTGAAGGGGTCATGCAGTGTTTTGGAGATGCCAGTACCATGAGATGACCACCAAGAGCAGCAGCAGCAGTGGAGTACAGGCATCTGGAGCCTAGAGGATGACGCATGTGCTACAAAGGGCATGGCTGGCAAAGTGACCCAAGCCCTTGGAGGAGCCCAGAAGATCGTGAGTTGGATCCCAGACATTGGACGGTTGGAGATTGACTTTTGCTTTTGATTGTGACTGTGCCCTGATGTTTTCCCTCCTGAAGGAAGAAACTGTTTTAGTGGAGCCCACAGTTAAGAGACTTTTAATTGTAAAAAAGACTTTGGATTTTAAAAGAGATGGATATTTTAAAGAGATTGAAATTTTAAGAATATGTAAAGACTGTGGGACTTTTAAAGTTATTTAGATCTTGGGGATGAATAAGATTGTAAGGGTTGAGGCTTACTAGTGATGTTTTTGTGTGTCAAGTTGACAAGGGGTCAATTGTCACCAACCATCTTTCCATTATCATGTATCTAGGACTGACTTCAGACTCATTTGTTAGCAGAACGTGACCTTTAACTTCTGATCCTGCTGTCTTTATCTCCCAAGTTTTGGGATTATAGGCCAGTGCTGCTACCCTAGGTGTCTATGGCACTGGGTATTGAACCCAGGGAGGGCTTCGTGCACACTAGATAAGCACCCTGAGTCGTCCCCGTCCCCGTCCCCCCCACACACATTTTGAGATTACAGGCATGCTTGCAACACTGAGATTGACCTTTTATTTGTATGAGGTTTTGCCTGCATCTGTGGCATTAAATCTTCTAGACATGGAGATAGATGGTTGTTTGGGTGCTGGGAACTAAACCAAGGGTCTTCTGGTAGAACAAAATGCTTTTTTAACTACTGAGATATCTCCCCAGCCCTGCTTTGTTTTTGGGAAAGTATCTCACCTGTAGGTGGAACTACAGGTCTGGTCTGGATTTGAATCTGGTTGTCTGTGTCTGCCTCAGTAGTGCTGGTTTTGAAGGTGTGCACCACCACATCCAGCTGTTTGTTATTGGTTTGTTTTTTTCAAGACTGTTTCTCTGTGTAGCCCTGGCTGTCCTGGAACTTGGTCTGTAGACCAGGTAAAGGTGTGTGCCACCGCTGCCTAGGCCCCAGCTGTTTGTTTTTAGGTCAGTGTCTCAGTGTGTAGGCCAGGCTAGTCCATGTCTTGTCATCCTACCCTACTTGTTGGTTTTGAACTGCTGGTGTGCTTTCCTGTCTGCTTCCCCTTCCCACTTTGTACTTTTTTGTACAAAAACAACAACAACAAAAATTGTGATTTATAGTAAAATCTTAAGTGTGTCCCTGCCATGTTACTTCACATGTTGGTTAAATTGTGGGTTTGGTCTGATTTAGGTTGTCTTTTTTCTTTCCTTTTCTTTTTCTTTTCTTTTCTTTTCTTTTCTTTTTCTTTCTTTCTTTTTTTTTTTTTTTTTTTTGAGGTAGAAGAAGAACAAGATTTTGTTTATAGGTGGTACAAACATATCTTAGTCTTTGTCCTTTTTAATTTGCTTGTAGGTAGTCTATAATTGCCATATCATATTTTTTAAAGAATATATATAATATATATTCTCTATATATATATCTGTACTAAGCCTGGCTTGGTGGTGTATGCTTTTAATTCGATTATTGGTGATGGGAAGCAGGTGGGGGATGGGGTGGGGAGGGGCATAGGCAGACAGATCTGAGTAGCCAGTTCCAGGTCATTCTGGGCTACTTAGTAAGACAACAAAAACAGGGAGAGAGGACTGGAGAGATAACTCAGAGTTCTCTTGTACTGTATGCACTTTGTATACAGACAGACAAAACATCCACATGCATAAAATAAAAATAGGTAAATCTTACAAATAATAAAATTTATATAGATAGATATAGATATCTACATGGGATAGGACCAGTGAGCTGATCCAGTGGGTAACGGTGCTTGCAGCCAACCTAATGATGACCTGGATTTGATTCCTGGCACCTGCACGGTAGAAAGAGAACTGACTTCCACAAGTTGTCTCTCTTGTTCTCTCCATATACACTGAGGTTTGTGCTCATGTGCAAACGTATACACAAAATCAATGAAAGATAAGCTGAATGACAAAAGAATGCAGCTTAACCTTACCCTACTTTTTTTTAAAAAATATTTATTTATTACATGTAAGTACACTGTAGCTGTCTTGAGATACTCCAGAAGAAGGAGTCAGATTTCATTACAGATGGTTGTGAGCTACCATGTGGTTGCTGGGACTTGAACTCAGTACCTTTGGAAGAGCAGTCAGTGTTCTTAACCGCTGAGCCATCTCTCCAGCCCCTTTCCCTACTTTTTATTGTGTGAAATTTGTAAGCATTCAGACAGGTTGAAAGAATTTTATAGTGAATATACTTCCATGTAGATGTATCCAGCATGTAGATCCTATTAATACTTTACTTACATTTTTATATTTTTTTTGTTTTGAAACAGGGACTTGGAACTTATATGTAGCTAAAGATGGCCTTGAACTGATCTTTCTGCACCCACTTGAATTACGCCCCCCTTATCTTCTTTTAAGGTTGAACCCTGGCATGAGCTCAACAATCTCACTCTCTTAAATGCCCAGACAGCAGATAGGGAGGTTGGACTGCATCTGGCTTAATGCTATAGTTATTTTATTACATATATGTCTATCTTGGCTTTTACTTTATTTTATTTCTTGTTTTTGGTGATGAGATTAACTCCAGGGCCTGGTCGTATGTATAATTCAGTATCATTTAGTATTGTATTTCGGATCCATAACCACACTTCTGTCTTCCTTATCCCAGAAGGCAGCTCTGGAACTTAGTGAATCGGTCCCCATTCTGTCCTTCCCTAGTCTACCCTGGCAACAGCGAATCTTCCTCTGTGGATATATCTGTTATGGATAGTTCATATAATTGCAGTTACATACAATATGATACTTTGTGTCTGACTTTTTCTTACATAAATTCAAGTAATACATATTTTCATTTTCTCCAGCCACTAGGGATTGGCCCCAGAGCTTACGCATGTTAGTGAAATGGTCTATCATTCATTTACATCCCTAACCCTTCTGTCTGTTTAGGACTGGGTTTCACTCTTAGACTAGGCTAGCCTTGAGATTATTGGCCAGCTATGTGTCACTGGTTCCGGGTTTGCAGTGTTAGGGATCTAACCCAGAACTAAATTTATGCCAGGCACACACTATGCCAGCTAAGCTTGTATCCTCAGTTTCTTTAAAAGATAATTTTTGATAAAATAGATATTTTGCCTTTTCTTTTGAAGCATTTGGCTATCCAGTGCCATTGGTCTCAGAGACCAGCAGTTATTGGAGATGTCCTTCAGGTCTACAGTGGGTCTGAAGGGAGAGCTATTATCTTCTGTGAAACTAAGAAGAATGTTACTGAAATGGCCATGAATCCACACATAAAGCAGGTAAGCTTTCTTTATGCTTTTCCTAGATAATAGAGACGTACGTATCTCTAGACAAAAATGCACATTACTCTTTATAGACCAAAATTGATAGTCTCTTCAAAATAGAATAATTCAGAGAGGCATTGTAGCAAACTTTTTCTCATATATTAAGTCATAATAGGTATTTTTGTTTATTTGTTTTTTCCCTTCTGCTAACAATCAAACCAGGGCTTTCTGCATGCTAGGCAAGAAGTATACCACTGAGCCAGCCCCAAGAAATTTAATGTCATAATATGGGACTGAAGAGATCCCTCCACCCTTAAAAGAATAAACCACTCTTCCAGAGGACTCAAGTTCAACTCCCTCCCAACACCCAAATAAGTAACTCCAGTTCCAGGGGAATCCTCTTTGGGCACCTGTACTGCTCATTTTTACAAGCCAAACACAGACATGCACATACACATAATTGAAAGTAAAATAAATCTTTAAAGTAATCACAATAAAATTTTATGTTTTTGAAGTTTATACTATGATGTTAGGAGGGAATTCTGTTAAGTTTTCATTAGCAAAATATTAAGATGCTATTTTTGTATGTATGTGCATATAAGCATGTATGCACAGACCCACAGAGGCCGGAGGAGGAGGACATGAAGTATCCTGCTCTATCATTTCCTGCCTCAGTCACTTGAGGCAGGTGTCTTAACTGCTAAGCCAGTTAGTGGCATTCCCTCAGTGATCCCTGTCACTTGTCCTTACCATACTCCCCTAACACTTGTGTTACAGGATGAGCACCTGGTTTTTCACATTGGCTCTGGGGATTTGAACTTAATTCTCAGGCTGACGCAGTGAGCCATCCCTTTTACAAGACATTTAAAATATGATCCAGAAAATATGAAAGTTGACAATCAATTTTAGTTGGTAAGAATCAGTAAAATTTAAGCTTGTATTATAAGAGTGAATTATAAGGTGAGTGTGGTTAACTTGCCAAATCTCTGAATTAAAGGCCATCGAATTGAATTCTGATCTCCACAGGAATGCCATGGCCTGTACATTCCCTTATACATAGAATAAGTGAATAACTATTAAAAATGATTGAGAAAACAAAAAATCAAGCAATCAACAAACACACAGAAGTGGTGTTGCCTAAATATTTTTTTTATACACTCACAAATTAAACTCCCAAGTAGTTATTCTATATACCAACTAAAAGTAATTTCTGACTTAGTAATGACTAGAAAATTTCCCTAACATTTTGGAGGACATATACAAGATATGATACTTTTTTATGAGATAAGAAACAACTACAGGAAGTAGTAATTTGTTTCATGTAACCAGTGCTTTTGATGGAACAAAAAATAAGAAATCCCAACCTGTCCATATTTAACATACTTTTCATAAGCATATAGTTTTTTTCTATATTAGTAATTTACTGATCAAGAGCCAATATATGTATAGATGGAAATAATTACTGAGTCTCATCTTCTGAACAAGAATGGACAGTTTTGTTGGTTTTTGTTTGTTTGTTTGTTTGGTTGGTTGGTTTTTGGTTTTTCGAGACAGGGTTTCTCTGTATAGCCCTGGCTGTCCTGGAACTCACTCTGTAGACCAGGCTGGCCTCGAACTCAGAAATCCACCTGGCTCTGCCTCCCTAGTGCTGGGATTAAAGGCATGCGCCAACACTGGCCCGGCTTCAGTTTTGTTTTTTAAAAAGCAATTTTAAATTGAGGATATTTCACATTTGCCTCTTTGTCAGGACCAAGTCTGTCTTTTCTGATTCTAGAACATAAATACCATTTTCCTCTGCTCTCCAGCATGAACTCTTAGCACCTACAAAGCTGCTTGGTTATCAGCATCATCTCTTCAGTTTTCTGTAACCAGTCACTGTCAGATAAGGATTTTGTTTTGTTGGGGCTGGAGAGATACTTTAGTGGTTACGGTCATTTGCTGATTCAGCAGAGGACATGAGCTTTGTTCCGAACACTCATAGTGGGCCACAACTGTCTAACTCCAGTATCAGGTAATCTGACCCCCTGGCTTCCAAAGGCATCCGGCATGCGCTTGGAGTACATACGTACATGCAGGCACTTAGATGTACACATAAAACAAGCACTTTTTTAAAAAGATGTGTGAATGAGTAAGCCAGGCATGGTGGAACATTTGGGAGGCAGAGATAGGCAGATCTCTGAGTTTGATGCCAGCCTGGTCTACAGAGTGAGTTCCAGAACAGCCAGGCCTACACAGAGAAACTCTTGGAAAAACAAACAGATAAATAAGGTAGTCGTATGTACACCATGCTGGCCTTAGGCTCTGGAGTGTTTGGATTTAAGCTCTGTACTACCACACTGGCTCCAGGGTCTTCCTCCTCAATGTAAATTTGTCCATGATACTGTTCTCCTTACACTCAGTTGGTTGTTTCCTGTTGTTCCAGGACCACGTTCTTTTGTTTGTTTGTTTTTTGAGTCAGGGTTTTTTGGGGGGCGGTATTTTGGTTTTTCAGGACGATGTTCTTTAATTCTATTCTATCTCAAATCTCTTAACTATATATTTTGTAGTTTATAACCCAGGTAGCATTTATGTATAAGATTTTTCGCCCAAACTTCTTAGTCAAGTTTCTTCTTTTATGTCAGTCGATTTCTTAACAGCTGTCTATATCTCCATTTCCAGGGACTCTGACACCCTTTTCTGGCCACTGGGCACTGCATGTGCCATCCCTGCATGCAAAATACCTGTGTGTATGTGTGTGTGTACACAAACTTAGGAAAAGTATTTCTGGCACAGGTGTCAGTATAGCATAAGTAGGTTTAGCCTAGTAAAAATTGCAGAAAATACAGAGTTGGAGAGATGGCTTAGTAGTTAAGAGCACACTGACTGTTCTTTCAGAAGACCTGGTTTCTAGTCTTTTTTTGTTTGTTTGTTTGTTTTTGGTTTTTCGAGACAGGGTTTCTCTGTATAGCCCTGGCTGTCCTGGAACTCACTTTGTAGACCAGGCTGGCCTCGAACTCAGAAATCCACCTGGCTCTGCCTCCCAAGTGCTGGGATTAAAGGCATGCGCCACCACTGCCCGGCTCCTGGTTTCTATTCTTATTCATGTAGCAGTTCACACCCATCTATAACTCTAGTTTGAGGGAATCTGTTGCCTTCTTGAACACCATTTATGCATGTGGTACCCATACATGTGTGCAAATAACCATGAACATTAAAACAAACGTCAAAAGTTATACAAAAGCAGATTTTTGACATAATATTGACCTATTAGATTAACAAGGATTATGATTTAAAATATACTGGCATTGTTGGTTAGAGTATGATGAAATAAATGCAGAACATTAAAAGGTTAAGTGGGTACAATAATTTTTTTGTAATAGTTTAGCAATAGTAATTAAAATGCAAGGGGCTGGAAATGTGGTTTTACAGTTAAGAGTACTGGCTAAAGGACCCAGGCCCTATTCTCCTCACTTACGGTAGCTAAGAACTGTTGTAACTCCAGTAATGGGGATCTAAAGGCCCCTCCCCCTTCTGGCCTCCATAGACACTATACACATTCTGTTCACAGACATACATATAGGCAAAACACCCATACATTTAAACATGAATCTAAAATTCTTCTTGTTCTGGATATTGAATCCAAGAGCTTAGCCATACTTGTTAATACTCTTTCAAGTATGGATTACTCGTTCAAATACTCATTATTTTTAACCCAGAAATTCAATTTCTAGGTAAGTATCCTCCTGAAATACATATAAATGGCCAAAGAATTTAAGTAAAAGGTTTCACATTGTAACATTGTTTGTGTGAAAGTGTGTGTATAACACAGATGTTTATCGGTAAGATACTGATAAAATAAGTTTTTGCATCTATATGAAAAAAGTGCTTGCAGTTTAAAAAATTCAATGGTACTCTACTTACAGATAGCAAAAATAGCTTATATTAAATTTATAAATTAGATTACAAAACAACATGTGTAGGATGCCACTTTTATAGGCACAAATTTGTAGCCTATACAAGTTAATGAATTATGTGACAGAGGGTATGTATGTATTTGCTTTTTTTTTTTTCCTGGAGATACGGTTTCTCTGTGTAGCCCTTGATGTCCTGGAACTCACTCCCTAGAACAGGCTGGGCTCAAACTCAGAGATTCCCCTGCCTCTGTCTCCTTAGTTCTTGGAAAGGCATGCATTACCACCACCTGGCTGTATTTTGTTTTTATTAAAAGATTCATGTTTATTTTGTGGGTATGAGTGTTTTGCATATAGGCATGTATGTGTAGCACATGCATGCAGTAACAACAGAAGCCAGAAGTGAGCATAGATATCACAGAGTTTCAGTTATGAGCCACTGTGTAGGGCCTGGGCACTGATTCGGGTCTTCTGCATTAAGAGCAGGTGCTTCTAACTACTGAGGCATCTCTCCTATCTGTCTCTGTGTGTGTGTGTGTGTGTGTGTGTGTGTGTGTGTGTGTGTGTGTGTGTGTGTGTGTTGTGTCTGAGAGACAATGAATGAATGAATGAATGAGTAAATAAATATTCGGTATCTGTACCAGGATGAGTTATAGGACAACTGTGGATGTCAGTGCTTTCCTCCTTGTTTGACAGCATCCCTTGTTGACTAGATTAGCAGACTAGTGAGCTTTTGCCATCCATAGAGATCTGCCTGCCTTGGCCTCAGCATGTTGGGATTAAAAGCGTTTACCAGAACCTTGGCCTCCTATATTTATTTTTAAAAGAACAAAGATGTCCCAACCACTTATGACAGCAAACCTATAATCCCAGTTTTGAGAAGGTAGAAGTAGGAATGTAGCAAATTGAATACCAGCCTGGGCTCATACTCAAAAAAACCTACTGGGGCTGGAGAAATGGCATAACAGTTAAGAACAATGGCTGCTGGTCTTCGAGAGAACCTGAGTTTGAATCCCAGTGCCCACAGGGTGGCTGACAACCATCTGTAACTCCAGTTTGATACCCTTCTGACTTTTGAGGGTGCAAAATGTGATGCACAGGCATTAATGCAGGTAAAGCACCGATACACATAAAATCTTTAAAACTATTAAAACTTACTTTTTGTGTGTGGTTTTATAAGACAGGGTTTCTGTGTGTAGCTCTGGTTGTCCTGGAACTCACTCTTTAGACCACGTTGGCCTCAAATATGCTTCTGCTTTCTAAGTACTAGAACTGAAGGCATGCACCACCACGCCTTGTTAAAATTTTTAATAGACCTAAACAAACAGAAAACCTGGGCATGTGGTACTTAGAATCTCTGCATTTAAGAAGCTAAAGCAGCAGGATAATGAGTTTGAGACTAGTTCAGGCAGCAACATTTTAAGGCTGTCTACAAAAACAAGGTACTAGACAATTTTCAGTCTAGCGTGTAGCTCAGTGATAGAGCCTTTTGTTAATCTCTAGGCAGTATTTGACTAGGACGACAAAGGATTCAAACCCTGGCACTGTGGACATACAATAGAAGTTATAGACTATCCTTCTAATGATTAGCAGTTATTTTTTAGGAGGCTGATATTAAATAAGACATATATTATGCAGTATATTTTCTGGGGTGTTTTGGGTTTTGAATTTTTTTACATTTACTTATGTATTTAGTGTACATGCACCTGGACACATGCCACAGTGTGAGTGTGGGAGATAGAGGACAGTTTACAAGATTCTGGTTTTCCCTTCTACCACATGGGTCCCAGGGATTTAACTCAGGTTGGCAGTCTTGGTGGCAAATGTCTTTCCCTACTGAACATTTCTCCAGCCCTGTTTTGTTTTGTTTTTGTTTTGTTTGTTTTAAAGACCTCATACTTTGTAGCTGGAGAGATGGTTCAACAGTTAAGGGCACTGACTGCTCTTCCAGAGGACCCTGATTCAAATCCCAACACCCACATGGCAGCTCACAACTGTCCCCTTATCTAGATCTGATACTCTCATGTAGTAATGCATGCAAGCACAATACCAATGCACATAAAATAAAAGTAAATACATCTTTTTGAAAAAGGTTTTAAAAAACATCATTCTGGGCTGGAGAGATGACTCAGCAGTTAAGAGCACTGACTGCTCTTCCAGAGGTCCTGAGTTCAATTCCCAGCAACCACATGGTGACTCACAGCCATCTGTCGTGGGATCTGATGCCCTCTTCTTGTCTGTCTCAAGACAACTATAGAGTATTCATAAACATAAAATAAATAAATAAATCTTTTAAAAAATACATTGTAATTAAAGATAAAATTGGAAAAGAACCCACAAGAGTTCAGACTGAATGGTGTTGGGATACTCAGTTTCAGGTATGATCCATACACTTAATTTTTTTCTTTTTTTCTAATAGAATGCTCAGTGTTTGCATGGAGACATTGCACAGTCACAAAGAGAAATTACCTTGAAAGGCTTCAGAGAAGGTAGTTTTAAAGTTTTGGTAGCAACCAATGTGGCTGCTCGTGGCTTGGACATTCCTGAGGTTGACCTAGTGATTCAGAGTTCTCCTCCACAGGTAGGACATGGGATGTGGTTTTAGAACAAGTTTTATAAGTGTTGCCTTATTTACAGAGTATTGCTTAAGATGTGGAACCTCCATCTTTCATGTGTTGTTGATCGTAATATGTCTTGTTAGCATGGTATTACATGGGCTCAGATGGCCTTCCCTTGTCAATAAGTAGCTGCATTGTTTGCATGGTGGCACATACAACTCTAGCACTCTAGAGGCACAGGCTGAAGGACACTGTATAGTCCAGGCTGTGTATCGATACATACCGAATCCCAAGCCAAAGAATGTGGTGACAACATGCAGAGCTCAAAGTTTCATATACTGAACTCTAGTGTATATAAATAAGTAGTCTTTTAAATTAAAATGAAATTATGTAATTTTTTGCTTCTTTTCCCTTCCTCTAACCTTTTCTAGATACTCTGCTTGCTTTCCCAAATTCATAACCTCTTCTTTTTGTATACACACACACACTTCTAAATACATAAATATAACTGCTCAGTCCTTATGCTACTCTCATGTGTATGATTTTAGGATTGACCTTGGTGCTATATAACCAAACTGGAGGCCTCTTCCCTGAGAAAGACGATTTCTCTTGCTCTTAGCATTCCTTCATTGTCTGTAGTTTCTTGTTTAGGGCTCTGTGAGATTTCCTTCTTCCCTTTTTGGCATGGCTGTTGTTGTCCTTGTTCTTGTCTTGGATAATATCTTTTATTTATTTAATAGAATTTTAGCATATAAATTACTTGTTATGTTGTTAAAGTATAGAAGGATTGAATTTATGTTTGCTTTTTTTGAGAAATGGTCTTAGACCAGGCAGCCCCAAAAGTCTTTTTCAACAGCCACCCAAGTACTGGAATTAAAGACCTGTACTACCAGACCTAATTTTTTGTTGTTGTTGTTGTTGTTGTTTGGGTTTTTTTGTTTTTTTGTTTTTTCTTTTGTGACTTTGATTGTTTTGTTTTTGAGATAGGATTTCTCTGTGTAGCCCTGCCTGTCCTGGAACTCATTCTGTAGACTAGACTGGCCTTGAACTCAAGAGATCTGCATGCCTCTGCCTTCTGAGTGCTGGGATTAAAGGCACTACCATCACCTGGCTTTTTTGGTGTTTTTGAGACAAGGTCTCAGCCTTAGATGGCCATAGTTTTGGATTAATCCTCTTGCTTCAGCCTCCTTAGTACTGATTACAATTATGGCTTGATTTGCTTGTCAAGTTTGTAAAATGAAGTTTCTTTTTGTTTTAATAGGATGTTGAATCCTATATCCATCGCTCTGGACGCACAGGTAGAGCTGGCCGGACAGGAATTTGTGTATGTTTTTATCAACCAAGGGAAAGAGGTCAACTGAGATATGTGGAGCAGAAAGCTGTAAGTAAATTGAAATTGTTTCATGCTTGTTATCTAAATGATCCCTTAGAAGAGAGTTTTTATATTTGTTCTCACAAATAAACCTTCCCATCATTCCTCAGCTTCAGCTGCATCTCGCTGTCAAGCATCTGGACAGCTTCATTTATATTGGCTGCAAGACTTTGCTTTACACAGCTTCTATTGTGAAGCCAGAAGATCTGACATACTCCTTTTTTCTTTTTTTATTAGATATTTTCTTTATTTACATTTCAAATGTTATCCCCTTTCCTGGGTTCCCATCCAAAAACCCCCTATCCCCTCCTTGCCTCCCTTACTCACCAACCCACCCACTCCTGCTCCTTGGTCCTGGCATTCCCCTACACCCGGGCATTGAGCCCTCACAGAACCAAGCTCCGGGGGTTTTTTGTTTATTTGTTTGTTTTTTAATTTCTCCCTTAATACAAAAGTTGAAAGTGTGTTAATGGTTTCAGTATCATCTAAACATTATAAATGGGTAGCTGATTTAATTAGCATTGCTATTTTAGATAGGTTGATAATACAATAGCCAGTTTTATTAAAAAATACATTTTTTATGGTCTGTACTTTCTTGTAGTTTTTCGTATTTTATCAATTTTGTTAATTTTTATATACTATTATATTTTATGAAATGAAAGTAGTAAACAATGTTGACAGATTGAAATGACTTTCTTTTCTCTTTTTGAATCAGCTTTGTTTTGCAAGTGAAGTTCCATGATATAATAACTAAGGGACAATTTTTAAGTTTTTTTTTTATTTTGTCTTTTTGGAATTGATTATAGATGGTTTGTTAGAAAAAGCATTTCTTTTCCTCTGCTAGGGCTTGGTAATCTTTTAAGTCCAAAAAATGGAAATTCAACAAACTATATTAATTTAGAAATTAACAATGACGACTTCCTTTTTCTTTAATATAATTCTTTCATTTTCAGGGAATTACTTTTAAACGTGTAGGTGTTCCGTCTACAATGGATTTAGTTAAATCTAAAAGCATGGATGCCATCAGGTACGCTTTCTGACCTTGCTGAGTAACCCCTCTTCTGTAGTCGACTTTCATCTGTAAGCTCTCCTAGTCCAAACTTGAGAAAATGCTAGTCAAGGGCTTTACCAGAAGACATTTAGTTACATTATTCTATGAAATGTTACTTTTCCCATTCCTGATTTTGTCTTTACCTTTTCCCCTGTATCCTGACCAAGAACATTTACTTTTTTTTAAACCACAGGTCTCTGGCTTCTGTTTCTTATGCTGCTGTTGATTTTTTCCGACCATCAGCTCAAAGACTGATAGAAGAGAAGGGGGCAGTGGATGCATTGGCTGCAGCATTAGCTCACATTTCTGGTGCATCAAGCTTTGAACCACGATCTTTGATAACTTCTGATAAGGTAGAAAAGTGTGAAGTGGTATTTGGCTAGATATGGTTAAAACTTAGCTGTAGCAGGTTATAGCACATCACTGAAATGCTTCATTGATTTCTTCAGTATATTGGGGTGTTGTTGCTGTTGTTTCCCTTTTTCGGTCTAGAAAACTCTTCCTCTTCTCATCTGATATACAAGCCTGCAATCCAAGCAGTAGGGAGAAATACTAGTAAAATAAACACCATCCACATTAATTCAACAGCTGTTAGTATTCTGTAACCTATGTTTTACATTCATTCTTCTGTAAACTATTTGAAAGTTGAAACATGAAGGCATTATTCTTAAATATTTTAATTTGTATCTTCAAAAAATAATGACATTCTACTTAATTAAAATATCACAGTCTAATCTGCTAACAAAGATAGTTCCATGTTAATAATATCTGTAGATTTGCTTCTGTCCATACAAAGCATAGCTCTCACTCCAAAGGGAATATGAAGTAGTTTAGTTTTGAGCTGTATGCCAGTTACCATGATTTGGATTTAGTTTGACAAGAAGGATATGTACCACCACAGAAGTGGTCTCATTTACTTTCATCGTCACAGAAGAAAGTCATGTCAGAAAATTTGCTACATACACTCTTAGGGACATCAGGTAGGCGGGTTATAGCCAGGTGAGGAAATCATTTGATGATACAGCTATCAGATTCATAGAAGCTATGGTCTGCTGAGATTGTGAAGTTTGTTGGGTTTTGTTTTACTGGACTGTTGAAAGACTGTTAGGTCAAATACAGAGGTAGGTGTTGAAAGGCTAGTAGGAAGTTGAAGTGGGGAGATAAAAAAATTCCAAATATAATTTTTGCTCTGGATTTGCAATATACCATCTTACTTAAGTTTTTATCTGTCAGCCACCCTGATAGAATCTTAAGCACAGGCATGGCTTGTGGCTTCCTTGCCTCCTAGGAATTTAGTTTATTTTATCTTCACAAAAGTGTCTGAAGGATTTCTAGATAAAGAAAAGAAAGTCCTTATTTTGTACCGTGTGGTACCAACTGAAGCTGGAGTTTTCATTTTGTTAGTTGCCAAGGATCTGCAAAGTGAGGCAAAGTAAGGATGTGCAGGGGTGTTGACGTGCTTGAGTGAGTATATGCGTGGCACTCATATGGCCTGCCTCCAGGTTAGTGTCAGATAGCAGATATACCACACCACAGCCATTCGTTGCAAATGGGTCACAGATTTGTTACTTTAACTGGGATATAAGTGGGGTTGAGGTAGGGGGTATGAGCCTTAAAAGGGGACAAGGGAGGTAGGAATATCAGTTGCCTTATAAAACTCATTTTAAAACTATTTTACTCTCTGAATAGTAATGTATATGGTCATCCTTTAGCACTGAGTAGATAGACCATCCCTAAAATTTCATCAAATATAAAATATAAATATTATATAATATACAATAAAATATAATATATAAAATATATTTACCAGGAGAAAAGCCAGAAAAGGTAGCTCATATTTGTAATCTCAGTACTCAGGAAACAGAGACAGTGGACTTCCAAATTTGAGACTAGCCTGTTGAACATAAAAAGTTTTAGGCCATCCGGGGCTACATACCGAAAACTTGTGCCAAAAAAGAAATATCAACCCCATGGGTACCCCTGGCTGGCCTGGAATTCACTGTGCAGGCTGGGTTGGCCTAGAACTCACAGAGATTCCCCTTGCTCAGGGATGCACCACTGTGTACCATCTGGTGTATTTTATTTTATTTTAGAGATAAAGTCTTATATATCTCAGGTTGGACTTGAAGTCACAACAGTTCTTCTGCTTCAGCCTCTCAAATACAAAAACAATTTTTAGGGCAGATGGTGGTAGTGCCTCTCCCAGGAGACAGAGTCAGGGGATCTCTGAGTTCAAGGATAGCCAAAGCTGTACAGAGAAATCCTGTCAAACTAAACAACCAAAAAAAAAAAAAAAAAAACAATTTTTAAACTGTACTTTTAAAGACAATGTTAAGGTACTTTTGAGGTCACTTATAGCTAATCCCTGTCCCGTGAAAATTCTTTGATTGGCCACAGAAATGCTTATCTGCATTCACAGTACTTGGCAAGCAGAGGTAGGAGAACTGCAAGTCTGAGGCCAGCCTGACCAAGAACCAACCATTTATTAGATAGGTCATTTGACTTGTAATTAAGTATTTTGGGAACAAGGTATTAATGGCTTGAAATTTTTCCCCTTCCCTCCCTCCCTCCCTCCCTCCCTCTCACCCCATGTCTAAGTTTTTGCCTGAACCTTATGCATGCAATGCCTTAGGAAGCCAGTGGAGAGTATCAGGTCCCTGGGACTGCTACCTTATAGAGGCTGGGAATTGAACCAGGGTCCTATGGAGGAGCAGCCAGTGCTCTATAACCACTGAGCTGTCTCTCCAGCCCTGATGTTTACAATGAATGACCTGTAGTGCATGTCCTGCGGGGTATTCTGCTTGCTACTGGTATGACTTCATTTTTTATCACTCTCTTGACTTCTCCAGTTATCTGAATCTATTTGACCTACCTTCTTCATTTACCAACTCTTGCAACTCTTCATGCTTACCCATTTTCTCGGCCCCCTTCCTCTTATTTTGGCTTCCTCCTTTATTTTGGTCTCTGTTCAGATATCACCATATGAGAGAAATCTTTCCTGATTATCCTGGTCCTCTTCTTCCTTTTTTTTCTATTTCCCAGCCCTTTTGGGTTACTCTTCCTGCCGCTTATCGCCGGTGTTGTATAAACTTTCTTACTATCTCTACCTCAACTCCCCACAAGAAGGCTATGTCCAGGAGAGGAAGGTCTGTTTGTCATAAAATCTTTATTCCCTATGTGGTTTCTGGTACATTGTAGGAACTCGTCACTATTTTTATGTGGTAGTCCTCCAAAAATTTAAAGATATTGATGTCTTTTTTTCACTGCTAAGTAACTGCTTTTTTAACATTTCCTGATTACTTTACTACTTTTCCTCCCAACTCTTCCTGTGATGTTCTGATCTAATTCTGTCTTGTAATGTGTAGGACATAGTCTCTGTGTGCTCTATAAGAGCAGTGTACAGAACATGTAAATAGTAGTCTTCTAGTATAGTTTCAGTGAAGTTAGTTTTCAATAGCCATGTTGTGCTGTTGGCACTCAGATACCACACAGATATTGCATGGGACCTGTGTAGTTGACTCAGGAAGCACCGTAGTCAAACTTCATTGTCCTGCTGCTGATTTTCTCCCAAATCTAATAGGACTTTTATTTCTAAAGGGGTTTGTGACCATGACTCTGGAGAGCCCAGAAGAAATACAGGATGTCAGCTGCGCTTGGAAGGAACTTAACAGAAAGCTCAGTAGTAATGCTGTGTCTCACGTAACCAGAATGTGCCTCCTGAAAGGAAATATGGTAGGATTATGTTCATAAGACTTCCATGATCAGCCGGGCGTGGTGGCGCACGCCTTTAATCCCGGCAGAGGCAGGCGGATTTCTGAGTTCGAGGCCAGCCTGGTCTACAAAGTGAGTTCCAGGACAGCCAGGGCTATACAGAGAAACCCTGTCTCCAAAAACCAAAACCAAAACAAACAAAAAAAGACTTCAATGATCTGTCTCCTCCTCTTTTTATGGATGATTAATACGATTTTATCACAGTTTTGGATTGTTCCCAACAATTGTGGGTTTATATAAATGATATATTCCTTCAGAGCTTCATGTCATTCTGTTTTGACTAATACTTAAGTTTTTGTTGCTATAATTACTTTAAGACAGGGTATTCCTATGTAGCCCAGACTGGCCTTGAACCCAGGACCATTTAATGAATGTTAGGATTGCAAGTAGATTAACCCTAAGACTTAAGTGATCTAAATTCCTGCTATGGCATACTTACTGTGTGTGTTTATTTTTTAAGACTAATTTATGTGTGTAACGTTTAAACAGCTCTTGGAAATACAGATTATTTATTGTACTCTGCTATTGGTTGTTAACAAGATTAATGATAATCTTTTTCTGTGAGGCAATATTTCATTATTGCCCAGGCTAGCCTTGAGCTCTTGCTTAATTTCATTCTACTTCTAAGATAACAAACATGTTCCTGAGTAACTTTCAGTAAAATGAACTTGTAAAATGAAAACTTACAGTAAAATGAAAAGCTTTTTTGTTTGTTTTTCCTTTTTTGGCACTGGGTCTCTTTACATAGCCATGGCTGCCCTGGAACTCACTATGTAGATCAGGCTGGCACACTCAGATACATCTGCCTCTGCTTTCTGAGTTTTGGGACTAAAGGTGTGGCTACCTATCCATCTTAAAGCTTAATCTTAGTGATTAAGATTTCTTTTAATGTTTTGAGAACTGTTATTTGTCTGAAATTACTATAGACTTGTTGTATCTTAAAAGCTGTTAACCAGATTGTTTATTAGAAATTATTATTATCTCTCAACTCTGTGAGAGAAAAACTTTCTTATCCCTGTTTTAACTTTTGGAATCTTAGTCTTTTGCAGTGCTAGGGTCTGACCCTTTGACTTGTATATCATAAGCAAGTACCATTCCACAGACCTGTGTTCCCAGTTCTCACTAATATTTTAAAGAAATCAGAAGGACCATTTTCATTTGGATTATTTGTTTTTGTTTTCTTTACAAGACAGGAAAGGGTTTCTCTTTGCATCCCTGGCTGTCCTGAAACCCATAGATCACCTGCCTCTCAATGCTGGGATTAAAGGTGTTCTTCACCACCACCCGGCTAGAAGAACCATTTTCTTTCTTTCTGTTTTTTGGAGGGGAGAGGTGGGGAACATTTAAGACAGAGTTTCTCTGGGTAGTTTTGGCTGTCCTGGAGCTCACTCTGTCGACCAGGCTATCTTCAAAACTCCCAAGTGCTGGGATTAAAGGCATGGGCTATCACTACCCAGCTAGAAGGACTAATTTTTAAGAGAAATGGAACAACTATAGTGTCTACGATAAGTCTTCTAGAGAATATTCTAGGTATTTAAAGAGTCTTACTAGTTATATTTAATTTTATCTCAGATTAAAAACTACATTATGTACTAAGTCATCTATGCTTATTTGTTACCTACAGTCATGGAATACATATTTTTTAAGAACAAAATTCAACAAATATTAATTAGAAAAATTAACTCATATCTAAATAAAAATCTTTTTATTTTCCTTTTAGGGTGTTTGCTTTGATGTTCCTACAAGTGAGTCAGAAAGATTACAGGTATTTAAATTTTTTTTACCTATTAAATAGCTGAGAATGTTTTTTAAAATAGTTTTGGAAAACACAGACACAGTGTCATTTGTCATCCTTAAATCAGTTAAGGACGTTCTTAATATGAAATATTGCCTGACCCATAATTAAAAATGTATTAAAGATAATTTCAAATGTAACGGTGAATTGGGAGCTGGAGAAACAGCTCAGTGGTTAAGACTACATGCTACTCTTACAGAAGACCTGGGTTCCATTGCCAGCACACACATGAAGATTCACAAAACCAGAGATCTGACACCTTCTAACCACCTCTGATACTCTACTACCCGTGTACAGGCATACATGTAGGCAAATTGCTTTCACAGATAAAGAAACTCTTTTTTTAAAAAATTGTGTAATTGAGTTCCCATACATACATAACCAGCTTCACCAATTTGATAATTGTGTGGATAGTTCTGTTTCATCTCCTTACTATCCATTGCCAGTGTTTACAGACAAACTCCAGGCATTATTTCAGTCTTAAGTATTCCTTCATATTTAAATGTTAGGGACTTAAACAATCATAATACCATAATTCCTTCTATACAACTGTCTTAGTCAGGGTTACTATTCCTGCACAAACATCATGACCAAGAAGCAAGTTGGGGAGGAAAGGGTTTATTCAACTTACACTTCCACATTGCTGTTCATCACCAAGGAAGTCAGGACTGGAACTCAAGCAGGTCAGGAAGCAGGAGCTGATACAGAGCCCATGGAGGGATGTTACTTACTGGCTTGCTTCCCCTGGCTTGCTCAGCCTGCTCTCTTATAGAACCAAGCCTACCAGCCCAGAGATGGCACCATCCACAAGGGGACCTCCCCCCTCGATCACTAATTGAGAAAATGCTTTACAGCTGGATCTCATGGAGCCATTTCCTCAACTGAAGCTCCTTTCTCTGTGATAACTCCAGCTGTGTCAAGTTGACACAAATCTAGCCAGTACAACAACCAATTTTTTTTTTTAAGTTTTGTTTTAAGATGTACTTATATGAATACACTATAGCTATCTTCAGACACACCAGAAGAGGGCATCAGATCCCACACATGGTTGTGAGCCATCATGTGCTTGCTAGGAATTGAACTCAGGACCTCTGGTAAAACAGTCAGTGCTCTTAACTGTTGAGCCATTTCTTCAGCTCACAACCAATTTTTTTTTTTTTTTAATATTTTGTATTTAAAACTGGGCAGTGGTGGTGCACACCTTTAATCCCATCACTTGGGAGGCAGAGGCAGGTGGATTTCTGAGTTTCAGGACAGCCTGGTCTACAGAGTGAGTTCCAGGACAGCCAGGGCTACACAGAGAAACCCTATCTTAAAAGAACCAAAAAAAAAAAAAAGCATATATTTATATTTTGTATTTAAATTTTCCCTGTTGTCTCTTGATTATTACTTTTTGCAGTTCTTAGGTTGGAAGCTAAGACTTTACACATGATAGCTAGGTTAACACTGAGCCTCTTTTCCCGCCTTACTGAATTATTTGCAGGGATTGGGAGGTGTTCTGTGTAGCCCTGTCTATCTTAGAACTTGCTCTGTAGACTAGGCTGGCTTTGAACCCAGAGATCTGTTTGCTTTGCCTCCTGAGTGCTTAGTGAGTATTTTTAAAATAAGTCCATCAAGTTCAGACATTGTAATTTGATGCAATTTGTAACTTTCTCTAAAATGTTTTATTAGATTTATTGAACAGAGAAGTCCACTAAATTCTTATAATCCAAATTTTTATTTTTTTTTTTTATGTCTTTGCTTTTATGTACATTTTGGGGAGGTAGTATTGAGACAGAGTCCTGGTATATAGCCTAAGCTGGCTTGGAGCTCACTCTATAGCTCAAACTTGATCTTTATATGAGCCCAATATCTAGCTTATTTATATACCTGTTTTTAAATTATTGGCATTGCATCATTTATTACATTATCTATGTATGGAGTAGGACATATGCACACTGTGTCCATACGTATAAGTTCAAAGACAACTTGACAAAATGGTCTCTCCTGCCTTGTTGGTCCCAGGCATAGAATGAAGTCATCAGAGTTGCTAACATGCACACCTATCCACAGAGCCATCTCTATACTTATTTTATAGAGTCATTAAAATATTGTGGATATGCCAGGCAGTGGTGGTGCACGCCTTTAATCCCAATACTTGGGAGGCAGAGGCAGGTGGATTTCTGAGTTCGAGGCCAGCCTGGTCTACAAAGTGAGTTCCAGGACAGCCAGGGCTACACAGAGAAACCCTTTTCGAAAAAAAACAAAAAAAAAAAAATGTGGGTACAAGTGGCCAGTGAAATGGCCTAGTGGTTAAAGGTGAAAGCTGCTTGATGTGAATTTGTTCCCTGGTATTCATATAAAGGTGGAAGAAGAGAACAAACTCCTCAAAAGGTTGTCCTTTGACCTCCATGTATGTGCCTATACAAGTATGTGCAGACAAAACATCTACATACATAAAAGTTAAAAAAATAAGTTTAAAGAAATATTGTGGATCCTTTTTTAAAAACAAAAATTGGGAATTGAACTGAAAGCTCTTATGAATGCTATGCAGATGTTGTAGTCCTCTTCTTACTTCTTCTTATTTGGTGACAAGGTCTCACTAGCTTGCCCACACTGGCCTTGAAGTAACTCAGTAGTAGCTTAAGCTACTTCAATGTTTCTGCATCAATCGGCCTCATGTCTGATTTTGCTTCTAGTTCTGTTGATGTGGTTGCTCAAAATACTTGACTGCTTTTTAGAGGTCTGTTTCACACATTGCTTTGTCCTGAGAAAGGGAATGCTGCCTTTTAGAAAACACCTGGGTAGACATTGAGAATCTTGGAATGGATCTGAGGGTTTCTCTATACTTGATCTTAGCCTGATGACTGAGAATCGAAAGAAACTTTCTTTTAAGGATTAAAATTTGAGCGTGTTGCAGTTTTGCCTATTTTGTGGTTTTCATTGTTCTAGACACTGAGCTAGTAGCTGAAGGAGGTAAAAAGAGCATCTTCTTGGCTCGCTTGCTGGTGTGTGGGTTTACTGTACATGTCTTTTAATCTGGCATATTGTTTTAACAGGCAGAGTGGCATGATTCAGACTGGATACTCTCAGTGCCAGCCAAATTACCTGAAATTGAAGAATATTATGATGGAAACACATCATCTAATCCCAGACAGAGGAGCGGCTGGTCTGGCGGCAGGTCAGGCCGTTCAGGACGGTCTGGTGGTCGATCTGGTGGCCGATCAGGTAGACAGAGTCGACAGGGAAGTCGGTCAGGAAGTCGGCAAGATGGTAGAAGACGAAGTGGGAACAGAAATCGATCAAGAAGTGGGGGCCATAAACGGAATTTTGACTGAGTGTTTGATAGTTAATCTTCCAGTGTGAGCTTGCCTATTTCTGTCTAATCATGTATATTATTCACCAAAAATTAGATCATCATAGTTGAGGTATTTGTCTGTAATTTGCAAAGAAGTTGGTCGTATTTTTTTAAAAAGTATTTCACAAGAATGGTTCTAAACAAATCTACTTATCTGGCTATACCTTTGAATTAAAAAAAAGCCCTTTTATTGTCTGTTTTTATTCTGTGTTAAGAGTTTTCTCAATGTAATTTTTTAAAATTTCTAAGATGTGACAGTCAAGTTAACCTTAAGGTTTCCTGTAATATATAAAATGTGGCATATTACACCATTCTTTCATGTGATGAAGGACAAAACCCTTTCTACATAAGGGCTGGTAGCTGGTGACTTGTTTGGTGAAGATTACTGGTTTAACTTAATAGACATATTCAGGTAGATTGGTGTGCAAGCAGTGTACACTCCTTTATCAATCATTTATAGAATGTCTCTATATCTACTCTCTGGTAATCACTAGAGCACACATTTATAAGCAGGGCACAGGCACTGATTTTATACAGCTCACTGTCTACAATCAACCAGAAACAATAGACACGAGAGAATAAAGACTGAGCCAAAAGCAGGTGTGGAATGCAGAGGACTGGGATGTGCCTATAGTAGGAAGAAGAATTCAGTTTTGTGATTGGTTTATTTTTTAGTTTTTTGGTTTATTGGCTTTTATGTAGCCTAGACTGGCCTCAAACTTGGACTGGTTACCACTGGCTAGATGACTGTGGAAGGGTGAGGAGCTTGCAGGCAGAGAGAACAACATATTCAGGAAGTCAGAGAGTATGTCCAAAGACTCTCAGTCTGCTTTGCCTGTAGTAGGTTAAGGGCAAGAGCAAGATTGAGTCCAATCTTGAGTGTTCAAAGCATTATCTTTATTGTTAAGGAATTCCTTTTTTTTTTAAACACTATATTTTATTCCCCCTCTCCCCTGACTCTTCCACATCCCATCCTCCTCCCCACCCCCTGTCTCCACGTGGATGTCCCCATCCCCCCACCCCACCTGACCTCTAAATTCCCTGGGGCCTCCAGTCTCTTGACTTAGTTAGGTGCATCATCTCTGAATGGTCCTCATATCAGCTGGTGTATGCTATCTGTTTGCTGGTCCAGTCTTTAAGAGATCTCAGGGGTCCAGATTAATTGAGACCGCTGGTCCTCCTATAGGATCACCCCGATCTTCTGCTTCTTTCAGCCTTCCCTAATTCAACAACAGGGGTCAGCTGCTTCTGTCCATTGGTTGGGTGCAAATATCTGCATCTGACTCTTTCAGCTGCTTGTTAAGTCTTTCCGAGGGCAGTCATGATAGGTCCCTTTTTGTGAGCACTCCATAGCCTCAGTAGTAGTGTCAGGCCTTGGGACCTCCCCTTGAGCTGGATCCCACTTTGGACCTGTCGCTGGACTTTCTTTTCCTCAGGCTCCTCTCCATTTCCTTCCATCCTTGTAATTCTTTCAGACAGAAACAACTTTGGGTCGAGATGTGACTGTGGTAGGGTAACCCTATCTCCCACTTGATGTCTTCCTGCTGGAGGTGGGCTCTATAAGTTCGCTTTCCTTATTGTCAGGCATTTCATATAAGATCCCTTCCTTTGAGTCCTGAGAGTCTCTCACCTCCCTGGTCTCTGGTGCATTCTGGAGGGTCCCCCTAACCTCCTGTTTCCCAAAGTTGCCTGTTTCCATTCTTTCTGCTGGCCCTCAGGGCCTCAGTCCTTTTCCCTTACCCAATACCAGATCAAATTCCCCTCTACACTACCCTTCGCCCCGCCCCAGTCCACTTTCCCTCCCAGGTTCTTCTCTCACTCCCCACTTGTGATTGCTTTCTTCTCTCTCCTGAGTGGGACGGAGGTGTCCTCAATTGAGCACTTTAGCTTGTGGACCTTTTTGAGTTCTGTGGACTGTATCTTGGGTATTCTGTACTATTTTTTTTTTTTTTTTTTTTTGGCTAATATCCACTTATTAGTGAGTACATACCATGCATGTCCTTTTGGGTCTGAGTCACCTCACTCAGGATGATACTTTCTAGTTCTATCCATTTGCCTGCAAAACTCAGGATGTCCTCGTTCTTAATAGCTGAGTAGATTCCATTGTGTAAATGAACCACATTTTCTGTATCCATTCTTCTGTCGTGGGGCATCTAGGTTGTTTCCAGATTCTAGCTATCGCAAATAAGGCTGCTTTGAACATAGTAGAACTCGTGCCCCTGTGGTATGGTGGTGCATCTTTTGAGTATATTCCCTAGAGAGGTATAGTTGGCTCTTCACATAGAAGATCTATTTCCAGTTTTTTGAGGAACTTCCAGATTGATTTCCAGAGTGGTTGTATCAGTTTGCAATCCCACCAGCAGTGGAAGAATGTTCCTCTTTTCTCTGTATCCTCTCCAACATGTGTTGTCACCTGAGGTTTTGATCTTAGCCATTCTGATTGGTGTAAGGTGGAATCTCGGGGTTGTTTTGATTTGCATTTCTCTGATCACTAAGAACTTTGAACATTTCTTTAGGTGCTTCTCAGCCATTCGTGATTCCTCAGTTGTGAATTATCAGTTTGGTTCTCTACCTCATTTTTTGATAGGGTTGTTTGGTTTTTTGGTGATTAACTTCTTCTTCTGCACTTGGGAGGCAGAGGCAGGCAGATTTCTGAGTTCGAGGCCAGCCTGGTCTACAGAGTGAGTTCCAGGACAGCCAGGGCTACACAGAGAAATCCTGCCTCGAAAAACAAAACAAAACAAACAAACAAAAAGGAAGCTGGATGATGAGATTGAGGCCAACTTGGGTTACATTGTAAGACTCAAGTTACACATGTAGCAAATCTCAAGTTTTTAGAGATTTGGCTGTGGATAAGGGAGAAGAAACTAAAGTTAGGAATAGAAGATTCTTAATAGCGTTCTCACGCCCGGCCAGGAAGAACACAACAGACCAAAATCTTCTGCGGCAAAACTTTATTGCTTACATCTTTGGGAGCCAGGAGGGCAAGCGCCCAGCGCCCAGCCCCAAAAACGAAAGCCCCTTCTATATTTTTAGGAGCCAGAGCTCCGGCGCGCCAAAGCGCAGAGCGTGCTCTATTGTTTACATCTTTAGGCAGCGAGAGAGCGCAGGGCGCGCAGAGCCAGAGAGATGCCAGCGAGAGAGAATGGCGGAAAACCCCGTCCCCTTTTTTAGGAGCGTTATATTTCGCCTAGGACGCATCACTCCCTGATTGGCTGCAGCCCATGGCCGAGCTGACGTTCACGGGAAAGGTAGAGTACAAGTAGTCATAAAATACCCTTGGCACATGCGCAGATTATTTGTTTACCACTTAGAACACAGGATGTCAGCGCCATCTTGTGACCCAACATCTCCCCCTTTCCTTTTAATAAGAGCAAATAGGCCACCCAACTAATGAGAGTGGAGATAGAGGTCAAATCCCCAGTGTGTAGGTAAAGGAGCCATGTACAGGATTAGCTCTTAGGCTCACAGGCTTTTACCCAGAGCAACCCTGACCTGCTCCCGTGTCGTTTTGCCTGGAGAGAAGGACACTTGGACACTCAACCTTCTTGAAAGATGACATGTCTCCCTAGAATAGGCTCATATATGCCGCAGAGCCTTTCTACTGCAGTGCTTAGCCGTGCAACTCTCTCGGGCTGCTGAAGCACACTCACTCTATCCCGTGCAATGAGACTAGCCTCGTGAGATGTAAGAGCTGAGTGGTCAGCGACCTATTGCCTAAGCATAGATATATCAGGGGAAGCTCCATGTTCTAGTCCTGCAAGCGCCTGGGCAATAACCACCTTGTCTCTCCTAGTTTGGGCCTTAAGCTTACAGACCAATCAAAGAAGCAACACTAATCCACAGCAAAGTGTATCTCCAAATAATATTAATCCCACCCATTTTTTAAAGAAAGAAAATGCTGAGGAGATCCAATTGGGTAATCCTTTGGTCAGGGACAGGTCCAAGCGCGTGGAGTTGACCTGAAGTCTCAATTCCCGAAGGATCTGTTCAAATTCAGCCGTCCAATTCTGTAACATATACTGAAAAAGACTTTTTGACAAATTAGCTGTCCTAGTAAATTTAACATACTGAATGGAAATAACACACAATCCCGGAAACTTTTGTTCACATCCCTGCTGAGTTATTTGTCATAATACATCTAGTTGTATCTGGACAAGATCTATGAGTTGATTAACCAGCATGAGACCTCTCTGTATCTTGACATTAGCTGAGGCCTGTTCATCTATGACTGTAGTCACTGAGGCTGACAAAGTGTTAATGGTGTCAGTCGTCTGGACCTGTCCAGACAGAGCCAAGGCTGTCTGAATCAAGGCTAAACCCAGTTCCTAGTTAGTGGTAAAAAAGCAGGAGAATACTTGAGCATTATACATCACCGTCATTGGGAGTGGAAATATCGACATTATCCCCCAACACTGCTCTCTCTTTATTATTGACGCCCTGGACATCACCAAGACGAGGGACATTAGTATTCCCTTGGTCAGTCTGGATTTTTCGGGTGAGTCTTTCTGGTATCCAAAATGGGTTGTCTTCATTCTGTGGGAAAACACAGACCGCTCCCCTGGATCTTATCAAAATAGGATCCGGGCCATACCATTTATTATCAAGGACATTTTTCCATTTAACCATCTCATTGGGCCTATCTGGCTCTGAACAATGACGTTCAGCCGCAGTATGGCCATGAGCATCAATATTTAAAAAATTGAGTGTAAAGAGTGCCATAGACACAGACACTCTTGGTGCTCGGGGTAAAATCTCTTCAAAAGTTCCCCTCTTCTGTTTTATAAGATAGGCTTTGAGGGTGCGATGCGCACGCTCAACAATACCCTGTCCTTGAGGGTTGTATGGAAGTCCAGTCAGGTGGGTTACGTCCATCTGACGGCAGAACTGCTGGAATTTTTGAGACGTATAAGCTGGTCCATTATCAGTCTTAAGGAGGTTGGGTTTCCCCCAAGCACTCCATGCCTCAAGACAATGTTGAATCACATGTGAGGCTTTTTCTCCGGTTAACGGAGAGGCAAACATGATGCCAGAACATGTGTCAATGGACACATGGAGATATTGAAGTTTTCCAAAGGAAGAAACATGTGTAACATCCATTTGCCAGACCTGTAGAGGTCGAATACCGCGTGGGTTAATTCCCACATGAGGAACTGGCAAGAACTCACAGCAGCTTTGACATTGAGTAACAATGTCACGGGCTTCTTTTCTTGTCAAGGAGAAACGACTGCGTAATGTTTCAGCCGTCACATGAAAATTGTTATGAAAATTTCTTGCAGCCTCTACCGGGGATGATAGGGCAGCAGCCACCACTTTAGTGGCCTTATCTGCCAAATCATTTCCCAGAGCCATGGGGCCAGGTAGGCCTGAATGGGCTCTAACATGAGTAATATAAACAGGAAATCTTCTAGATAACAAAACTAATTGTATCTGCTGAAAAATATTGGCAACTCTACTGGAAGGCTTAATCACTCCAGCCACTTCTAAAAGATTTACTGCATTAACCACATAACAGGAATCTGACACAATATTAAGGGGTTTTAAAAAGGTTTTTAAAACTTCTAAGACCACTAAACATTCTACCACTTGAGGTGAATTTTCATTATATTGTTTGGATACCACTTTACCATTAGCCACATAGGCACCTATGCCAGTTTTTGATCCATCAGTATATACCACAATCCCATTTTTAAGTGGGTTTCTTCTAAACATGTAAATATTGATTTCTCTCAAAGGAGGAAATATGCGTGACATCCATTTGTCAGACCTGTAATGGCCTGACGCCACGAGGGTTTACCCCTACGTGAGTAGACAAAATTTGACAACAATCTAAAGGCATTATTAAGTAATCAGAATCATTTTCAGTAGAACCAATCTCTCTGGCAGCTCTAGGAATATCAGAGGAAGAAAAAACAGCCATGTAGGCTTGGCAAAATTATTAGTTGAGCTATTTTGTCCCCTTGTGATATAGAAAAGACAACTTGAGGACAAGAACAGAGAACCTGAAGTTCCCCTTTACAATCCTGATCTACAACTCCAGGGTGGACAATAAGACCTTGTAGGCTGCAAGAGCCTGCCTCTGTCATTATTGTCCAGTGGCTTCACCTGCTCGGGAGAGCGCCTTCCAGGCCCTAATAGCCTTTTCATCTGATTCAGAACTATTAAGAACTGGCTCCTTGAGCTCACCTAGTGATGAGTATAGGCTCCTTCTCCTAGAGACCTCCGCTAATTGATCTTTTTTCTTTTCTTTTTCCTTCTCCTTCCTTCTAATCTCTCCCCAGGTATTCTTACCTGACCTAAACTTTTCCTCGGGTTCAAGACCCTTGGAAAGGCCTGTATACTTATTTTGTGAACCATATTTTCTCTTTGCTCCTACTCTCTCTCCCCGCTTTACTTCTGATAGATTGTCCTGAATTTCATCTAGAATCCTTAGCCCTATCTTAATCACCTGATAACATGTGAAAAGGAACAAAAGGGCTTCTAACACTAGAGAAAGTTCAAGGCCAAACATACCTTATAAAGCTATTTTCCACTTTACTTCTGATAGACTGTCTTGAATTTCCTTAGAAAGTTCAAGGCCAGGCTTACCTCGTAAAGCTATACTTACGGGTTACCGCCGTTCCCCAGCTGAAAAGTTCTGAATTCATGTAGTTGAATCCTTCTTAACAGTCTGCTTTACGGGAACCTTTATTACCGCGACCCGCAGTTCTGGTTCTGGAATGAGGGATCTTCCTTGCGCCGGTGAAACTCCCGTCCCGAGTTTCCTCCCGGGTTTTTTCTTCCCGGATTTTTTTTTCGTCCCGGAATTTCTCGTCCCGGATTTTCTCGTCCCGGGTTTCAGCACCAATTCTTAATAGCGTTCTCACGCCCGGCCAGGAAGAACACAACAGACCAAAATCTTCTGCGGCAAAACTTTATTGCTTACATCTTTGGGAGCCAGGAGGGCAAGCGCCCAGCGCCCAGCCCCAAAAACGAAAGCCCCTTCTATATTTTTAGGAGCCAGAGCTCCGGCGCGCCAAAGCGCAGAGCGTGCTCTATTGTTTACATCTTTAGGCAGCGAGAGAGCGCAGGGCGCGCAGAGCCAGAGAGATGCCAGCGAGAGAGAATGGCGGAAAACCCCGTCCCCTTTTTTAGGAGCGTTATATTTCGCCTAGGACGCATCACTCCCTGATTGGCTGCAGCCCATGGCCGAGCTGACGTTCACGGGAAAGGTAGAGTACAAGTAGTCATAAAATACCCTTGGCACATGCGCAGATTATTTGTTTACCACTTAGAACACAGGATGTCAGCGCCATCTTGTGACGGCGAATGTGGGGGCGGCTCCCAACAGAAGATAAGGTGGTGGTTAGGACTTTTGTACGTGAGGATGATGCAAGAGGGGCATCCCATCCATGTTGAAATAATAGGAAGAGCAGAAAGGAGGGTACTATGGAAAGTATAACTGGAGCTATCAGAACACAAGTGTGAGATGAAGCACAAAACTAGAGAGTTTACCTTTAGCTAGGTGAGAGCAGTGCCTTACTGTATTTTGTCAGGAAAAAAATAACAAAACAAAAAAAACCCATGTATTTGAGTGTGGTTGTTGAGGTAAAAAGTAGAGGTTAGCTGGGCCGTGGTGGCACCCGGGAGGCAGAGGCAGGTGCATCTCTGAGTTGGAGGCCAGCCTGGTCTGCATAGTGAGTTCCAGGACAGCCAGGGCTACACAGAGAAACCCTGTCTTGAGAAATTAAAAAAGAGGCCGAAGTTAGATTTGCAGTAGTTGCAATGTGGAGAATGAAGTGATGAGTCCCCTCAGCCAGAGAGTTCTCATTCTGTGTAGGAGCGGAGATGGATGCAGGTGGCTGACCGCTGGTGGGTTCCTCTCTGAGCGGGGAGAAGATCGACAGACCACACACACTGAGCAGCTTTGGCAGCGTGATTAATGTCTGTGGCATGTAGGCTGAGGAGAGAAGGAGTACAGTGTAATGGGGCAGAGAACTGAAGGCCTGCCAGAGCCGGTGAGATTGGAGGTCTAAAGAGTAAGGGAAGGGAAAATGAGTGGGAGGAGCTGCAGATAGGAGCAGCCTAACCAGGTGGGCCCAGCCTGGAAGTGGAATTTAAGCTAAAATCCTAGAGGAGAGCCTCAAACTGAAGAACAGAACTCAAGTGAGCTGCAGCCAAGATAGAAGTAACTGAGACGGAGACAACTACGAGTCTGTATTGCATGGATAGCAACTCTGGGTTCATCTGTGAGCAGTTCAGGAACTAAAGAAAAAAAATACTTCAAGACAGACCCCAACCCTAGTGAGATTCTGGAGGTCTTGACTGACACACTCAAACTGACAAAAGGAGACATTAGGATTTGATTCCTTTATGGAAGGCATGACATGGAGCCTAAGCAGTTGTCTGAGGCCCACACATCTGCGCTGCAGTCAAGGGAGGAACATACCTCTGGGCCTCACCTTTTTGGAAGCTATGGATCATACTTTGGCCTAAGAGTTAATGTACCTCTGGCACAGGATTGGGGAAGGTGCTCCATACCCGTAGGTTCTAACAAGCAGAACCCCGAGGAGTCCTCCCAAAATGACCTTGTACTCCCCTAAGCTTTGGAAGCTTTGAAGAGTCTCACTCTTCCGGTTACCAAAGCAGAGATGGCATGTCACAGGATTTCTGACTCCCTAGCATCATAGGCTCTTTTTGTTAATGTTTTTTCAACTTCTTTCTTGGGGCAGGGGACAGTTGGGTTTTATGTCTGTCAGTGGTACATTAATAATAAACCTAGCTATTCTGGCGGGTTGGGGAAGGGAAGGGAAGGGACAGAGAGATGGCTCAGTGGTTAAGAGCAGTGACTGCTCTTCCAGAGGTCCTGAGTTCCCAGCAACCACATGGTGGCTCACAGCCATCTGTAATGGGATCTGATGCCCTCTTCTGGTGTGTCTGAAGAGAGTGACAGTGGATTTGCATATATTCACATACATAAATTAATCTTTTTTTTTAAAGAGTACACTGTTCTTGCAGAGGACCCAATTTCCAGTTCCAGCACCCATACTGAGCAGCTCACAACTGCCTGTTAACTGTAGTTTCAGGTGATCTGATACCCCTCTTACGTCCTGCATGCACATACACACACATGTATGCACACATGTATACATACAAGTAATGGTTTTAAAAGAATATGGATTACTTGTTTTTTAAAGTAGGAGTAAGCCAGGCATATTCTTGCATACCTTTAATGCGCGAATAAGGAAGAGGCTGGTGAGTCTCTTGTGTTTGAAGCTCGGCAGATATATATATATATATTAAATCCCAGGCCAGCCAATGTAATATAGTGAGACCATGTCTAAAAGGTTAGAAAACACAGAAAATTCTGGTATGTAGACCAGTTGGTAACAAACATGCTTAATTGAGTATGAAGGACTGGGAAGTAACTGCCACACGTTTGTGGACAGTGAAAGCTAGCATGAGGAACAGACAAGACTGCGGAAGAAGATTTGACCTGATTCCAAAATGTCAGTGAAGGGTAGGTTTGGTAAGTTACTAAAAGAAGTTATGTTCAGTTTACAAGGGCTTTCGTGTGAAAGTGAAGGAGAGTGTGTGGAAATGGGTTTGACAGGAGTGCACATGGACTATGAAGGACAGAACAGCACGGGTATGAGGAGGCTGGGTGAAGTCTGCTAGAGCCAGATGTCAGCTCACCCAAGGAGGGGACACAAGTACTGCTAGAGTAAGCCCTGGTTAGGAACCCACTGCTTATAAGATGGCAGTTTACAAGATGGCACCAGTAGCATTAATCTCCTGTCCCCTAAAACCAGATTCACGAAGCTTAAAAACATACTACAAAAATCGTGGGCGGTATGATTATAGATAACTAACCTTGAAAAATTGTATGTAGACATTGAGATCGATTACCCATTTGTATAGGAGTTGTTTGCACTCCCACAGTACAATTCATAATCTCCTCCGTAGGGTTAGCAGGCCCTTGGTCATAAGGACAAGGTAGCCAACCAAGAAGATTCACTAACCATCATATCTCCCCAACTTATTTGGAGGACTAGGAATATAAGCTGGTTTAGCTTGGGTTTTATTGCTTCGTATAGACACCCTGACCATGGCAGCTCTTGTAAAGGACAACATTTAATTGGCAAATAGCTTGCAGGTTCTGAGGTTCAGTCCATTATCATGGCAGGAAACTTGGCAGAATTCAGGTAGGTGTGGTGCAGGAGGAGCTGAGAGTTCTACATCTTGATCTGAAGACCACCAGTAGACTGTCTCCCAGGCAGATAAGACAGGATCTCAAAGCCCATCCCCACAGTAACACACTTCGTCCAACAAGGCCACACCTAATAGTGGCACCCCCTGGGTCAAGCATACACAAACCAACACATTCCACTCCCTGGCCCCCATAGGCTTGTTCAAATGCATGAGTCTGGGCACCATATGTAGCCATAGCATAATGAGAAATAGATTTAGTCCAATTTCAAAAGTCCCCATAATCTGTTACAGTCTCAACAATGTTAAAAATTCAGTCTCAAGCCGGGCGTGGTGGCACACTCCTTTAATCCCAGCACTCGGGAGGCAGAGGCAGGGGGATTTCTGAGTTCGAGGCCAGCCTGGTCTACAAAGTGAGTTCCAGGATAGCCAGGGCTATAAAGAAACCCTGTCTTGAAAAACCAAAAAAAAAAAAAAAAAAAAAAAAAAAGTTCAGTCTCTTCTGAGATTCATCCAATCACTTAATTGTAATCTATAAAGTCAAAATCAGAAAGCAGATCATGTACTTCCAACATCACAGGATATACAGTATTCCAAATGTCATAGGAAATACTGGACCAATGCAAGACAGGAAACCAGCTGGTCGAACTCCAAACTCTGTGGCTCCATATCTGATGTCAAAGTGCTCATCAGATCTCAAAACTCCTTTTGTCCTTGTTACTAGCATATCTGGCATTCAGCAGCAGCATACTTCTTTTGGGCAGGTTTCACTGCCTGTTAACTTTCCTTGGCTCCATCAACACCTTCCCTAGTCTGCATCCTGATGTCAAAACGTCTTTGTAGGACACAGGTTGATTCAATTCGGTAAGTTTTCTCCCCATAATTCAATGCCTTTCAGCAGCTGCTGTCCCTACTTTATAGTAAAGTATTATGCAATCTATCTCTCAGATTTCTCCGTGAGGAAGGTTGCTGATTATTCTCGCTGAGGGTTAATAGGTCTGCACCTTTGTGATGGTGAACTCTTAACTTTATAGTCAAGTCTCTACTACACTGCCTGAGTACTAGTACATTCACACCATGTCATGCTGTGTCCACAGTGTCCTGAGCAGTTTTGGGTGAATGAGCAGTGCCTGTTTTCTGCCTTCCAGAACTCAGAATCTGGTGAAATAGTAGAATATATAAGTCCAAATTCATGGCAGTGCAGTGACTAGCAAAGTCAGAGAGCAAGAGACATAATAGACCTTCACTTGGCAGAGACTGAAGAGATGGCTTAGCTTAAGACCCAGCCCCAAGGCATCCAATGCCCACTTCTGGTCTCCAAGGGTCACAGAAGGCATGTGCACAACCACAGAGACCACACACATACACATAAAACCAACAAAAGCGCTGGGAATAGCCATTTAGGCAAAAGCACAGAATAGCTAAAGAAATTAACATTCTCTAAGTATTGCTATAGTTTTTCTCTGGAGAAAACAGTGGTGAGTGAACACAAGGGCTTTCTGGGCATTGGTTTTGTTTTTTTGTTTCTTAAGATTTATTTATTTTACTTATATGAGTACATTGTAGCTATCCTCAGACACACCAGAAGAGGGCATCCGATCCCAGTACAGATGGTTGTGAGTCACCATGTGGCTGCTGGGAATTGAACTCAGGACCTCTGGAAGAGCTGCCAGTGCTCTTAACCGCTGAGCCATCTCTCCAGCCCCTGGGCTTTGTTTTCATCAGCTATTGAAAGGCTTCTTGTATCATCACTTCAAGTGTGGTGATAAGCATGTAGCTAAATGTTGGCAAGGTGCATTTCAACGATCTACCTGCTAAAGGTTACCTTTTCTATCAGTAGGGCTTCTAACAAAATTAAATAATAGCTTCTATCTTAAAAGAAAAAAAAATCTTAGCTGGGCAGGGGTGACACACAACTTTATTTTCTTTTTTCCGTGAGTATTTTGCATTTCAGCCTTCTGAGGCTCACCTCAGACCCCAAGTCCAAACGCAGTGCAGTGCTCAAGATTTGAATCCAGAGTTTCTTTCACTACACTCCGTTGTCTCCTCAAAATTAGCATACATTACAATGGATCCATTTAGAAATATCTTAGGGCCTGTGAGATGGTTCAGTCCATATGGTGTTTGCTACCTCTTGATGCAAGCTTGAAGAATTGAGTTCGATACCCAGAACTCACATAAAGAAGAGAATCGGTTTCACTTTCATTTTTCAAACTACTGTGATAAACTGTCTCCCAAGTCCCCGAATCACTGGTTCTTCAGAAGAAGTTCTAAAACGTATTACCAGTGTGGTCGTGCAAATATTTAATCCCAGCATAGGCAGATCTCTGAGTTCAAGGGCAGTCACGGGTGTACAGTGAAAGCCTGACTCAAAACGAGCATTGTCACTGATCATTCAATTGGCCTCTTTCCCTTATCCAATGGTAGTAGTAAACTCTCCAACTTAGGCATCTTTGGGAATCCATTCCTAGTCTCAAGGCCCTGTCAAGGGGCTGAGTGTGCCCTCAAACCCAGTGATAACTGTCCATCTCTTACATTAGTCTATAACAGTGGTTCTCAGTCTTCCTAATGCTGTAGCCCTTTAATGCCTCTTACGTTGTGGTGATCCCCAACCATAAAATGAATTAATTTTAGTTGTTGAGGATTTAGCTCAGCTGTAGAGCGTTTGCCTAGCAAGCGCAAGGCTCTGGGTTCAGTCCTCAGCTCTGAAAAAAAAAATTGCTACTTCAAAACTGTAATTTTGCTATTGAATCTTAATGTAAATATTTGATATATGACCACTGGTAAAAGGGTCGTTGAACCCCAACGGAGTGTCGACCCCCTTGAGAAACTTTGGTCTGTAGTGCTTGAGGACAAGCAGGGCTTGGATGTTATTAGAATCCTGTCTGTCCACTCTGGAAGCAGAGGCAGGCGGATTTCTGAGTTCGAGGCCAGCCTGATCTACAAAGTGAGTTCCAGGATAGCCAGGGCTACACAGAGAAACCCTGTCTCGAAAAACAAAACACAAAAAAACGAACCCTGTCCGTCATACAAGAATACCCGGAAGTTTATAAAGTGCACACATGAATAAAGGGCCAGACTTGTGAATTGTGGGTATTTTTTGTTGTTACTTGGGGTCGGGGAGAGAGCTGTTGAGACAATCTCATCATGTGTCGGGCTAGCCTTGAACTATGTGCACCACGCTGGACTCGATAGAGATCCATCTACCTCTGGCTCCTGGGTGCTGAGATTAGCGGCGTGCACCCCATATGCCCTGCCTATTCTGGTTCTTTTAAATTGTTCATATTGTGCAGCACGCATATGCGTGTCCTGGGTGCCACTGAGCGCGTGCACGATAAAACTGCACAGCTGGTTCTGTTTTCCAGGGATCACAAATTCAGGTCACCAGAACTGTGGTATCTCGCCGGTCCCTGAATTCCGGTGCTCACCAAAGCACCTGGGTTTATCTGTCACCACCCAGCCGTTTTCCACAGGTAGCGTACACATCGCAGCTTTTCATGGGAAAATGTTGCCAGCTGGTAATCCCAGACTCGGCAAGCGGAGGCAGCAGGGTAAGATTCAAGGCCGTTCTCCAAGTCTAGCCGTGGCGATCCCGCTGTCGTTAGACCGCGCAGAGCACCTCCACGCCGCACACACGGGTCTCACCCAAAGCCGCGCGAACCGCAGCCTTGCCGGTACACGCTACTTCCGCCGGATGCACTCCGCTGCGGAAGTGACGAATAGGCCCGGCTGAGGGGCGGTCCGCTTTCTCTGTCGCCCTCTCTCCTAGCACGCGGTTGAGGAAGCCGGTAGGCCTGAGAAGCTGCTGCTGAATAATGCCGGGAAAACTCCGCAGTGGGGCCAAGTTGGGCTCAGACGGGGCCGAGGAGAGCATGGAGACGCTGCCGAAGCCAAGCGAGAAGGTGAGCCTGGGGGGAGGGGGGTGTCCCCGAACTGGGCCGGGCCGGGAGCTCGTGGCCGGCCCTCTGACACGCCGTGTCGGCTGGTCAGGCTTGGGAGTGCGGAAGGGATTGCCGATCGCGTCACAGTGCGGACCAGAGCCGAAGACGGCAAAGTCTGAAACTTGCGCACATGGTCGGCATCTGCTGTGACACACAGACACAGTTCCCTCTTTAAAAAAGAAAAGAAAAGAAAAAAAAAAGAAAACCCAAAACAGAAAACGTGGTTGGCTAAGTGATCACCCTATTATATAGAAGGATCTGTGTGAGCACTGTTAAATCGCCTTGTCTCTTCTTAATTCCTTGCATAAAAATATTAAACTTGTGACAGTATCTATCAAAGTAGGAGGGTTCGGAAATTATCCCGGAACTCCTATGTTGTACGACTTAATTGAGTTTTTTTTTTGCTGTCTCTGTTGACTTTGAAGGTAGGAGCCTTTTAAAGGAGCAGCAGTAGTATTTGAATTAGGTGGAAATCACTGGGCGCACAGCGTTCACATCCGCGTGTTCAGCTGCCTGATGCTGAAGTCAGGAGGGAGGGACCTAGCTACGCGTTTATATTCCGAACTCGACTTACTGTTTTTCATATATGTAGTAGATAACATGTTCATGGGGCGGAGAGATTGTCCACGATACAGTATTTTTAAGATGGTTTTTGTGGTACCAGGACCAAACCTTGGGCAGCTCACGTGTTGGCAGGTGCTGTCCCACTGTAGCTCTAGCCCTTAGCCCAGCGGTTCTCAGCCTGACAGATAATCTGCAGATGTTTATATTATGATTCATAACGGTAGCAAAAATTAAAGTAACAACGGGATAATTTTCTGGTTGGGGGTCACTACAATATGAACTATTTGAAAAGTTGAGAATCGCTACCTTAGGCCATGATTTGAGAATTTAGTCCATTATGATTTAGTCTTTACTGCCTGGAACACTACTAGAGTCTATCTAGTAGGTGGCTAATAATCGGTACAAATTTTCCATATGAAAAGTTGCACATTTAAATAAAGTCCAAATAAAGTTTCACAGACGCAAATGATATATGAATTTTTTTGGTAGTTTTGTTTCATATAGTGTCTACGAGAATCCACATTGAAGTACACATTTCTTGAGTGTTTTACCATATAGAAATTTTGGAGGGAAAAGAAACCTGTTGTTGCTGTTATGAGGACACCCAAAGTTTGCTTGCTCGCTCTCTCTCTCTCTCTCTTTCTTTTCTTTCTTTCCTTCCTTCATAGTTACCTTTTGGACAGTGCTTGCTCACTGATACTGTGTGTGTGTGTATGTATGTATGTATGGATGGATGGGTATGCTTGCCCCTGGGGTTACAGAAGTTTGAGGTCAATGTTGGGTGGGTGCCTTTATCACTTATTTTCCCCACTCTCACTCACCCTACCCTCCACCCACAGACAGTTTTTCTTTTTTTTTAATCTTTTTTTTTTTTTAAAGATTTTATTTATTATTATAGTAAGTACACTGTAGCTCTCTTCAGACACACCAGAAGAGGGAGTCAGATCTTGTTACAGATGGTTGTGAGCCACCATGTGGTTGCTGGGATTTGAACTCTGGACCTTCGGGTGCAGTCGGGTGCTCTTACCCACTGAGCCATCTCACCAGCCCCCACAGACAGTTTCTCTATAGCCCTGGCTATTCTGGAACTTGCTCTGTAGACCCGGCCGGCCATGAACATAGAGATCCACCTCCCTCTAACTCCTGAGTGATGGGATTAAAGTGTGTATCGCCACTTCGCTGGCTTGTAGTGATACACACTTTTGGGGACACCTAGGCTGGCTAGCTGCCCACTCCAGCCCCACCAGCTAGGGTGACAGGCATGTGCCACCACACTCATTATTCAGTGGCTGCTAGAGTTTCCTGTCAAACCCTCATAGTGGCAGAGTAAGCATTTTCCCCCTGAACCATTTTTTCCGAGTATGTAGTTTAGAGCCTTGGTAGTCTCTTTAAAAAATTAGTCTTGCCGGGCAGTGGTGGTGCATGTCTTTAATCCCAGCACTTGGGAGGCAGAGACAGGTGGATTTCTGAGTTCAAGGCCAGCCTGGTCTACAAAGTGAGTTCCAGGACAGCCAGGTCTACACAGAGAAACCCTGTCTCCAAAAGAAAAAAAAAAGTTTATAATGATTGGCCAATATGAGCTGAAGACTTAGTTTGAAGAACTCTTTTATTTCCCCCATGTTAGTGACTATTGCAATATACTTCTTTTCATTGTAGCTAAGAAGTGGTATTAAAAAGCGTACGTACTGTGTGACCTTTTATAATTAAAATTACATTAAGCCAGGTGTAGTAACATGACTTTAACTCTAGGAAGTCAGATCTCTCATGAGTTTGATACCAGCCTGGTCCTGCAGAGTTCATTCCCAGGACAGCCAGAATCATAGTTACATCACTCCCCCCTCTCCTCCCTCCAGAATCATAGTTACATCACTCCCCCCTCTCCTCCCTCCAGAATCATAGTTACATCACTCCCCCCCCTCTCCTCCCTCCAGCCCCTTCCATGGAATTCCCACCTTGCTCATCTCAAATTCATGGTCTCCTGTTTTTTTTTTTTTTTTTTTTTTTTTTAAATTCACTTTAAAACTTTATTTCTGCAAAGCCAATCAAGAAGGGTTTTGTTTGTTTGTTTGTTTGGTTTGGTTTGGTTTTTTCGAGACAGAGTCTCTGTATAGCCCTAGCTGACCTGAACTCACTCTATAGACCAGGATGGCCTCGAACTCAGAAATCTGCCTGCCTCTGCCTCCCAAGTGCTGGGATTAAAGGCGTGCACCACCATGCCTGGCACTCATGGTCTCCTTTTAAAGTGTTTGCACACATGCACCCACACTCCTAAACTCAGCAGCTCAGTTCACATTACCTGAATGTGTATAATTTCGGGGTTGATTTTATTTATTTATTATATGTAAGTACACTGTCGCTGTCTTCAGACACACCAGAAGAGGGCGTCAGATCTCATTATGGATGGTTGTGAGCCACCATGTGGTTGCTGGGATTTGAACTCCGGACCTTCGGAAGAGCAATCGGGTGCTCTTACCCACTGAGCCATCTCTCCAGCCCTCAGGGTTGATTTTTAACTTGTACAGTGTTGAAATGCCTAAAGCTGTGTTTTTCACAACTATAAGTAGTTGTGAAATGCAAGTATAGCAGCTTTATTGTTTATTGAAATTTTTGCTGTGTCTTTCATAAATTTTTAGAAAACTAGAAAAGAGAAGACAAAATCAAAGACCGAAGAAGCAACAGAAGGAATGGAAGAGGCCGTTTCCTCCAAAGCAAAGAAAACAAACAAGAAAGGGCCTTCTGAGGATGATGTGGATCCCCCTAAATCCAGGAAGGCCAAGAAGCAGGAGGAGGAGCCTCAAGACGACACTGCTTCTACAAGCAAAACCTCCAAGAAGAAAAAGGAGCCCCTTGAGAAGCAAGCAGACTCTGAAACCAAAGAGATAATAACAGAGGAGCCTTCCGAAGAAGAGGCAGACATGCCTAAGCCCAAGAAGATGAAGAAAGGGAAAGAAGCAAACGGAGATGCCGGAGAGAAAAGCCCCAAGCTGAAGAATGGACTCTCCCAACCTTCCGAAGAAGAGGCAGACATTCCTAAGCCCAAGAAGATGAAGAAAGGGAAAGAAGCAAACGGAGATGCTGGAGAGAAAAGCCCCAAGCTGAAGAATGGACTCTCCCAACCTTCCGAAGAAGAGGTAGACATTCCTAAGCCCAAGAAGATGAAGAAAGGGAAAGAAGCAAGCGGAGATGCGGGAGAGAAAAGCCCCAGGCTGAAGGATGGACTCTCCCAACCTTCTGAACCGAAATCCAACTCCAGTGATGCTCCTGGTGAGGAAAGTAGTAGCGAGACAGAAAAGGTGAGTGTGTGCCTGTGCTCTCTGTGTGTGTGTGTGTGCGCAGACAACACTTGCAGGGCCAGTGCGAGGGTCCTGGGGTGGGACTTGGGTTGTCAGGCTTGGGGATAAATGCTTTCCTTGCTGTTGTCCTGGCTGCTGGCAAAGCTGTACTAGGCTGTTTCATTGTTAGAGAGAAATAGGTAGTAACTAAGCATAATTGCAATCATTTTAAAAGTGTTTGGGCAGTGGAAGTCGAACCCGGGGCCTTGAACATGCATGCTATGTTAACAGTAGAAGAAAATTTGTTATATCAGCATCTCTTTGGGGTATGTATCAGCTGCAGAGGGGCTCTGGCCTCCATATGCACCAGCATGTATGTGGTTCACAAACCTGCAGGTAAACACCCATACCCATCCATAAATAAGTATACAGAGTATACAGAAACTATAGCCTGTCATGTCAAGACACTGTTCACAAATGAGGAGGTGTGTTGAAGTTCAGGGAAAGCCTTGCTCCACTTGCTAAGTCTGAAAGCAGCTGGAAAGTTCCATCTGGGTCCTAGGTTCCCTGTCACTGAATTTTGATCTCAGTAAACAAACCACCAAGATGAGGTGTGCTTGCTGAGGTTTTTTTCCTTGGCCATTAAGTTACTTGTGTTGAGCAAGGTGAAGTGTCCACTCCGGCACGGATTTTGTGATTGTCCAGATACCTGGGGAAGAAGAGTCCAGGCTGGGTGTTCTGGCTCATGCTTGTAACCCTAGAGGCCAAGGCAGGAGGATCTAGAGGTCCAGGCCAGGGGGCTCCACAGTGAGACCCTGTCTCAGGAAAGGAAAACCTTCATCTATGAACGCTTCTTGTGCTTAGGTTCATGTCAGTGTTTACTGGGTTTTCCTGACGGAAAAGTATCAAGAAAATCAGAGAATTTAATCTGAAGGAAAGAAGCTTCCTAGAATTAGCTAGCTCCCTCTCTCCGTACACTACCAAGTCCTCTGCAGGTAGAAAGGTAGCCAGTTGGCAGTTTTGATGTTTCCTTACAATGTATTTAATGTACATTTACAACATGCTGAGTATATTTAATAGGTATGTAATGTTTAGAAATCAACTTCTCATTCCTTTTCTACTAAGTATTTGCTTTAATAATGTTCCAGGTTTATGCTATTATTTTTATGTGTATGGGTGTTTGACTTGGATGTGTATGTGTGAGCCTTTTTTGTGCCGGGTGCCCCTTGGATCCCCTGGAACCAGAGTTGTGGATGGTTGTGAACCTCCATGTGCATGCTGGGATGCAAACCTGGACCTCTGCTGTATGTGTGTGTCCTGTGTATGCTGTTCACTTGTCTATATGTGTGTATACCACATGTGTGTACTGTTGCCCATTTGAGTCGGCAGCCCCTGGAGTTGTACGTGGAATTGAACCTGGCTCCTCTGGGATGGTTTGGTTTGGTTTGGTTTGGTTTGGTTTGGTTTGGTTTGGTTTTTGAGACAGGGTCACTACATAGCCCTGGTTGTTTTAGAATTAATTATGTAGACCAGGCTGGCCTAGAACTCACAGAGAACTATCTCCCCCGGTGTTGAGAGTAAGTAAGTATATTCTTAATAATCAGTGATTGATATCTTGGGTCCCCACTTTTTTTTTTTAATTTATTTTTTATTGGGTATTTTCCTCGTTTACATTTTCAATGCTATCCCAAAAGTCTCCCATACCCACCCCCCAATCCCCTACCCACCCACTCCCCCTTTTTGGCCCTGGGGTTCCCCTGTACTGGGGCATATAAAGTTTGTAAGTCCAATGGGCCTCTCTTTGCAGTGATGGCCGACTAGGCCATCTTTTGATAACATATGCAGCTAGAGACAAGAGCTCCGGGGTACTGGTTAGTTCATATTGTTGTTCCACCTATAGGATTGCAGTTCCCTTTAGCACCTTGGGTAATTTCTCTAGCTCCTCCATGTGGGGGCCGTGTGATCCATCCATTAGCTGACTGTGATCATCCACTTCTGTGTTTGCTAGGCCCTGGCATAGTCTCACAAGAGACAGGGTCCCCACTTTTTTAATGCCCTTTTTTTCCCCTTTCCTTGTGATGAGGTTACTCTGTAAACCAGACTGGCCTTGAACTCAGAGATTTGTCCAAGCGCTGGATTAAAGCAGTGTGCCACACTGGGTTTGTTTGTTTGTTTTAATGATGAGGTTTCACTTTATATTCCTGGATAGCCTAGAACTCAGAGATCTGCCTCTCAAATGCTAAGAATAAAGGCACACCCAGGCCTCTTTATTAGGCATCCTTGGGTTGAGACTGGGTCTTGCTGAGATATTTCCAGACTGGCCTTGAACTCACTGTACAGCACAAGAGAACACTCGGGTGTGTGGCTGGAAGTTGGAGGAAACTTTTCGGAATCTTCTTTCTTTAAGATTTATTTATTTTATGTATGTGAGTACATAGTAGCTGTACAGTTGGTGTGAGCCATCATGTGGTTGCTGGGAATTGAATTCAGGACCTCTGCTCCCTCCAGTCAGCCCAGCTTCAGCCCCGCTCGCTCCAGCCCTGCTCGCTCTGGAGCAAATCCAAAGATTTATTTATTATTATATCGAAGTACACTATAACTGTCTTCAGACGCACCAGAAGAGGGTATCACATCTCCCACAATGTGGTTTCTGGGATTTGAACTCAGGACCTTTGGAAGAGCACTCAGTGCTCTTAACCGCTGAGCCATCTCTCCAGCCCAAATTGTTTGTTTTTTGTTGTTGTTTGTTTGTTTTTTCTATCATGAGGTCTGAAGGTTGAACTCAGTTGTCTTGTCAGGTTAGCCAGGGCTTTTATGCACTGAGCCGTTTCCCCAGCCCCTCTTTGATTGGTTTGTAAACTGGTGTGTTTAGGTGAGCTTTTTTCCTCTTTTTAAAAAACATTCAGTTTTTGTGACGGGCTGGTGCACGTACCATGGCGAGTGTGGAGGTTGGACAGACTCTGGAATCAGTTCTCTGTCTGCCCTGTGGGTTCTGCTGCTCACACTCAGTTCCTCGGGGTTAGACAGCAAGTGCCTCTGCTGTGCTCCAGAGCTGTGCAAGGATGGCTTTTCTTTCTCCAAAGGTTTCCTGCATTCACTTGTGTGTGCATTACTGATTTCTGTGATCTTTTGCTTTGATAGGAAATACCTGTGGAGCAGAAAGAGGGAGCTTTCTCTAATTTTCCCATTTCTGAAGAGACTGTCAAGCTTCTCAAAGGTGAGGTCCAGAACCTAATAACTTAGCTCTCTGCTGTGGTGAGTGGAGCCCACTTCATCCTGCAGGCATCTAGGCTACAGTGGAGGAGGCCTGTGCATTAGATAGACGTGGGGTTGTGCGGTTTGAGGTCAGTTACTAAAACGTAGTCCACATTCAGAAGTGTGATCTGTCATCTTCTCCCACCTGAGGCTAATGTCACAGGGTGTCTTGGGTCCTTTGATCCGTCTGTTCCAGCTGAGTAGTTCAGCTGCTTCCCCTGGCACAGCACGGTATTAAAGTATATAAAGACTCTATAAGTCATAGAGCCTCCTTTTTTAAAGTTCAGATGAGCTTGTGAGTGAAATTTGATCAAAAGTAACAATCATACTTTAAATTACAATTAGAAGTTATTAAAAATACTTTTCAGTCTAGTGGGTTCACTAGGAATATACTAGGAATATATTGACTCTGACTTTGTAGATGTTCATGAAAAGGTAGAATCCGGGCTGGAGAGATGGCTCAGTGGTTAAGAGCACCAACTGCTCTTCCAAAGATCCTGAGTTCAATTCCCAGCACCCACATGGTGGCTCACAACCATCTGTAATGGGATCTAGTGCTCTCTACTGGTTTGTCTGAAAGCAGCTACAGTGTACTCATATACATAAGATAGATAGATAGATAGATAGATAGATAGATAGATAGATAGATAGATAGATAGATAGATAGATAGATGAGGGAAGGAAGGAAGGAAAGGAAAGGAAAGGAAAGGAAAGGATAGAGTTCCCTAATTCTGTAGGACCACTAGTATGACTGTATGACTGTATTAAAGTTGGGGGTTGGTATTTTAGCAAAGGCTTGGGGTTTGCTCCCTGATACTGAAAATAAAACAATGGTAACACAATTGATGCGTTCACAGCTCGTGGGGTGAACTTCCTGTTTCCTATACAAGCCAAGACCTTTCATCATGTGTACAGTGGGAAAGACTTAATTGCCCAGGCACGGACAGGAACCGGAAAGACATTCTCTTTTGCCATCCCTTTAATTGAGAAACTTCAAGGTGGGCTACAAGAGAGGAAGAGAGGCCGAGCCCCTCAGGTAACTATCTTAAGTGCATCACAGGCTCAGGGACAGATCCCAGAACCTGTGAGGTTCTTGTCTCACTCCGTGTATCTGAGATAGGCAGGGGTGAATCTTTGAGACTGTTGGCCATCAGCTCTGTGTGTCGCTCCTGTGGCTGTGATCATCCATGCTTACTAATGTTCTTATTTCCTTTCAAATGTTGGATGTTCTTGGGCCTCACAGGCCTGGTCCTGGGTATTTATTTTTGACAAGAGTCTCTATAGACTTGGCTGGTCCCTAGCTCACAGAGATCCACTTGCCTCTGCCTCTCGTGCTGGAAATGTAAGCCACGATTGGCTTCTGGATCAGTGTTCCTGCTATTGCCCAGAGTGAGCCGAGTGAGTGTAAAGGACTTGTCTACAAGGGTTGGGCCTGCCTGCTGCAGTTTGAGGTCAAGCTTAGTCTCCATGTGGCCCTTGGACTCCAGTCATTTACTCTTTTAATGTCTGCCTCAAAATGTGTTGAGAATTAATTTGGAATAATAAGTAGAAAGTAATTCTAGGGCAGCAGGGAAAACTGGAATATCAGCTAATGTCAGGTTGTTTTACTGGACCTCTAGTTCTTCACTAGTTCTCTGGAGCAGCAGTATGTGCACACTTACTCCTGAGTGGTGTGACCACAGGCTCTTAGAACACTGCTTGGGGATGGTATTAGCGCCTGTCCATGTAGTATGTGGGATTTCTCTGAGCACATGGTGACTGGTTCCGTGTATGGCAGGATGGGGAGGACGAACAGAGTGTTGTGGATTCTGGAGGAGTGGAGAGACAAATACCACATAGCACTTTGAAATCCTGGCTTTCTCTCTTTCAGGTGCTAGTCCTTGCACCCACAAGAGAATTAGCAAATCAAGTGAGCAAAGACTTCAGCGACATCACCAAAAAGCTCTCTGTAGCTTGTTTTTATGGTGGAACACCCTACGGTGGTCAGAGTAAGTGCATTCAAAAGCTGGGGGGGGGGGGGCTGTTGTCGGGGTTTCTCTCTTGCCTGCTGTTTAAGGATGGTGAAGAGTGGGTTCCTAGGTGATTCTAGGTAAGCCCTGGTTTGGGTGTTCAGTGCTCTAATGATTCAAGAGGGCAGACACAGTGTCAGTCTCGCCCCTTTTACATGTGCGTTTCTTGCTGCAGTGGCCCTTTCTTTCACAAGCATCAGCTAAGGGTGCAGTCCCTTCGTCCCATTCTAGTGCTTCCTAATTAGGACCATGCTGTCTCTTGGAAAGGAGGATCAAACATTGGCACACAATGAGGATGGCACACAGCCATCCTTCATGGCTTTGGAAGGCCTGAGTTTGATTGGATCGTGACTGATCCCATACTAATCAGGAGTCCACTTTGCTTAGTTTTTCCTCCTTGTGAAGATTGTGTTGAATAACGCAGGATGCCTAGTGTAGTCTGGAGACTACAGCAGCAGCACAGTCCGAAAGCCTCCAGATTGCCTCCCCGTCAGGCGCAGAGGATGAGCACTCTGGTCCTGGTGTTTCCATAGAGTAGTCACCCTTCTGTGCCCTCTCACTTTCTTATGCCCACTCAGCCACCCCACAGGAGGTGCCTGGTTTTTAGTCTTGAGTGAGTGACTGCAGGAAAGAAGGCTGAGTTCAAGAACATTCCGAACTACATTCTGATGCCCTGTCTCAAAACAAACCAAAATAATACTGTTTCTATTTCTCTAAGAGTGTCACTTATGGTCTGAAGGCTTGACATTTTCTGCCAGCCGAACAGGAAGTCGTTCTTGTGCCACTGTTTCCTGGTGGATCATTTTCCTATTGTGTTAGTGCACTGGCCCAGCCATTCAGGGAGGGGTGGATGCCCCTTGTTGCTGTCATTAACTTTGTAGCTGTGTAGTAATAGTTTAGAATAAAAAGTATTTAAATGGATTCTCCATGGTTGATAAAAGGAGTTTGAAAACAAGGCATCTCTTTTCGTTGGTATTTTTTTACAGTTGAACGAATGCGGAGTGGGATTGATATCCTGGTTGGGACCCCAGGTCGTATTAAAGACCACTTGCAGAATGGCAAGCTAGATCTCACCAAACTTAAACATGTTGTCCTGGATGAAGTCGACCAGATGTTGGATATGGGTTTTGCTGATCAAGTGGAAGAAATTTTATGTGTTGCATACAAGAAAGGTAAGCCCCAAATTTAAGGGACTGGTGGAGGGGACCTCAGGAAGGGTCATGGTGAAATTGTCTTCTAGGAGATAATAAGGACACTCGGGAAAACTTGTTTTTTGATACAGGGTTTCCTGTGTAGCCCTAGTTATCGGGAATTCAGTCTGCTCAAGGCTGGCCTTGACCTCAGGCTCTCCTGCCTCTGCTTCCTGAGCACTAGCACTAAAGGCTCATGCCACTACTACCTGGCTAAAGTTTGGAAAAATTAAAAAAAATTTTTTTCTTAACTTGGAAATTGAAAAAAAATAGGTTATATAATTCACAAAAGCTTGGGAGAATAAAAGAAAAAATTCGTATTGTGCCAGCTTGATCACTGTTCCTAACAGTTTTCAGTGTATGTACTGTTAAGATACTAAAATTTTGTCAAGTGATTTATTCAACCACCTACCTCGTTTTATAACCGTCACTCATACCAGAGGGTTCTGGTCACAGTTGGAGTTCTGCAGTACCTGGAGTTGGTTCTATAACACAGACCTTCATGAGTAGAGCTACTGATCAGCTGTAAAGTGCACTGGACCTGTTCTGTCAGCTTGTGTCCTCGGGGCTTCTGAGAGCAGTAGTGTCCCTAAAGCCAGATGAGCACATACATTGAGGGTCTTTTGTCGTTTGGGGGTGCTGAGGATTAAGCTGAAGGCTTTGTCACTGGATTGCACCCCTAGCCCTGGTTCTAGATTCTTAATCTACTAAACTGCTGTGGGATTCGTTTGGTTGTGGGCTGCTTGGTTAGCGGTCTATGCTGGTTGGTTCCTGGGCTTCCAGGATTTGTCGTCCAGTTGGCAGGCCTCCTTCCTGGGATGGATTTCCTGTGAGTGACAGAGGCTGGAAGTAAATCTGATTGCACATACTTTTGTCATTTGGGGATCCATTATGATGACAGATCATTTCAGTTTTTGTGTGGTGCCAGTGGTCCGTGTTAATGGTGCTGCGGTGTGGAGGTGCCAGGTGAGGTGGAGTGCTGTGTATGCAGGCTTGCTTGGATTATTCACACTGACTTCTTTTTCCCCCAAGATTCTGAAGACAACCCCCAAACATTGCTTTTCTCTGCAACTTGCCCTCATTGGGTGTTTAATGTTGCTAAGAAATACATGAAATCTACATACGAACAGGTGGACCTGATTGGTAAAAAGACTCAGAAAGCAGCTATAACTGTGGAGGTAAATGATTCATTTAGTTGCCGGAATTAGTTAAATCACTGTTTCCTGTCTGATAGTTTTAATAGTAGCAAATCCAAGCTCTTTTTCCACATAAATACTCAGTCCCTATGCAGAGCCAATTAACATTTCTTTTATGTATGGTGTCTGTGCTTTCTGGATTGCACCATCTAGCGGCCTGATTTCAGTCTTTGGAACCTTGTGTTTGAATTAGATAAACAAAGTGGTTACGTTCAGAGTTCAGCCACTAGTGGGCAGCAGAGCAATCTGGTGCGTCATCTTGAATCTGTTTCATCTTAGGCTCCGGTACCTAGATGAATTCATTTCACCCAAAGCGGGCCTGTACAGTAGTTATTGCAGGTTGTATTTTAAGTGGATGAAGGGGCATAGCATGCACAGGCCTTTCTTGTCTGTTATTTGGTTTCCTGCGGGGGTGTGGGAAATAGTGTTTCCTGATTACATTAGAATGCAATGAAACCAGATGCTCTTTGGAAAAAGGATAAGCCTGGAGGAGGTAGACCATGCTGCTCCTGACTTGGGTTTATTTAGTTTCCTTTTTTCCCTCTAAGCCATGGTGGCAGCAGACAGCCCTGTAAGGTCTGCGTTTACTTCCTGTACCAAGCATTAGATGTAAGAGTTGAGAAGGGAGCTGCAATGTCCATCTAGGCTTTAGTAAGTGTTCCTTTCTCTCTTCAGCACCTGGCGATTAAGTGTCACTGGACAGAAAGGGCAGCGGTGATTGGGGATGTGATCCGAGTGTACAGTGGTCATCAAGGGCGCACGATCATCTTCTGTGAAACCAAGAAGGATGCCCAGGAGCTATCTCAGAACACGTGCATAAAGCAGGTTGGTCCTTTTCATACCTGAAGCCTGGGTCTTCAGTGAGTTTTTATCTTGGACTCTGCTTTCATTCTGGATTTCAATTATCCAGTGACTTCCATGTTGTGTTAGATTAGGGGAAGTGTCTCTGATGGTCAGGGTTTATGAAATCTACCAGTCCTGCCTCATGGGTGGTGGTTCACTGGTAAAGCTACACCTACAAAGTAGGTATAGTCTCCTTTGGGTGATATTCTCAACCTTGGAGAGTGTAGTTAGAAAGAGTTGATGTGGGCTGGGGAGATGACCCAGCAGTTAAGAGTACTGACTGCAGAGGTTCTGAGTTCAAATCCCAACAACCACATGGTGGCTCACAACCATCTGTAATGGGATCGAATGCCCACTTCTGGTGTGTCTGAAGACAGCTACAAAGTACTCATATAAATAAAATAAATCTTTAAAAAAAGAAACAGTTGATGTAACAGCTGAGAGCTACAAACAGTTTGAAGATTTTTTCCATGTAAGAAGCAGGTTGCAAGGGGTTGGGGATTTGGCTCCGTGGTAAAGTGCTTGCCAAGCAAGCGCAAGGCCCTAGGTTCAGGCCTCAGCTCTGGAAAACAAACAGAGACAAAAAAGAAGCAGGTGCAAGAAGACATCTGCTCTTCATAAATAAATCTTTTAAAACAGGGAAGGTTTGAAGAGATGGCTCAGTGGTACTGTTTGCTTTTCCAGAGGTCTTGAGTTCCCTGCAACCACGTGGTGGCTCATAACCATCTATAGTGAGATCTGATGCCTTCTTCTGGTCTGCAGGTGTACATGCAGACCGAGCATAAAATATATAAATTTGAGAGGGGGGGGAGGGTGGGTGAGTGGGTGTCTGCTTTTCACTTTATGGCATTCCCTGCCCAAGCTGAGCTCTTGTTGCAGGTGGACAGTGTCATGTTGTGTCTAGAATTCTGAATTCTGAGGTCAGTTGATTTCTTTGGCAGGATGCCCAGTCCTTACATGGCGACATTCCACAGAAGCAAAGGGAAATCACCCTGAAAGGTTTCCGAAATGGCAATTTTGGAGTTTTGGTGGCAACCAATGTTGCTGCCCGTGGGTTAGACATCCCTGAGGTTGACTTGGTTGTTCAGAGCTGCCCACCAAAGGTATGTTTGGTCTTGTGTTTTGTCTTTTAATAACAATACAAAATTACTGCTTTTGTTTCTTTGTGTTACTAAAAGTCCTTTCACTGACTTTTATGCAGTTTTCAGGCCCTTTCTGGTCTTCTGAATTCTGCACACAGTCAGTTTAGATGGTTGGATGGATGGAGAGAAAGAGGGAGATTACAGTTAGGCTGTGCACTCAGTCTTCTGCGTCAGCGTCTCCATCTTCCCACAGATCTCATCATCTCACGTTGTGCTGTGTACATTTTCTTATCCACTCATCTTTTGGACATGTGGATGGGTTCATGTCCTGTTGTGAATAGAAACATTCTAGCTTGTGAGTGTACAGAGTAAATGAGACCTACTACTAAAATATACTTGAATGCTTCTTCTGCAGCCACTTGAAGCTTGGAAATACACAGAACCTTGGGATCTTTGCACACAGTACAGGGACCACTCTTTGAGCAGTTTTGTCACCGAGCTCTGCACAGGCTGCCTAATCTTTGTCATGTCACTCATACGCTTGGTTTCCACAGGATGTGGAGTCTTACATTCATCGTTCGGGGCGGACAGGCAGAGCTGGAAGGACAGGAGTTTGCATCTGCTTTTACCAGAACAAAGAAGAGTACCAGTTAGCACAAGTGGAGCAGAAAGCGGTAAAGTGATTTCCAAACTTATATTCAACACGTGCTAAGCTCTGAAGGCAAAGTCAGTCCTTGGAATCATGGCAGCAAGCTGTGTTTTCTTTGTTGGTCCATGGTAGAAGGCCTGCTCACTAACTTGCACTGAAGAGCTTCCCTTAAAGCTGCTGCACAGAGTAGAGAGGTGGGAGGAGAGGATCAGAGATGGATGCAGAGTCCATCACCCACAGAGAGGGAAAGAGATGGGTGTTCACCCGTAGAATTAGTTCTGTCCCCAATCCCATAGTCTACGGATGAGAAGAGCATCAGACAATCTCCCATTGTGGCTCACCCTCAGCCTAGAACATAACTCCTTAGAGCTATTAATCCGGGAAACAGGGTACAGAGTAAAGAGGTTTATTTGATAGATTTAAGGAAAAAATTACTTAACCTCAGTAGAAACAATAATCTTTGAAAACCATGAAATTGTGTTTTTTTGTAGGGAATTAAATTTAAACGGATAGGTGTTCCTTCTGCAACGGAAATAATAAAAGCCTCCAGCAAAGACGCCATCAGGTACAGTCTCTACCACCACCAAAGTCTGTTTTGATGCTGCTTCTTGGACCTTTAATTTTATTTATTTATTTATTTATTTATTTAGTGGTTTTTCGAGACAGGGTTTCTCCGTGTAGCCCTGGCTGTCCTGGAACTCACTCTGTAGACCAGGCTGGCCTCAAACTCAGAAATCCGCCTGCCTCTGCCTCTCGAGTGCTGGGATTAAAGACGTGTGCTACTACGCCTGGCTATTTTTTATTTTTTAAGTGCATATGAGGAGTAACATGGGACTGGAGAGATGTCTCCATGGTTAAGAGCACTGACTGCTGCTCTTCCAGAGGGTCTTGAGTTCAATTCCCAGCAACCACATGGTGGCTGATAACTATGATCACCCAAGATTTAGTAGGAAGTTCGTTTCTACTAAAGTGTATAGTTTGAATGGGTAGTAAGTAGGCAAGGAAGTCCATAGGCAAAGGAAGTATTAGGAGACCTTGGGAGTCTTCCCCAAGCCGCATTTTTTTAAATTAGGTATTTATTTCATTTACATTTCCAATGCTATCCCAAAAGCCCCCCACATGCTCCCCCACCCCCTCCCACTTCTTGGCCCTGGCGTTCCCCTGTACTGAGGCATATAAAGTTTGCACGACCAATGGGCCTCTCTTTCCACTGACCGATATATGCAGCTAGAGACACGAGCTCCAGGGGGTACTGGTTAGTTCATATTGTTGTTCCACCTATAGGGTTGCACATACCCCCCAGCTCCTTGGGTACTTTCTCTAGCTCCTCCATTGGGGGCCCTGTGATCCATCCAATAGCTGATTGTGAGCATCCACTTCTGTGTTTACTAGGCCCCGGCATAGTCTCACAAGAGACAGCTATATCAGGGTCCTTTGAGCAAAATCTTGCTGGCATATGCAATGGTGTCAGCATTTGGAAGCTAATTATGGGATGGATCCCTGGATATGGCAGTCTTTAGATGGCCCAAGCCACATTTTTAAATTGATTTTATGGTAGCATGTTTTCCTTAAGGACCTGTGGTACCGTGGGATACTGTGGGATACTGACTAGTTAAGGAAATATGGGCTTGGTGACCAGGAAGAAGAGGCAGATTCTAGTAGTGGGTAAGAAATGTTCTTTAGGATATCAGCCCTTTGCCAGTGCAGCTTACCTTACTTAGCATACCGATGTGCTGATTTGTTATGGCCAAGACAAAGCCAGCCTGCACACATACGTGTTCTGTGATCTGCTGTAGAGCACTTGTGAAAAGTGTAGAATGTAACTGGCTATAGTTTTTTTTTACTTTTAAAAGTAGCATCACATACTTGCTTGTGATCGGTGTTTTGATTTGAGTTAAATACTTTATAATCTCTCATTTAAAGGCAGTATGGGGGCTGGGCATGGTGAAGCATGTCTGGAATCCCAGCAGGAACCATGAGTGTCAGGCCAGTCTGCTCTGCACAGCAGGTTTTCAGGAAGATAAAATAAAGTCCTGTCCCAAAGGGTACAATAAATGCAAACAAATGCACTACTGGAGCCCCATTGTGTCTTATAGTGAGGCAGAGTCTTATATCCCAAGAGTGCCTGGAGCTCACTGTAGTAGAAGATGACCTTGAACTTAAGATCCTCCTGCCTCTGCGTTCTCAGTGCTGGGAATGTGGCAGCACCTCCAGTTGATGAAGTGCTAGGGATTGAACCCAGGACTTCTTCATGCCAGCTTAGCCACACCCCCAGCATGCTGAGGCCCATTCTAAAGCTCCTTTACTTTGTTACTGAAGTGTTGTCTTATTCTCTCACACACAGGCTCTTGGATTCTGTGCCTCCCACTGCCATTAGCCATTTCAAGCAGTCAGCTGAGAAGCTGATTGAGGAGAAGGGAGCTGTAGAGGCCTTGGCAGCTGCTCTGGCCCACATCTCAGGAGCCACATCAGTCGATCAGCGCTCCCTGATCAACTCGCAAGCAGTAAGTAAGGTTTTGGTACTTTATAAAAGGACTTAAGCAAAACTAGAAGAGTTCATTTGAACCTCCTCATTGGCTTCCCCCTTCTAGAGGCACGAAGGCACTGGCTGTGTTTTGCCATTTTCCTAGTTAAAGACAGAATCAATAGGGGCAGAAGAGATGGGTGTTTCCCGGGGGTGGGTTGGAAGGAAAAATGACGCTGACTGCTATGGGTAATGGTTTACTTCAGTTTTCTTTTAAATGAAGGGCCAGTGACACTGGGCAGGTAACAGCCTGCCATCAAGCCTTACAACCACCTAAATCCCATCTACGGGATCTTTATAGTGGAGGAAGAACAGATTTCTGACCTGATCCCTGGCTTCTACACGTGAGCTCACAGACAAATGAGAGAGTTAAAATATGCTAAAAAGTGCTAGAACGAAATTAAAATGCACTAACTTGATAGTTACAGTGGTGAATTCCTTTGACACTTTGAAATCTGATGTGTTTATTGATTGTAGCCCCATGTGGCATAAGAAGTTCACTGATGGGTCGATTCCTCATGCTCAACCCCCCCTCCAGTGCAGATCCTTTAGAAAGCTAAGGACTGGGCACTGATACTGGTGCTCCCAACAGTCCTCCTAGGACTGCCCCAGTCCACTGGCATCCATTGGGTGGCTGGGGGCTGCGCTGTCATGGAGAGCTTCTCTAGAAATCCTTCCCTCCCCAGAGCAAGAGCTTTTGCCAATTGGTTTTCAAATTTGTGTGCCTTTCTTCCCCAAGGGCTTTGTGACCATGATCCTGCGGTGCTCCATTGAGATGCCCAACATCAGTTACGCTTGGAAAGAACTTAAGGAGCAGCTGGGCGAGAGCATCGATGCCAAAGTGAAGGGAATGGTCTTCCTCAAAGGAAAACTGGTGAGTGCCAGCCCTCCGGGACCTCAGCACACCTCAGGGTTAGCCTGGGCACCAGGTGTGTCCTCTCCCTGCCTGATGGGGTGCTGATCTCACTCTCCACAGCTGTCCTCAGCACTGTCTTCAGCCTAAGCTGCACACAGTGCCAGGCCCCGTCACCCCACTGCTTCCCTGCCGATGTCACAGAGTAGCTTACTTTGGTATTTTAAGTTCAAGTTTGAAACTTCTAGACTGAGCACCCAAACATTTAAGCTTTTGCTACCTTATGGGAAATGAGAATAAAAAGGGCAGATAAGTATTATTAGAGAAATAGTTTTGACTATGGGATCCCTCTGTAGTCACACAGACACACACGTGTACATATGGAAAACCCAGAGCCCAGTATTAGGTAAAGATGTTTGTGAAGTGGGTGATGCCTGATCAGAGAAGCCATGAGCCATCTTCAGAAGCTGAGGATAAACTTGTCCAGCTCCCCATTGCCACCCCTAGCACCCAGCACTACAGGATACCAGACACACCACCTTATTCCCACTGGGAGCTGACCTTGGTCACTGTCTTGGGTTTCATTGCCCTGCAAGGACACTATGACCAAGGCAATTCTTATATAAAGGTGGGCATTTAATTGGGGCTGGTGTACAGTCTGTTAGCATCATGGTGGGGACAGTGCTGTGTGCGTGCAGGCAGACCTTGTGCTGGAGGAGCAGAGAGGTTGAAATCATGATCCAAATGCAGCCAGGGTGAAGCTAACTTCTGTAGCAGTCAGGAGAGTCTTCTGCACTAGAAGGAGCATGAGCACTAGGAGGCCTCAAAGCCTGCCTACACAGTGACACTTTCTTAATAGTGCCACTTCCCATGGGCCAAACATGTTCAAACCACCACAGTCACTTACAGCGTCTTCCACTCCACGGTGTCCTTCACTGAGCTCAGGCTCAGCGCAACTTCCCAGTCCTTACTTGTATGGTAGAGTTCTTGGGGTATAATATTTTCTCCCACTCTGATTACTTAAAATGGACAGCCTAAGCCTGTGACCTACTCTAGGGCAAAACCTCTCTGGATACCTGAATGCCCAGTGTTCTGGAGAAGCCCACAAATGCCAGAGTCCTTCAGCACCTACAGACACCTGTGCTGTGGCTGGGTAAATTCATGGGTGGAAAAGTATAGCTCAGCTGTGCCATTACAGGAGTCATTTGGTGCTGATGGCACCTTCCCCGACTGATAAGGGAAGTGCTTATCAAAGATCTGACAATGTAGACTAGATAGGTCCCTTTTCTAGTGTTCTCATAGGAAACTGAATTGTGAAAAACTAGAAGACAGTTTAATTTCTGCTTTTCATTGTCATCCTGACTCTGGGTTAGCAGGGTACACTAGCCATGAATAACTGCTTGAGTAGCTGCAGACCCTTCCCCTCCTGCTGCTGTTCTCTGGAGCTCGAGTTAGCCATGCTCTAGGGTCCGTTGCCTCAGGGCCTGCTACTTTCTTTGTATTTTGGTTTATCTGTGTTGGTTGGATTTAACTCTTCCTCCTTTGGTTTTTAGGGGGTTTGTTTTGATGTCCGAACTGAAGCAGTCACAGAAATACAGGTATTTTCTTTTTGATTTTACTGTTTGTAGACCATACAGTATTCATTCTGAAAGCAGAATGACAATGTGGGCTGCAGAGATCTGTCCCCCTGTGCTGTCGTGACCTTGCTGCTCGGCCTGCCTTGCTCCTTCCAGGACCTGGGCCTCAGCCTGCCTTGCTCCTTCCAGGACCTGGGCCCAGCGTCTGCAGCGCTGCTCTCTGCAGAGCGCTCCCCTGCACACTTGCTGCTGCTGTGTTGAGCGTGTACCTCAGACAGATGCAGCAAACCCAAAATGTAGAATGAGGACTGGCCTTCAGAAGGCTTGTCCCCACACTAGCCACATGGCTTTGGTACTAGCAGCTTTTGAAAACACTTAACAGCTTGTTCCTTAGAGACGTGACAATTAGTTTTTCATGTGGCTTTACCAAATTTAATAAAACCATGGAACAAACCTTCTACCCACAGGAGAAGTGGCATGATTCGAGACGCTGGCAGCTCACCGTGGCCACCGAGCAGCCAGAGCTGGAGGGACCTCCAGACGGATATCGAGGCCGCATGGGTCAGCGTGATGGCAGCCGTGGTGCTTTCAGAGGACAGCGGGGTGGAAGCAGGAACTTCCGGGGACAGGGACAGCGAGGAGGAAGTAGAAACTTCCGAGGACAGCGACCAGGAGGTGGCAACAGAGGCCAGAAGCGGAGTTTTAGTAAAGCGTTTGGTCAGTGAGTAGAGGCCAGAAGGGACTGTTCCCACTGTGGACCCCAGGGTCCACCCTGCTGACAAAGCCCGAGTGCTTCCTTCCTTTTTTTACCACTTCTCAGCGCCCCCTTTCTTGCAGAGAGGCTTCTGAACTGTCCACTAACCATCACAAATTCTTCATTTTGAAAAAGGATAAGAATTCATTGCATCGTTTTCCAACATACTTTTAGATTTACAAAGTAAAACCAACCATGGATCTGCCTATCTTGGTGTGTCGATCTTGTAATTTTATCTTTGTGTGTGTGTGTGTGTGTGTGTGTGCACTCACTGGGGCCTAAGCTCAGAACCTCACACAGGCAGAGTATACACACGCCCTGCAACTAAACTGCATCTCTAGTCCCTATACATGTGTCCTACTCATCCTTCAAAGTGAGTCCCTAGGGGATGCCTCAGTCTCTGGAGGATTGCAAGAGCCAGGGCGGAATGTGTTTGTTTGCATTCCTTGGCATCCTGGACTCTTGCAAACAATTGCTGTGTTCATATGTGTCTGCTGAGGTTTGATGCTGAGCAGAGCTTTTCAAGAGCCGCTTCAGACTTAGCTGATTGAATAGTTTGTGCCCGGCTCTGGGTGTTGAGCGTAGAACAGACAGCAGATTCACTCCAGTGTCTTCACACACTCATTAGGTGTTTTCTGTTCCAGTGAAGTCTCCAGACAAGGGTATATAGAAAGACATTTTTATAGGACCCAGTGTAAAGTTCAGGCCCAAATGCCTAACATGTCTAGGTGTTTTTGTCAGTAATGAGACTGGATAAATGGTATGTAAGTGCTTGCACCCCACTTTTGGAAGATTAATTTACCAAGAAGCATGGGGTTCAGTTGGTGTTGCTGACAAATATCTCAAAAAAGCCACAAAGGTGTCTTTGATCGTGACAGGTGAGGAGGTGGAGAAGCGTGCTTTGAGTGGTGAGCAGGTCCTGACTCGTGGCTCCTGGAGGGGCTGTGTCTGCTAGTGTGCAGTCTGGGGCTGTTAAAGGGGCACAGTGGGACAGGCTTGTTTTCAGTGGCTTAGATCTTAAACCACAACGTAAAATCTATTTCTGTTAAGCAGCTTCTCTGAAAAATTATCACAGCTCAGAGAGCCCTTCTATGACAAGCTGTGCCATTTTAAGCTCTTACTTTGAGGGAACTGAAGCATAGCCCCTGCCTACTGCTGGTGTTCTTTATTTGGGAATCATCCCGCCTAGCACAGAAGCTTGAGTGGTGGGGTCCTCTAGCTGTACTAGAGATTCTGCGCAGGGCTCTTAGAACAGGCTTGGGAGGAAAGTCAGAACCACGCACTGTCATTTTGGTTTTTTTTTAATTTTTCTTAATTGTTTGGATCAACTAAGACCTTCATTTTAGTATGGTCCTTACCTCCTAACTGGCCTTTACCTGGCATTAAAGGGCTCTGATAACCAATCAGCTCCCGGTAGCTGAAGCAGTGCCCTTTTTTCTATTTAAATTCAGTTTTCCCCTTGAACTCTGACCAGATGGCTCATCCTCTGTGCTCAGGATTTGTTGGGTTTTGTTTTTCTTGTTTTCTTTGTTGATAACTGTAGCTTGTAAGAAATGTGGGCATGGTTTAATGAAGCATGTCACTGTTGGGATAAAAGAGTTTGCCAGTTCAAGATGATGAAAGGACATACTGGCTCTGCTTGCAGGAGGAAAGGCTAAAAGACATTTTGAATTAATGGGTTACCCTATAGAAAAATGATCTGTCATAAACCAAACAGTGAAGGGGAAGAAGGGAAGAATTCCAATTGACACAATTTAAATGAAACATGACTTTTCAAACAAATGAAGTTTCTTTTGGATTGCAGAAACTAAGCAATATTTATATGTATAATTCAACTATTATTTGGTTTAAATGGGCTTGTTGGGAAATGTTATCATTTTTACTATTTTCTACAGAGAAAATATTTTCCACTTTATCAAATAAATCTGGACTTTGAAATTACAGCCTGTTTTTATGTTCCAGCTGTCTATGTATGTTTTCCTGAAACTGTACATAAAATGTTTTTACATTAAAATGAATTGCTGTATAAAGTACTGCATTATGCCATAATAAAGATACCGATGCTTTATATTTAGTTCTTGGTGGCTTTTATTTTATAGCAGTGACTGCTAGGTCTGTAAATCTAGTAGCTTGGCTTGCCTTTTGTGTATACTGCATTAAAGCAGATCAGGTTATAACGGGGAGTTAGCCTTGGCTAAATTGTCATAAAAATGAACGCAATCCTATGTTAACATACCTTCACTGTCTTCAGACACACCAGAAGAGGGCATCGGATCCCCCATTACAGATGGTTGTGAGCCACCGTGTGGTTGCTGGGGTTTGAACTCAGGACCTCTTGGAAGAGCAGTCACTGCCATCCCCCCAGCCCTTCAGTGGGCCATTTTCTACAGGTTCATTTCTTGAATCATCCATTCAAGTTTTGTGAATTGCTCTCTTCCCCTAACATCCTATGTTTACCTTTCAATATGTATGTACATACATTTTAAGACTTAAAATAATTTTACATTTAATAAATGTTTTCAAGACAGATCTCACTGTGTATCTCTGGCTGTCTTGGAACTATGTAGACTTGTAGCACAACCAATTCTGAGCTTATCCCTGACCAGCTTACAAATAAGTGAGACTCACACTATGGTTATTTTATTTGGCTTTGACAATTACTGGGGGATAATCTCTAATCTATTTTTCCAACTGCTGACCTGGCTTCTTTCCCAGCAGTGTTCCCCCAAGTAATTGCTGTTTCTCCTGCCGTGTGCTCATGGTCCATCTCTCCTGGCTCTTGTTCTACTCTCTCCAATGCTCAACAAGGAAACCCACCTACCTCTGATCCCTGCAGTTATTAGCTGTAGCCTTTGTTGTTTGTTTTTGTTATTTCGAGACAGGATTTCTGTGTAGCCCTGGCTGTCCTGAACTTTGTAGACCAGGCTAGCCTTGTACTCAGAAATCCGCCTGCTTCTGCCTCCCCAGTGCTGGGATTAAAAGCGTGTGCCACCACGCCCGGCAGCTGTAGCCATTTTTTTTTTTTTTTTTTTTTTTTGGTTTTTCGAGACAGGGTTTCTCTGTATAGCCCTGGCTGTCCTGGAGCTCACTTTGTAGACCAGGCTGGCCTCGAACTCAGAAATCCGCCTGCCTCTGCCTCCCGAGTGCTGGGATTAAAGGCGTGCGCCACCACGCCCGGCTAGCTGTAGCCATTTTTATTTAACCAAATTAAGTTTTAAATTAAGGAATAAAGTTTGTACAACAAAAGCTGGTAAGCATGAGAATTTAATCATAGGCTACAGAATTTAGCATTACAATACATATCAACACTGGCCCCTGTGTCAGCCTGCAGATAATTGGCACCATGCCTAGCTCAGAGCCTTTATAGAATTTTCAGGGACTGGGCGGTGGTGGTGTGAGGTGGCTCTAGTAAGTAAAGGCTGCGGAGGCTGAGCCTGAGGATCTGAATTTGATCCCTGAGACCTGGGTACCTGGGTTGTAGTTTCCTACAACTATAATTTTTAACTGTGATAGCGTAATACATTAGTGGTGAAAGATTCTTGCCTATGAACTTGAGCAGTTATCGAAAGATGTTAGTGTTAAATTTCATTTAAGCTAGGGATTGACTTTACGATAGGCTAGTACCTTACCCCTAAGAATCATTCTGATTCTGAACATTTTTGTATAAACTACATTTTGGGATGAAGCAGGAGAAGCCATACTGCTCAAGGGTAGCAGCGGAAGGCTCTGTATTCCCTGACAGCTTCGTTTCCTTGACGACGGCTGTTGTGGCGACCAGAACATCCTCCCATTGGCTGCTGCCGAGCGTCTAGCGCTCCCCTCTACCGACTTCATTGGTCGGCGCTCCACAGTCACGACACGTCGTAAATGAAGTGTCGCAACGCGGAGGCCTCCAGTGGCTGCTGGTCCACGGACGGGGAGGCGGCCGTCAGCTCAGGCCGCGATGGCGAACGCTCCGGGGCCAGAGATCCGCGAGAAGTTCCAGGCAGCGCTGGCCCTGTCGCGGGTGGAGCTGCACAAGAACCCGGAGAAGGAGCCGTACAAGTCCAAGTACGGCGCGCGCGCGCTGTTGGAGGAGGTGCGCGCGCTGCTGGGCCCGGCGCCCGAGGACGAGGACGAGCCGGCTGCTGACGATGGGCCGGGCGACCAGGCCTTGGGCGCGGGTGAGCCCCGGGAGGCTGAGGGCCCCGGAGCGCAGCGGGCGCTGCGCCTCGCGGTGGTCGAGTTCCACCTTGGTGTGAACCACATCGACACGGAGGAACTGTCTGCCGGCGAGGAGCATCTGGTCAGGTGCCTGTCGTTGCTGCGCCCCTACCGCCTGTCGCTCGGCTGTGTGTCTCTCTACATCCAGGCGCAGGTGAGATGCTGAGGCGGGAGTTCTGCATCCAAAACGCTCCTCCTGGCTGCGCACGTCTCTCAGTTGGTTCAGTCCCCAGCATTGCACAACACCCGGCCTGAAATTCCAGTACTAGGGAGGCTGCGGCAGGAGGATTGCTTTGGGTTCTTGGCTAGCCTGGGTTTCATAGCGAAGTTTAGTCCCTTTTAATTTGTCATAACACCTACCCTCCATCTGCCTACCAACTCCCTCTGAGTTCTCGCCGCCTACTCCAGCCTCACTTGCTACTTTCCGTAATCCTGGGCAGAAAACCTAAGCGTCCGAATCAGCGCCTCCCAACCCAATGACAAGCTTAGTTTCATTCTGTGAAGAAATAATCCAACGGGATTCGAATGGAATGAACAGGACAAGGGATCGCAAGAATGATCCAATCTTAAATGTTGTTGTTGTTAATGGCCAAAATCTTAAAACTTTATTCTTTACCACATTCATCTTGTTTGCTCAGCAAGGAATTCGTACCTTTTCCTTAAACTGTCTCGACAACCTTTTAATAACTTTTTATTTTTTGTTTGTGTTTAGACATCCATTTGTGTCTGCAATGCTTAACTTCGACTGTCTTCACCTCCTGAGTGCTAGGACCCCCTCCCCCTTTTCCTTTCAGAGTCTTGTAGCCCAGGCTGCCTTTAACCCATGATCCCCCCACCTCAGCCTCCCTGCTGAGGTTATCGGAACTCTTGTTTGGACTAACTCTATCTGGTCCAAACTGATCTCACCTTCCATCCTTTACATTTTTATAAGCAGCAAGTGCGACTTTCTGCTCTGGAGAACATAACATTTCAAAATTCAAATAGTGGGTAGAGTTTTCCAGGCCCTTGGGTGTAGCTCAGTGGTACAGCATTTACCTAGTGCTCCAGGTTTCATCTCCACACTATGGGGGAAAAAAGACAGATAATGTCGGACTCTGTTGTGCCAGGTTACTTTCTTAGGGTTATAGATGGTTTCATCCTCCAGTCCAGATATGTGTACCAGGGAATATTTACTAAGCTTGATTGTTGGGTAGGTAGGCCTTTCAGGAAAGTCTCAAAACTTAGAAGAAAATGGTATGCCATATTCTTTTATGATGGCTCAATAAAATTAAAAGCCAAATACTAACAGGCACTGCCTGTCCCTTTTGCTCACAGCTCCAGCAGGTGGCACAGATAGGGATATTTTCCATGTTTGTTTGGGAGCTAAAGACATTAGTAAGGGGTTCAGTTCAAGCAACACTTCAGTGTGATGGTGGTGCACGCCTTTAATCCCAGAAATTGAGGCAGGAGGATTTCTGAGTTTGAGGCCAGGCTGGTCTACATCGTGACTTTCAGGACAGCCAGGGCTACACAGGGAAAAAAATCTTGTTTCAGAAAACCAAAGGGAAAAAGAATAAAGTAACCTTCTTCATTGATTCCTAAATTAAGCTTTAACCCTGTGTTGACTGGATTTGGAATCAATCAAGAGATGCCCCTTGTCATCTGGGAGGGTGTTTCCAAAGAGGTTAAACTGTGAATGTGAGTGGCTGCCTCCCTTGGGTAATACCAGCAAGTGCCGACATTTCCCTCTACTGAGTGTGGATTCAGTCACCCCGGCCACACTGTGCTCCTTCCACAACACAACAATCTCTCCAAACTGAGAGCAAATAAATCCTTATTTTAAAAGTTGATTTTTGTCAGGGTATTTTGGAACAGCAACAGAAAAGTCAAGTTTTGTTTTGTTTTTTAAAGAAGTTTAAAACCTTTTGAGGTCTTGGAGAGGTGGCCTGGGGTAAAGGCACTCTTCGCTTGCCCTGGCAACTTGAGTTTCATTTCTAGGACCCGTATGTTAAAAGGAGAGAATGGACTCCATTTGTAATCCTCCATATACACACCTCAGTATATGTAGGTACACACAAAATGGATGGATATTAACATGCAGCTTTTTGAAAGGGTATCTGCAGTGTATACTGTATTTTATTGATTTTCAAATGCATGCTTGACATCTTGGTGCACCTAAAGTAAGAGTACCTCATGGAGGGCTAGAGTGCTTCAGAGCACTGGCTGCTCTTCCAAAGGTTAAGGCTTGGATTCCAGCACCCGTATGAAGGCTCACAGCCACCTGTAACTCCAGCAGATCCTATACTCTCTCTGGCCTCCACAGTACTGCATACATGTGTTCCGCAGACACACATGTAGGCAAAATACCCATACACTAACATAATAACTAAAACTTAAAAATAACTAAGTAGTGTTGTTTGCATATGTAGTAATGGTGTACCTAAGAGCTCAGTTCAACAAACAAGAAAAGTAAGTATAAGGTAAATGTTATGCTAAGATGCATAGAGCCAGGGCAAGTGGCCCACTCCTTTAATCACAGCACCCGGGAAACTGAGGCAGCTAGAGCTCTGAGTTCCAGGCCAGCTTGGTCTGTACAGGAAGATTCAGAACAGGCAGGGCTATGTATTAAAACCTTGATTTTAAAAGATGCACGTACACACACACACACACACACACACACACTCACACACTCACACTCACTCACCCTACCTGATAAGGTATATCAGTAGTATTCCTGTACGTAAGTCATAGCTAGTTACAATAGTTTTGAAAGTACTGAAAGGGAGGAATGGTCTGTTTCAGGTTTAGTCCAGGCTGGCTTGGCCGCATGGACTGTGGCTGTAGTAACAGACAGCGGGACAGCTCACGGGCAGGAAGCGATGTGGTGAAAACAAAGAGGGCCAAGCCTGCCGTTACAAACGCTGACTGAGACTGTGACTCACCCTCACTGGATGCGTCCAGTTACCGTGTCCCCTTTCTCTGATCTCCAGAATAACCTGGGCATCCTGTGGTCTGAAAGGGAAGAGATCGAAACCGCCCGGACCTACCTGGAGTCATCGGAAGCCCTGTACAGTCAGTACATGAAAGAGGTGGGTTACTTGCAGATAAAAATGTAAATTTGGATAAAAACTAGTCAAGAAACGGTGGGCTGTGGAGGTGGCTCCCTTTATAACGTGCTTGCCTTGCGAGCATGAAGATCTGAATTTGACCCCCAGGAGCCATAGCAAGGAGCTGGGTGAGGTGGTACAAGTAATACTTGGAATGCCGGTGCTGAGTCAGAGACAGGGACAGTGGAGCTCAGGGTCCAGACAGCCTAGGCAACTCAGCAAGTCCCGAGCCAATGAGAGACCCTGGCACATAAAACGAGGTGAGGAACACAAGCACGTGCACACACAGGAATTTCCTATTTATGAGATTAATGGGATTTATCAATATACCCAGAAACTTCTCTTTAGAGGTGTCTGAAATTACTACTGCATATTGAAGACAGCTTCTTAAAACTAATCCTTCTGTACAGTATAATGGCAAAGATAGTCTTAATATAACCCTAAAGGGAATATTCTAATGTTCCCCAAATAGACCATTTGAGTACTTTTGTATTAATTTATTTTAGATGTATTCATTTTGTGTGTATGATTGTTTGCTGTGTGTATATCTGTTCACTACGTGCATGCCTGGTGCCCTTGTAGGTCAGAAGAGGGCATCTGATTTCTTGGATCTGGTTACAGTTTTGAAACCACTGTTTGGGTGCTAGGAACTAAACCCAGCCAGATCCTCTACAAGAACAGCCAGTACTCGTAACCACCGAGCTGTCTCCAGCTCATTTTTGTACTTAGATGACAGATTTTACTTTGTTTTCATTAAGGACAGCAGTGCTTTGAGGGAAACAAACTACCTGCACAACGCATCTGAAATCTTTGTGGCGGTGGTGTGATATCAGAAGCACTCAAAAGATTTGTTAAGCCTCAATAGGCCATGGAGGCTCTTATAATCCCAGCAACTTGGAGGAGGAGTTCAAGACCAGCTGTGCCATCACCAAGACTGTCTTAAACCAAGCCCCAAACCTTAGCAGACCTGGCTTCAGGCTTTTCTGCAGCAGTTCTGGGCTGGGCCTGAGAGTTTGCTTTTTTTGCAAGGTCACCTTTATGCTGCTGTTGCGATTATTGTATTCTGAGAGCCCTGTATCAGGGAGCCTGTTCTGAGAGCCCTGTATCAGCAAGCCTGTTCTGAGAGCCCTGTGTCAGGGAGCCTGTTCTGAGAGCCCTGTATCAGCGAGCCTGTTCTGAGAGCCCTGTGTCAGGGAGCCTGTTCTGAGAGCCCTGTGTCAGGGAGCCTGTTCTGAGAGCCCTGTGTCAGGGAGCCTGTTCTGAGAGCCCTGTGTCAGGGAGCCTGTTCTGAGAGCCCTGTGTCAGCGAGCCTGTTCTGAGAGCCCTGTGTCAGGGAGCCTGTTCTGAGAGCCCTGTGTCAGGGAGCCTGTTCTGAGAGCCCTGTGTCAGGGAGCCTGTTCTGAGAGCCCTGTGTCAGGGAGCCTGTTCTGAGAGCCCTGTGTCAGGGAGCCTGTTCAGGGCCATGTTTTTCCTGATGATGTTCACCCATGTCTGAAATGCAGCGTATGCATCTCTGTATAAGAAGCACATAGTGGGCTGGGCTAGACCCACTGCAGCTTCCAATCTCCCCACGGGGTGCAGTTCAGGAAGGGCTGACCAGTTTCAGAGGCTCTGCAGAACTCAGATGGAAATTCTCACTTCAGGAGTCACAGTCCTCAAGATGGCAAACCAGCCAGTGACCATCTGCCTCTCCTCTTCTTCTCCAGGAAAGAAATTATCAATGCACAGTATTTTTCTGTGAATTATCACTGTTGCTGTTACTGGCTTTAAAACCCATTAATGATATGCTACTTGTTTTTGTTTGAGACAGGTTTCACTGTGTAGCCAGAATTGGTCTCAAACTTGTGATCCTTCTGTCTCCAGCTCAGGAACAGTGAGTGAGGTACCAGTTCTGCCTACGAGACAGATGTCAGCAGCGCTTTAGTTCATAAACAGTATTTAGAGTACCTACAGACACTCTTTATAGGTAATAACTCCCTTAACCATTGTTACTGTCCTAATTTATAGAGTGCCCCCTGAAAGCAGACTGTTTGTAATAGCATGTGCTAGGCTTTGGGTTCATTGCCAAGCACCACAGAAGCCATAGCAAGGACAGACTTGTTGGGACTGTCCTCACAAAGGGTCAGCGTTTGTGCCCACACAGAAGCCTTCATGTTGTAATGGATTTGTGCATAGTCAGTAATTGAGTCACCCTGAAGCCGTATGAAGGATGTGCTATGATTGAAACATTTTCATAGATGAGGAACCATCATAGATAAGAGATTGGCTCCTAACACAGTAATCATTGTGACCCCTGGTTCTTACTTAGCTATTGAAACAGTAATGTTAACACTTAATGAATCTTGAGTTTGAGGCCAGCCTGGTTTACAGAGTAGGTTCCAGGACACCCAGGCTACACAGAGAAACTCTATTTCGAAAAATAAAACAAAGCAAAACACTATCCTTACTTCCCTGAATTGATTTTCATTAGTATTGACAGTTTAAGCACCATTACCCAAGAAGATATAAATCACTATTTTTATACTTTTGTAGATTTTCTGTTTTATTTCATTTACTTGTGTGTACACCGCACTATATATGCATATGGGGTTGGTTCTTTTTCCACCCTGTGGGCTCTAGGGATTAAACTCAGGTGGTCAGGCTTTGCAGTAAGGTGGTGTTTGTGAGCCTATTTTAGCTGTTTTGTTTGTTTGTTTTCGAAGCAGCATTTCTCTGTGTAGCCCTGGCTGTCTTGGAACTCACTCTGTAGACCAGGTTGGCCTCGAACTCAGAAATCCACCTGCCTCTGCCTCCCAAGTGCTGTGATTAAAGGTGTGTGCCACCACCGCCTGGCGTTTTGTTTTGAGATTAGAATTACATCATTTCTTCCTCCAAAATTATGTAGGGTTTTTTTTTTTTTTTTTTTTTTTTTAAAGATTTATTTATTTATTTATTACATGTAAGTACACTGTAGCTGTCTTCAGACCCTCCAGAAGAGGGAGTCAGATCTCATTATGGATGGTTGTGAGCCACCATGTGGTTGCTGGGATTTGAACTTCGGACCTTTGGAAGAGCAGTCGGGTGCTCTTACCCACTGAGCCATCTCACCAGCCCCGGGTTTTTTTTTTTAAAGATTTATGTATTTTATGTATTTGAGTACACTGTAGCTGTACAGATGGTTGTGAGCCTTCATGTGGTTGTTGGGAATTTAATTTTTTTTGTTTGTTTTTTTTTGTTTTTCGAGACAGGGTTTCTCTGTATAGCTCTGGCTGTCCTGGAACTCACTTTGTAGACCAGGCTGGCCTCGAATCAGAAATCCGCCTGCCTCTGCCTCCCAAGTGCTGGGATTAAAGGCATGTGCCACCACGCCCGGCTGGGAATTGAATTTTTAAGACCTCTGTCCTGCTCACTCTGGTCAACTCTGCTCGCTCCAGCCCAAAGATTTATTTATTATTATATGTAAGTACACTGTAGCTGTCTTCAGAGACACCAGAAGAGGGCGTCAGATCTCATTACGGGTGGTTGTGAGCCACCATGTGGTTGCTGGGATTTGAACTCAGGACCTTTGGAAGAGCAGTCAGTGCTCTTACCCGCTGAGCCATCTTGCCAGCCCGAGGGTTTTTTGTTTTGGTTTTTTTTCTTGTTTTTTTTTGTGTGTGTTTTTAAGATTTATTTATTTATGTTTATGAGTACACTGTAGCTGTATAGATGGTTGTGAGCCATCATGTGGTTGCTGGGAATTGAACTCAGGATCTTTGGAAGAGCAGTCAGTGCTCTTAACTGCTGAGCCATCTCTCCATCCCTTGTTTTACCTGTTTATTTATTTTTAAGATAGGGTTTGTTTGTGTGTGTGTGTGTGTGTAGTCTTGCTATAGACCAGGCTGGTCTTGAACTCATAGAGATCTGCCTCCCTAGTGCTGGGATTAAAATCATGCGCCACCATTGGCTGGTTTATATAGGTTTTTAATAGAGCCTTTTTAGTAGACAAAGCAATATACAAAATACTAATTATTCAACTAAAGCCAGGTATGATGGCTCACACCTTTACTTCTGGCACTCAGAATACTAAGACAGTAGTATTGATGGGAATTTGAAGCTACCCTGGACTACATAGTGAGTAGTTCTAGGCTAGCTTAAGCTGTAGAGTGAGACCCTGTCTTTTTAGAGATTGATTGATTTGTTTATTTATTTATTCACTTATTCTTATGTGCATGGGTGTTTTGCCTGCATTTGTGTGAGGGTGCTAGGTCCCCTGGAACTGGAGTTAGAGATAGTTGTGAGCTGCCCTGTGGGTGCTAAGAATTGAACCTGGGTCCTTTGGAAGAACAGCAGTGCTCTTAACCCCTGAGTTATCTCTCCAGCTCTATCTGAAAAAAAAAAAAAAAAAAAAAAAAAGCAATTGCCTGCCCATAGTTCCAGGAAAGAAGACCATGAATTTGAGGCCAGCCTGAGTTTCAGAGTCACATGGTAAAGCTGTCTCAGACAAAGACAAAGGTCATTTCTGCAGTCCCTCCAGAAGAGAGCGCTTGGTGTTTGTGTTTAAAGTTATAAGGAGCTATGTTCTTTAACCACAGATTGGGAGCCCGCCTCTTGACCCGACTGAGCATTTTCTTCCTGAAGAAGAGAAACTTACTGAACAAGAGAGATCAAAAAGGTTAGTCTTCACAGATAGCACGGGGATACCTCAGAGTCTCACTAGAGCTTGCTCAAGACTACACACTTGGAGCTGGAGCTGGCTCAGAGGTTAAGAGCACTAGCGGCTCGTGAGAGGACACGGGTTCAATCCCAGAACCCACATGGTGGCTCACAACCATCTGTAACTCTGTCTCCAAGGGATTATGCTGTCACTGGCTTCTGCTGACATCTATAAACATGTGGCATTCACATATATAAATATACAGGATAAATAAAATAATTATTTAAAACTTTAAAAGATAAGCTGGTTTCTTAACTTGATGTAAATCCAAAAATTAAAAATAAATAAATAAATAAATAAAGAAGAATGCACTCATGGTGTCTGCTGCTTCGTAGTGCTCCTCCAGGATTCGGTGTGGATGCTTCTGTGCATAAAACCTCCATTTGTCAAGCCAGGCGTGGTGGCACACGCCTTTAATCCCAGCACTCGGGAGGCAGAGGCAGGCCGATTTCTGAGTTTGAGGCCAGCCTGGTCTACAAAGTGAGTTCTAGGAAGGACAGCCAGGACTATACAGAGAAACCCTGTCTTGAAAAACCAAAAACCAAAACAAAAAAATCCCTCCATTTGTCGCTTACAAGCTCCATGATTTTGTTCAACTCTGAGACCCAGTTTTCTTGTTTGTCAGATCTAAGGGCCATGTGCAACACAATTATGTATGAAATTTTCTTATAAATTGTAAACCATTATGGAAATGTCAATTTTTTTTCTTCACAGATTTGAGAAGGTTTATACTCATAACCTGTATTACCTGGCTCAAGTCTACCAGCACATGGAAATGTTCGAGAAGGCCGCTCATTATTGCCACAGCACACTGAAACGCCAGCTTGAACACAATGCCTACCACCCCATGGAGTGGGCCATCAACGCCGCTACTCTATCACAGTTCTACATCAATAAGGTCTGTGTCCACAGCAGCTACTCAGCGGCCTTGACAGTGGTCAGGCTGGGGCAGGGCAGGACTTAAAGCTGGGTGGAGAATGCAGCTAGCTGCTGGGATGCTTGAATGCATGAATGCTTGGAATCTTTAAAAAAAAAAGATAATGGTTGTATTTATCATTGAGAATTTCATGCAGTGTTCTGGTCAGGATCCTTCCCCTCCCCCTCCATTTGAATCTTTGAGTGCTGATTTTTGTCATGCCCCCCTGCATGTTGCTGTCCCCTCAAAGGACAAGTTACCTAACAGCAGTTCAGTTCTGTGTCAGCACACGGACATTTTACTTCTGGGATGTCTTACCTTCAATTGCACAGTTTTATCTTCCTGCAGATAAAATTTTATCTTCGTGTAATGCTAATCTTACAACGATGAGAATTTGTCTGAGGAAGTTGGCAGTTAAATGTGGGCTTTGATAAAAGCATGTGATGAGTTTCAGTTACTTTTAACAATTAGCTGCTCTCCAATAATCAGTTTTGATGTTAAAAATATGTGCTGAGTTGTAGAGTTCCAGATTTTATGACAAACTTCTGAACTGTCCCTTTGGGACAAATGAGAGCGTTAGAGCTGCTTATCCAAATCACTTCGCATTATGTATTTTGAGTCCATGTTTTCCAGTCTTTTTTTTTTTTTTTTTTTTTTTCGGTTGTCTGAGACAGGGTTTCTCTGTATAGCCCTGGCCGTCCTGGAACTCACTCTGTAGACCAGGCTGGCCTCAAGCTCAGAAATCCGCCTGCCTCTGCCTCCCAAGTGCTGGGATTAAAGGTGTGCGCCACCACTCCCCGGCAAGTCCTTTAGTCTCTAATACTAAAATCCTTTGGGGTTTTTTTTGTTTTGTTTTTTTTTAATTTGTGTGTGTGGTGGAGGAGGCTGGGTGTCACTGTGTAGTCTTGGCTGGCCAAATTGGTTATCTGTAGACCAGAGTGGCCTTGAACTCCAAGAGGTCAGTGTGCCTCTGCCTCCCAGAGCTGTGACCATGTACCACCACGCACCGCAATGCTCACTGGTGTAGCTCTCATTCCTAAAGCTCTGACACTGGGTAAATCTTAGCCTACCAGCATCACATCGCTCTCTCACCCCTCAGTGGCCTGCACCTTCCCCTCAGCCTTTTCCTTCTAAGCCTTTGTTAGTTGGTTCTGCAAATGTGCCCCTAAGTTATGTCACAGAGTGTCACTCAGAAAAACTTTTAGCAGAAGAGAAAGGGCAGCGGTGACTGCGGCATCACTTCTAAGAGTTTGGTCTTAGATCAAGCGTGTAAGTAAGGCTTTCTGCATTCAGTCATACCCAGCCCCTATAACTCTGTTTCATCGTGGTCATCATTTGGAGGCCCCTCTGCTGTCCCCCTCCCTCCAGCTGTTGGGGCCCCCTTGTTTATCAGTTTTTTAAAAGATTTATTTATTTATTTTATGTATATGAGTACACTGTAGCTGTACTGATGGTTGTGAGCCATCATGTGGTTGCTGGGAATGAAGATTGCTCGCTCCGAACTAAAGATTGATTTATTATTACATCTAAGCTGTCTTCAGATGCACCAGAAGAGGGTGTCAGATCTCATTACGGATGGTTGTAAGTGTTTGCTAGAATTTGAACTCAGGACCTTCAGAAGAGCAGTCAGTGCTCTTAATCACTGAGCCATCTCTCCAGCCCCTGTTAATCAATTTTAAATGTCCTTGTTCAGTACAACTTTAATTAACACCTAAAACTCCATGGATATTCATAGTACAAAAATGTCTGGATACTGGCACTGGATACCATGTGCCTTTGAAGTTGCTAAACATTTCTTTTGTGGAGCATGTGATAATTTTCATGAACTCCCTTGGACCCCATACTTTTTGGGTTTTTCTACATCACAACTAGCTAAGTTCTGTTACATAAAGAGAGCTTGCAGCCATGGTTGAAAGTGATGTTGATATTGTTACCACGGGCATCTGTTTCAGTTGTGCTGCTTGGCGAGTCCCATATTAACCAGCTACCCAGAGGGCACAAGGCCCTCCCTCTGTCTTTAGCAGTGGCTGCTCATAGAAAGACAATCTGGACAGATCCAAAGTGGTACCATGGTTAGGAGCCTGAGCAGAGCCAAGTAAGTTACTTCAGGTGACCTGCGGCTGCTCATCCTGTTGGTGCTCGTGACACCCAGCTGGTCTCAGTGATAGCTCTGAACTCAGTGTGAAGGAGCACGACCACTATTCAAGCTCACTGACAGGAAGCAGGCATTCTCTAACGAGGGCACCTTCCATCTGTGGCAGGTTTCATTCTGCCGGGTGATCCTGCATGTTCATGACAGATAGCAGGTGTTTGGGGCTGACACAGAGATGTTTTTAAAGTGTTGAAGACATTTTCTGGGCCTAGATTTGAATCATGAGTTCTTTACAGGCATTGGCAAAGTAGTTCCAGAAAATTTATCTGTAGAAATCTGTTAACTTGGAAATGTAAGGCAGGTGTGGTGGCGTACACCTTTAATCCCAGCACTTGGGAGGCAGAGGCAGGCAGATTTCTGAGTTCAAGAGACCAGCCTACTCTACAAAGTGTGTTCCAGGACAGCCAGGGCTACACAGAGAAACCCTGTCTTGGGAAGAGAAAAAAAAAAAAGAAGAAGAAGAAGATAGACTAGTGAAAAAGATAGGACTTTATTCCTAGTTTTTGTCTGAGTGGTAGAAATAGAAAAGGGGAATTTTGGGGGGTAGGAGTGGGCTGGAGAGATAACTCAGTGGTTAAGAGCACTGACTGCTCTTCCAGAGGTCCTGAGTTCAATTCCCAGCAACCACATGGTGGCTCACGACCATCTGTAATGACTTCTGATGCCCTCTGCTGGTGTGTCTGTAGACAGTGGCAGTGTGCTCACATATATAAAATAAATAAATTGAAAAGAAAGAAAGAAAGAAAAAAGAAATAGAAAAAGGATCTCTAAACCTCACACAAGTCCACAGTCCTCTAACAGTGTGTAAATGGTCTAAGGATGGACTGTGTATGGCACTTTGGCTATTGAGGCTGAACCTGAGGGCGTGGTGAGCTGATACCACACAGGACACTCTGTGTGTCTATCACAGTGCAGAGCACTGTGACTGGGTGGACTGTCAGTCTTCAGTCACCTTCCCATCGGAGTGTGGGACATTGTTAGTTTATTCTCTGGGGTAGCTTTTCTTTTAACAGATAATACTGTTCTCCACCACAACTCTACAAGACCCCTTTAGTGGGGAACTTTTCCTGATAGTATAGCTTTCCCCATATTAATAAATATAGATGCTGCTAGTTATAAACAAGGCTTTGTCATAGTTACATTTGTTATTGCTTATTTTCCCAACAGCTCTGTTTTATGGAAGCCAGACATTGTCTGTCAGCTGCTAATGTTATTTTTGGTCAAACTGGAAAAATACCAGCTACAGAAGACAGTAAGTTTGCATGTACATTTCATTAGAGGGTTTCTCACTCAGATGATCTTGCCTGTGTTGGCCTTGAGTTCACGATCCTCCTGCCTTAGTGTCCTAAGGGTTCCAGTGACAGGCGTGTACCACACACAAGTTACTACAGGTTAAAAACATATCTGGAATTCTGAAACTTTGTTAACTTTTTTTAGATTGGTTTCTTTTATTTTATGTGTGTGAGTGTTCTGTCTGTGTGTGTGTGTGTGTGTGTGTGTGTGTGTGTGTGTGCGCGCGCGTGCACGCGCACCTATATATACATGGTGCCTGCAGAGGTCAGAAGAGGGTTCTCATCCCACAGTACTGAGTTAAAGATGGTTGTGAGCCACGGTGTGGGTGCTGCAAACAGGACCAGGGTCCTCTGCAAAAGTAGCAAGCGCTCTTAACCATGAAGCTGTCTCTCCAACCTCAAATCTGAAACTGATTTAAGCTTTAGAAAAGCTATAAGAATACAATTACCATACACCTTCCCCTAAATCCACTGCTGTTTTTCATTTGTTCCTTTGTTTGTTTGGGTTTTCTGTTGTTTTGTCTTGGTTTTGCTTGGTTTTTTTTAAAGATGGAGTTTTTCTGTGTAGCCCTGGCTTCCCTGGAATTCATTCCTTAGACCAGGCTAGCCTTGAACTCACCTGCCTCTGCCTTCTAAGTGCTGGGAGTAAAGGCTTGCACCACTACTGCCGGGCTCTGCTGTTGGTAATATTTGTGAATCTGTACTTATTTGTCTTTCTGACCTAGTTGAGTGGAGGTTTTATACGTTAGGCCTTTTTACAAATGTAATACTCCAATGCATGTTTTCCTAAGAGTGAGAATATCTTCAGGCTAGGCATAATGGCTCATGCCTGGAATTTCAGCACCCCAGAGGCTGAGGCAGGAGGAGTGCCACAAATCTTAGGCCAGCCAGCCTGGGCTATGTTTCAAGTTTCAGGTCAACCTAAATAATAGAGTAAGGTGAGCTCGCGTGCGCGCCTGCCCTCCCTCTCTCTCTCTCTCTCTCTCTCTCTCTCTCTTTCTCTCTCTCTTTTGTGTGCACGTGCGCACACGCGCGCAGACACACACACGCAGATTCAAGACATGTAACAGCAAGCCGTCCTGCCTGCAGTGCGTATTCTGTCTCATCAGCTGTCCTGGGGTTTGTGTGATGTCTCTGTTCTCCATGACTGACATTCTGGTCTCTGCACTGCTGGCGTGGGCTGTCTTCTCATCCCGTCTGTCTGAGAGGTTGGCTTGGGTGCTGCTTTGTGTGCACGTGATGCTGAGGACTGAAGTGAGGCCGTGTGTATGCAGGCAAGCCCAGCCCAGCCCGAGGCCGGGAGGTGTGGGAGGAAGGTAAGAAATGACGGGGCCACGGCTCTCCTCATGCTCTGTCCCACACAGAGCACTGTGGATACGGCATCTGTCAAAATAATTTGGCAGCTTTTATTTATTTGTTTGTTTGTTTGTTTTGTTTTGTTTTGTTTTGTTTTTCGAGACTGGGTTTCTCTGTGTAGCCCTGGCTGCCCTGGAACTCACTCTGTAGACCAGGCTGGCCTCGGAACTCAGAAATCTGCCTGCCTCTGCTGGGATTAAAGGTGTGCACCACCATGCCCAGCTTATTTAAATACTTTAAACTGTATAAACTGTTTGACCTAGTAAATTTCATTTCTAGAGATCGGTCCAGATTCTGGACAGATGTACATACAGAGATCTGTAGCCTAGAATTGTTCATAATAGGAAGAATTGGAAATAGCATATCCCCTCTGCTGGAAGAATGACTGAAACAGGAAGCATCTGTTTGATTGTGTGTAATGATGTATTAAAAACACAGCTTAAGGGGCTGGAGGGATGGCTCAGTGGTTAAGAGCACTGACTGCTCTTCCAAAGGTTCTGAGTTCAATTCCCAGCAACCCCATGGTGGCTCACAACCATCTGTACAGCTACAGTGTACACATATACAATCAATCAATCAATCAATCAATCTTTTTTAAAAATACAACTTAAGAGTTGATAAAGAATATATATGAATCTTATTTGCTTCATAATATATGAAGAAAAGCTACTAAAAGTGAACTATACATTGTGACGGTAGTTTTTGTTTTTTGTGGGCTTTTTTGTTTGTTTTTTTGTTTTTTCAAGACAGGGTTTCTCTGTATAGCCCTGGCTGTCCTGGAACCCACTCTGTAGACCAGGCTGGCCTCAAACTCAGAGATCCACCTGCTTCTGCCTCCCAAGTGCTGGGATTAAAGGTTTGTGCCACCACTGCCCGGCTATTTTGTTGTTGTTGTTGTTCTCTCTCCCTGGCCGCACTCACTCAAGACCAAAGATTTATTTATTTATTATATATAAGTACACTGTAGCTATCTTCAGACACACCAGAAGAGGAAGTCAGATCTCATTACGGATGGTTGTGAGTCACCATTGGTTGCTGGGATTTGAACTCAGGACGTCTGGAAGAGCAGTCAGTGCTCTTACCCACTGAGCCAGCCATCTGTCCAGCCTGTGATGGTAGTTTTTACCTGCAGATGAGACATAAGAAAACAGGGAGCATCTGCAGCTCAACACTGAGTGCCGCGCGGCCGGGGCCTAGGTAGGCCTCTGCTTAGTGAGGGTCGCTGAGAGCAGAGGACAGTGCACAGTGCAGACGACATGACCGTGACCTACAGTCCTGTGTGGTTTTAGCTCCTGAAGTTGAAGGAGACGTGCCAGAGCTTTACCATCAGAGGAAAGGGGAAATAGCAAGATGCTGGATCAAGTACTGCCTGACTCTGATGCAAAACGCGCAGCTCTCCATGCAGGTATGCACGTGGAAGTGGCCTGCAGCTTCAGTGAGGCTCATCATCAGGCCCACTATGTGTTTTGTTGTTTTGAGTTTTACTTTGTGTGTGTGTGTGTGTGTGTGTGTGTGTGTGTGTGCACGGGCATGTAGAACACGTGAGTGTTTAGGTGCCTGTGTGTATATGCAGGTTTGGGGGCATGTATATGTCTGCCTGTGGACAGCCTGGGTTTTTAAGACAAAGTCTCTCACTGGTCCTGGGACTAGGTGATTAGGTTGGGCAGGGTAGCCCAGCAAGCCCCCGGGATGCACTTATCCTGCACCCTAGCACCTGGGTTATAAGTACTTGATACCGTGCTCAGCATGTTTGTGTAGGTCCTGGGGATCCAACTGGGGTCCTCGTGCTTATGGCTGGCACTTTCCTGATGGAAGTCCCTCTCCAGCCCTACTCGCAGTTTTTCATTGTAACAGTCTCTCTGTAGTCTAAGCCGGTCATTCCTCAGCCTTTCCTCAGCCTCTCCATCCTCCTTCGGTCTCCAGGTGCTGGGATAATGAGTGTGCACCACAACTGGTAAGGACCATACAGAACACCACCTCATTCTGGAACCCTTTCCTCAGCTAGGCTGTCAGGACTATGGAGGATGGGGTCAGCATCAAATCCCGGTTGTCACATGATTGTCCCAGTAAATAGTGGTTATTTTTAAAACTAATTGTTGAATGAGCAGGGTTTTTTAATCCTCCACAGATACCATCTTGTTTCTTGAACTTCATAGTCTTAAGTCACTTAAATTCTATTTTGTAAGCCAGGCATAGTAGCACATGCCAGCACTCAAGAGGCAGAAGCAGGAAGATCTCTGTAAGTTTGAGGCCAGCCTGGTCTACAAAGTGAGTTCCAGAACAGCCAGGGCTACACAGAGAAACCCTGTCTCTAAAAGACACAGCAAAACAAAAACCAGCCAAACAAATAAAACTGAGTAAGGCCTTCAGAGATTGCTAGGGGCTAAAAGCATTGGCTACTCTGCCAGAGGACTGGGGTTCAGTTCCCAGCATTCACACAGTGGCTTACAATCAAATGTATCTTAGTTCCACGGGATCCGATGTTGTCTTCTGGTCTTTACAGATATCAGGCACCAACCCAGTACACAGAAATCTATGCACATAAAATAAAAAATAATTTTAAAAAGAAAGGAAGAAAGAGGAGATGGGATTTGGTGTGGTGGCACAAGCCTTTCACCTGACCTAAACAAGTGACTAAGAGCATACATGAGACCCTCCTCATGGTGCTCCTGTCTTTTAGTCTTTCCCGAGTTTGTGCTGTGATCCTGTTTGGAGACAGGCTCTCTGTTTAGCCCTGCTGCTATGGTGGTCCAGCCTGGCCTCAGATCTGTAGCACGCCTCCAACTCAGCCCTCCTAGTGCTAGGATCACAGAGCGGACCACCACACACGGCCTAATTAGTGTTAGACTGCAGGTCCTCAAAGGCAGGGAGTAGTTCTCACTCAGTTTTATGTCTTTGCAGTGTTGCCTTTTGGACTGACAAAATCTTAAAGGTTCAAAATCTTAAACATGGCCGTTAAGTGCAGCAGTTAAGTGACGCACAGCTCCAGAGCTTAAAAACAAAACAGATGATAATGCCTGCTTAACTTTGTTGTTATGAGAGTTAACATATAAAGGCCTCAGAAAGTACCTAAGCAGGACTAGTGAGTTGGCTCAGCAGATAAAGCTACCAAATCTTGAGGTCCAGTACAGTAGAAGGAGAGAGCCAACTCCTGCAAGTTGTCCTCACATGTGCCATGGCTCCTGCGAATGCACGCATGCACACACGCACGAACAAACTCATCTGAAATATACCGAGTCCTTATTGAATATTAACTGTACCTTAATCATTCTTACTAATCTACGTGGGACCCTAATTTCTAGCCACCAAGAAGAAAAATAAAATAAATTACCTATTTAAAAAAAGAAAATAAAGTTTTCTGTTTTTGTGCTTTTCTTTTTTTCTCTGTGCATGGAAATAAAATAATTTTAATTGTAAATAATATAGAACTTATAAAGCTGTAAAAATAATAAACCAAAAAGCTTAAGTTTGAGAAAAGATCATTTTGGGAAAAGAACATTAAGATAGGACATTCTGTGGGCTGGAGATGTGGCTTAGGTAATAGTGTACCAACTTAGCATGACAGAGCCATGGGTTCAGTCCCCAGCACTGCATAAATACGGTGTGCTGGTGTGGGCCTGTAATCCCAGCTCTCAAAGGGAGGCAGAAATATCAGGAATTCAGAGCCACCCTTGGCTTTGTAACAAGTTCCAGGCCAGATTGGCCTACAGGAACCCTTACCTCAAGAGACTTGAAAGGCTGTGGGTGCAGTAAGGAGAAGATGTCTGGTGCAGGGTAGGTGGCACGTGGGTAGGACCTCGGCACTCAGGCTGTGAGAGCCAGCCTGGGTCTCCCTGGGCACCTGAAAACAGATGCGCGCACACACACACACACACACACACACACAAGTAAAAATAAATCTTTGGTGAGAAAAAAGGTTTTCAGATCTCAGTGGGCCTGTGGTGTGGCTCCTTAGAGGAACACTCACCTAACATGTTCAGAAAAGATCATAACCTGCTTCAGCTATGATGCACTGTCATTATTTTTTGATTTTTATATATATTTGATTTAGTTGATTTACTTTAGTGTGTGTATCCACGTACATGCATGTGCATGTGTGAGAGGTCAAAGGACAACTTGAAGGACACTGTTCTTCTACCATGAGGGTCCTGGAGAACAATCTCAGGTTGCAGGATCCGTGGCAGATACCACCATGTAGTATGTGCTGGCCTGGAACTCACTGTGGAACCCAGGCCTCAGCCTTGCTGGGACGGCTTAGCTAAGAGAACTGAAATTACAGATGTGAGCCAGCCACCTCGTGTCAGATCTTATCCTTAGGTTGGCAATTTGTTTGTAACCATCAGTGTACACCAGGCTGGCTTTGAACTCACAGAGGTCTGCCTGCCTCTGCCTCCTGATTTTTTGTTCTTGTATTTCCTTTATTTTATGAATATGAGAAGTATACGAGCATGTCTGTGTACTATATGTCTGCTGGTGTCCAAGCAAGTGAAAAGAGGGCATTGGATTGTCTGGATTTTAATGATGGTTGGTGGCCTCGGTGCTGGGAGCTGAACCTGAGTCTTCTGCAATAGAGCCATCTCTCCAGCCCCAACTCTTTGTTCTTTGAGATTGGGCCTTGCTGTGTACCTGCAGCCAGCTTTGAAACGTGCTGTTTAGTCCAGGCTAGTCCATTCTGCAGTCCTCCTGCCTCTGCCTCCTAACGGCTGGGATTACAGGTGTGTTCCAGAGCTTCACTGTGGTTTCTCCTCTTCATTTAGGACAACATAGGAGAGCTTGACCTGGACAAGCAGTCGGAGCTCAGAGCTCTACGCAAGAAGGAGCTAGATGAGGAGGAGAGCGTCAGGAAAAGGGCTGTGCAGTTTGGAACTGGGGAGCTGTGCGACGCCATCTCTGCAGTGGAGGAGAAAGTGAGATACTTGAGGCCCTTAGATTTTGAAGAAGCCAGGGAGCTTTTCCTGCTGGGTCAGCACTATGTGTGTGAGGCAAAGGAGTTCTTCCAGATCGATGGGTATGTCACTGACCACATTGAAGTTGTCCAGGACCACAGCGCTCTGTTCAAGGTGCTCTCGTTCTTTGAGGCTGACATGGAGAGACGGTGCAAGATGCACAAGCGCAGGATAGCCATGCTAGAGCCCCTGACTGTGGACCTGAACCCACAGTACTACCTGTTGGTCAGCAGGCAGATTCAGTTTGAAATCGCACACGCGTACTATGACATGATGGACTTGAAGGTCGCCATTGCTGACAAGCTCAGGGACCCCGACTCACACATTGTCAAAAAAATAAATAGCCTGAATAAGTCGGCACTCAAGTACTACCAGCTCTTCCTAGACTCCCTGAGAGACCCAAACAAAGTCTTTCCTGAGCACATCGGGGAAGACGTCCTCCGCCCGGCCATGTTAGCTAAATTCCGGGTAGCTCGTCTGTATGGCAAAATCATCACTGCAGATCCCAAGAAAGAGCTAGAGAATTTGGCAACATCTTTGGAACATTACAAATTTATTGTTGATTACTGTGAAACTCACCCCGAGGCTGCCCAGGAAATAGAGGTTGAGTTAGAACTTAGTAAAGAGATGGTCAGTCTCCTCCCAACAAAAATGGAGAGGTTCAGAGCCAAGATGGCCCTGACCTAAGCCTTGGTCAAAGGAAAGAGACGTGCAGCTTGAAGCCACTCCCCTCCCCTATAGCAAATGAGGCCCAGCCCCACAGTCACCTTCGCCAGGGCCAGAGGGATGCACTCTGGGCTCCAGAAGCAGGCAGGTACCCGAGTCTATGCTAGGACCTTAAGCACCATAAATTAATAATTTATACCTAATTATGTAAGTTGCCTTGCTAAAGTGACAGGTGTTTTGCATTTTCGATCGCTTGTTTTCCTGTTTAAGTATAAACATCTCCTGCCTAGAGTTCTAAATGTTAAGTCCTTGCTGACAGTACTTGTTAGATTTCATACTAGGAACAACACTGGGTAGTGTACCTGGTAGAAGAGCCTGTTGCTGTGTTGAATGTGAGAAAGTCACTTCAGATGTCATTCTTTGTAAAATACTTACTTTCTTAAACTCCAAATAAATCTTTCCCTTTTGAAAATACTAAAAACTTAATAATGTTGTAAAATGGCTTAATTATAGGACTGAAGAACTTGCACATAATAAATTTACTTGTTTCAACTAGTAATTACTTTTATTACCTCTTTTTTCCTTGTAAGAATGGTTCTCTTTTTTTTTTTTAAGATTTATTTATTATATTTAAGTACACTGTAGCTGTCTTCAGACACCAGAAGAGGGGGGTCAGATCCCATTACCGATGGTTGTGAGCCACCATGTGGTTGCTGCGAATTGAACTCAGGACCTTTGGAAGAGCAGTCAGTGCTCTTAACTGCTGAGCCAGCTCTCCAGCCCATAAGAATCGTTCTTTTAAAAAAAGGTGTGTGGGCTGGCAAGATGGCTCAGCAGTTAAGAGCACTGACTGCTCTTCTGAAGGTTCTGGGTTCAAATCCCGCAACCACATGGTGGCTCACAACCATCTGTAATGAAATCTGATGCCCTCTTCTGGTGTGTCTGAAGACAGCTACAGTGTACTTACATATAATAAATAAATCTTAAAAAAAAAAAAGGTGTGTGTGTGTGTGTTTGTGTGTGTGTGTGTGTGTGCATACCAAGTGCATGACTGTGGATCATGTGCCTGCAATGTCCCTGGAGGCCAGTAGAGGGCATCAGACTCCCCTGGAACTGGAGGTACAGGCAGCTGTGACTGCCATGTGGGTACTGGGGGCCAAGCCCTGGTCCCTAGAAGAGGAGCCAGTTCTAAGCCATCTCTCCATCCTGTTTTCTTGTTACAAAAAAAAAAGAAAGAAAAAAAAAGTCTTATTTTTGACACGTTAAAGGTATTGCCTTAGAGAATAATATTTTAATGTTTTTATTAGTACATGTTAATTATTCACAGTTGATTTCACTTTGGCATTTTGATACATATTCCAATCACACTGATCCTGTTACCTTCTCCTGCACCCCTCCCTCAGTCTCCTTCCTCAGAGAAGACTATTTCTCTAATAAGACTGTACAGTGAGGAAATATCAAAATAGACAATCTTGCTGGGAGTACTGTCGCACTCCTTTAATTTCAGTACTTGGGTGGCAGAGGCACCAGAATCTCTTGAGTTCAAAGCCAGCCTGGTCAACACCAGGCGTCAGGTGGAGGAAGCTTTGTAGGTTGGGGACAGTTTACATTTTATTCTAGGCTCAATGGCTCCTAGAATTTTAGCAAGATGACTGGCCAATCTAATTGGATTTGTTTGCTTGTTTGTTTGTTTGTTTGAGACAGTGTTTCTCTGTGTAGCTCTGACTGTCCTACGACTCATTCTGTAGACCAAGCTGGCCTTGAACTCACAGAGAACCGCCTGTTTCTGCCTCCCATGTGCTGGGATTGAAGGTGTACACCACCACCTCATGGCCCTGATTGAGAGTTTTTAGGAGACCAGCTCCTATGGGCTGGGAACATGGCCCAGATGATCCGCGCTTGTCCAGCATGCTCAGAGTCCCGAGCTCAATCTCAGCACCGCATACACTAGATATGGTGTTCCTTCCCTGTGCTCTTAGTGCTCAGGAGGCTGGAGAAACATACGTTTGAAGTCTATTTGAACTACCCACTGACTGTGAGGCTCGGGCTCTATGAGGCCCTCTCTGGAAGAGCAAGAAGGAGCAAGAACAGGGGCTTCTGCAGGGGATGGGTTGATACAGTTGATCCAAGTCGGAGACAAGACGGTTTGGACCAGGATGATGGGGAGGGAAGGTCACCCTCTGGTTTTAAAGCAGAAGCCACGGGCCATGCTAAAGGTTTTTAAGGGGGAGGAACCAAGAGCCACAGTGGAGGCGGCACACAGACAGAGCATGTTTTAAGTGAGGCCTGTAGGGTTAGAAGCCAGAACTCTGCTTAGGTCACGTTGAGTTGAGGAAGTTAAGCCTGAGTTGAAACAACCTCTGTTTGATAGCTTTTCATGAGAGAGACCTTCCTTAAAAGGGAATGGAGGAAGCTTAAAGGAGCCATAGAGGGCCGGGCAGTTTCTTGAGGACACAGATGTGACAGGGAATCTGTTCTTAAGGGAAACTGAAACGCACCTCCCTGTCTGTTTCAAGTCTTGCTTTTACTGATGTTGATGTGTATGGGTGATTTTCATGGGTGTCTATGCACCACGTGGGTACAGTATCCTTGGAAGTCAGAAGAGGGTGTCAGACTCCATGGAACTGGAGTTAAAGATGGTTGTGAGCCACCACGTGGGCTCTGGGAATCAAAGGGTCCTTTGCAAGAACAGCAAGTGCTCTTAACTGCTGAACCATCTCTCCTCACCACTCCCCTCCCACACACACGCACGCCAAGCCTTTCCTGATACGGTCATTTTCATAACCTCATTTTAGTGTCTGCTTAACAAGTACCTGCTGGGCTTTGGATATGCCACAGCTCACTGTCTTTTGCCTTTGCCTCTCTTCTTTCCCGGCAGTGCTAGCTTGATTTCAAAGGGGAAAAGGCCAAATAGTACCAGCAGTGACCGGAAAACTGGTCTTCATTCCTTTGTCACTTGCTCTCTGTGGCCCTTCACACTGGGACACGTCTCTGGTTGGCAGTAGAGATCCCATCCTGTATTCTCCTGACACACTCGTCCTGAAGGCACTGGCTGCTTCCCTAGAGAGCCCTGTCTCCCATGTTCTGTTCTCAAAGCCCCCTGACACTCACAATACAGAGGGCAGCAGAGAGCTGGTGTTCATGGGGTTTAAACATGCTATGAAAATGGGGCAGTCGGTGAGTGGCAGGCATGTTTGAACCACAGATCTCTTACAAAACTAAGCTACTGGTCCTGCCAATTCCATGAGAATGGACCTTGAGAAAAATTCCTCACAAATGGAGGGGAAAATTGACCTGAAATTCCACATTATCTAAACCATAATTAAAACCATATGAAGAGGATTTTTCAGTTACCAGTTTCATTTCTTTTCTTTTTTCTTTTCTTAAAAGATTTATTTATCTCTTGTGAGGCTATGCCAGTGCCTGGCAAATATAGAAGTGGATGCTCACAGTTGTCTATAAGATGGAACACAGGGCCACCAATGGAGGAGCTAGAGAAAGTACCCAAGGAGCTGAAGGGATCTGCAACCCTATATGTGGAACAACAATATGAACTAACCAGTACCCCCAGAGCTTGTGTCTCTAGCTGCATATGTAGCAGAAGATGGCCTAGTTGGCCATCATTGGGAGGAGAGGCCCTTGGTCTTGCGAAGATTATATGCCCCAGTACAGGGGAATGCCAGGGCCAGGAAGCAGGAGTGGGTGGGTTGGGGAACAGGGCAGGGGGAGGGTGTAGGAGACTTTCGGGATAGCATTTGAAATGTAATTGAAGAAAATATCTAATAATAAAAAAAAAAAGGAAAAAAAGATTTATTTATTTTGTTTGTGAGTGCTCTATCTGCATGTACACCTGCATGCCAGAAGAGAACATTGTATTATAGATGGTTGTGAGCCACCATATGTATGCTGGGAATCGAACTCAGGACCTCCAGAAGAGCAGACAGTGCTCTTAACCACTGAGCCGTCTCTCCAGCCCCACCAGTTTTGTCCCTAAGTAGACATTACATGTTACCAGTCTTTCCATAACCACTTTTCATTTATTGGGAACAGTTTCTAATCATGAGTTGTGAAAACAGAACCCTCAAATCTTTGGACGACAATAGTATTTTTTTTTTTAAACGGCCCAAGACATATGGGGATGCATTTCTTTTCCTCTTTTTGCTTGTTTTTAGCCTTTAATGGCTGAGTCATCTCTCCAGCCCTGTGTTTTGTTTTATTTCATTAGTTGGTTTGATTTGACTTGATTTTTTTGGGACACATTCACTCTCTAATCCTGGCTGGCCTAGAACTCACCCTGGAAACCAGACTGGCCTCTAATTCACCCTGTAGCCCTGGCTGGCTTCGAACTCACAGAGATAAGTGCTGGGATTAAAGGAGCGTGCCACCATGCACAGCTACAGTTATTTTTCATCATCATTTTGACATGTTAGGGCCTTCCGTGCATTAAGCCCAGTGTCCGTTGTACTGTACCTCCAGACCCTATTAGCATGTTTAGGAAAAACTAGGATGGAAAACAGTTTCAAGAAAGTAACCCAAGCCAGGTTGTGGTGGTACATGCCTTTAATCCCAGCACTTGGGAGGCAGAGGCAGGTAGATTTCTGAGTTCCAGGACAGCCAGGGCTATACAGAGAAACCCTGTCTTGAAAAAAAAAAAAAGTAAGTAAGTAACCCAAAACTGGGCTGGAGGTAGAGATCCTATTGTGCACAAGGTTGTAGGTTCAAGTCCCAGCACTGCACAGACCTAGTGTCGGGACATATGCCTACACCCCAACACTTGAGAGACAGAGACAAGGGGAATGGGAGCTCGAGGTCACATTTGGCTGCACAGTGAGCTTGCCCATAACTTTAGGCTCTTCAGGCGGGTCCTCCCTTTCTCAGGAAGGTCATGACCCAGTGTTACATGTTTATCTACCGGAAATGACAAGGTTGTATAATGATGTTCTATGTAAAAATGAGGCTCGAAAATACAGTTAAGAAAACCTGAGGTTGCCTGCTGGGTGTGGTGAGCTGTTGGGTGCACTGTGACCTGCAGCTGTCGCCACCAGCTGTATCCGTGCCGAGTTCTGGCTGGCTTCCTTCTGAACGTCTCACTTGGGGTCCCTGAGTGTCTTCCTTCATCTTTGCTGTTATCAGCAGACTTGTCACAATCAGTGATCTCTGATTTGGTCACCCAACAGCTGTTCTGCAGAGGCTCAGAAAGTCACCCAACCGTGGGAAGTCTTAACAGAGAAAATCCAAGTGATGCCCTCTGCCTGCTGATGTGCGCGGCACTGGGGTGCCTTACGTTAAGGACCTGCTGTCCCTCTGTATGGTGACTCAAGAGGTGCAGACTTCCGTTCCTACGCAGTTAGTCATTCATTTCCTCCTTAACATGGTGCTCATAAAGATCTAACTTCTCCCCACCGACACATAAGTGGAAGTGACTTGTCAGAAAGTAGCCTAAATTTTGCTCATTTGAAGAGATCTCAGAGTCCCAGATTGTAAAAAAGTAGATAACTCCTGGGGCTGGAGAGCTGGTAAGTAAGTAACCCAAAACTTAACAACAGTTAAGAGCCTCACTGGCTGCTCTTCCAGAGGACCAGGGTTCAATTCCCAGCACCCACATGGCAGCTTACAATTGTCTGTGACTCCGGTTCCAGGGGCTCTGACACCCTCACACAGATATGCATTAAGGACAAAACACCAACGCACATAAAATAAAAATAAATAAATCTTTCTTTTTAAAGGTAATTCCAAAGCCTCCCACTCTTTACTTCTTAGTTAAAACAAAGCAAAGCAGAACAAACCAAAAAACCCAATGTGTGAGACTGTCAAGATGGCTCAGTGGGTAAAACCTGGTCAAGTTCTTAATCAGTGATAGGAGGGGCAGCCCACTGTGGGTGGTCCCATCCCTGAGCTGATAGTCCCATGTTCAATAAGAAAACAGGCTGAACAAGCCACGATGAGCAAGCCAGTAAGCAGAATGCCTCAGTAGTTTTGCTGCATACAGTAGTCTGGGCTGGCCTCTGTGGTCTTTCAGAGCTTGTATAAGCCCTTCTGGCTTTTACAGTCTCCACTAAGAAGCTGGGTGGTACTCTAGGTGGTAAGGCTACCTTTATCATATGACTTGGTCTTTTCCTTTGCAGCTGCTATCGTTCTTTGTTCTTCGTGATCACTGCTTTTTAAATTAAGTTATTTATTTTAACGTACATTTGGAGTTTGTGTGTGTCTGTGTGAGGGTGTCAGATCCTTTGGAACCTTTGGAGGGGAGGGGAGGGGAGGGAAAATGACCTACAGGCCTGTCAATAGCCCAATCTTATTGGAACATTTTCTCAGTTGAGGTTCCCTCCTCTCTAGCTTGTGCTAAGTTGACGTAAAACTAGCCAGCACATTCTCTACATGGTCTGGCTGTCCTGGAACTCACTTTGTAGACCTTTGCTGGCCTTGAACTAATAGAGATCTGCCTGCTTCTGCCTCCCAAGAGCTGAGATTAAAGATGTACACTGTCATGTCTGGCTAAGACTTCTATAATAAAAACTTTAAGACACTGAAGAAAGAAATTGAATATGACATCAGAAAATGGAAAGATCTTCCATGTTTGTCCATCTCTTACCAAAAGCAGTCTACAGATTCAATGCAATCCCCACCAAAATTCCAGCACAATTCTTTACAAAAATTAAAAAAAATAAAACCTTCAGTTTCATATGGAAACAACAAAGATAAGGATTGCTAAACCAATCCTGAATAATTAAAAGAACTGCCAGCAGTATTACAATTCCAGATTTTAAGTTGTACCTCAGAGCTAAAGTAATACAAACAGCATGGTATTGGCAGAAAGACACATTAATCAATGGAATTATGGAATTGAACCGAAGACCCAGACATCTCCACATGCCTAGGGACATCTAAATTTTTAAAATTTATTCATTTTATGTGCATAGGTGCTTGTGCCTGCATGTGTGAGGGTGTCAGATCTTGGAGTTATAGACAGTAGTGAGCTGCTATGTGGGTGCTGGGACTTGAACCTGGGTCATCTGGGCCCAGAGCAGTCAGTTCTCTTCACCACTGAGTCATCATTCCAGCCCGGACACCTAATTTTTAACAAGCCAAAATACATACTGGGGAACTGGGGGGGTGGGGGACCGCATCCTCAACAAATGGTGCTGGTTAAACTGGCTATGTGTAGAAGAATGTAAATAGATCCATATTTATCACCCTGGACAAACTCATCTCCAAATGGATTAAAGATCTCCACATAAGGCCAGATCCCCTGAACCTAATGTAAGAGGCAGTGAGGAATAGCCTTGAGCTCATTGGCACAGGAAAAGACTTTCACAGCTCAGGCACCAAGAGCAACAATTAATGCATGGGACCTCGTGAGACTGAACAACTTCTGTGGTAGGACACCACCAGTCAGGCAGCAGCAAGCTACGTAAGAGGGACAGATCTTTATATATTTTTAAGATTTTAAAGATTTATTTATTATATGTAAGTACACTTTAGCTGTCTTCAGACACACCAGAAGAGGGCATCCATTCTCATTATGGATGGTTGTGAGCCACCACGTGGTTTCTGGGATTTGAACTCAGGACCCCTGGAAGAGCAGTCAGTGAGTGCTCTTAACCGCTGAGCCATCTCTCCAGTTCAGCTCTTTATCGTTATACATTTGAGAGAGGGTTAGTATCTAAAGCACATTAAGAACAGAAAACCTGAACATCAAGAAAGCAACCCAATTCAAAACTGGGACACAGAAGTAAGGAAAGGATTCCCAAAAGATGAAACTCAAATGACGGGGGCCCAGGGCGGGGGTTGCACACCTAAAACTGTCCTGCATCCTTACCCACCAGAGAAATGCAAATTAAAATGAGATTTTATCTTACCCCAGTCACAGTGCCCAAGATCAACGAAACAAACCACAGTTCATGCTGCTGAGGATGTGGGGTCAGGGGAACACTCATCCATCGATGTGGGAGTACAAACATGAACGAACAGTCACTATGGAAACCAGTGTGGCAGTTCCTCAGGAAGCTGGGAATAGATCTACCTCAAGATCCACTAGCCTACTCTTGGGCATCTGCCCAAAGGCCTCTGCATCCTACTCCAGAGACCGCTTGCTCATCTGTGTTCAGGGCTGCTGTATTCACAATAGCCAGAAATTGGGAACAGCCTAGCCGTCCATCAGCTGATGATGGATAATGAAAATATGGTGCATTTATACAATGGGATATTATTCAGTTGCTAAGAAAAGTGAAATTTGTAGGAAAATGGGTGGGGCTAGAGACCATCATCTCGGGTGAGGTAACCCAGACCCAGAAGACAGACATCGCATATTGTATATGTATATGTTAGCTTTTAAGTTTTTACTATGTGTACTTCATAACCATAAAGGTTAGGAACCTGGTAAGGGACCCGAGGGAGGAAGAGACCTTCCAAGGATGGAGAAATAGAATATGGTGCTATAAAGAGAAAGGGGAAACTAAAACAGGAGGATTAAATGGAGAGGGCGGTGGGAGAGCCGGGTAAAGCGCTAAGAAGGAAGCTAGCGCTTTCATAGAACAAGGACCTGGAACCAGAAACTCCTGAGCTTTTGGTTCCCAAAGGGACCCTAGCCTGGGGACAGAAGGACAAACCAAACATCCTTAGAAGCCTCCTGTCACCTAGCAGCTGCCAGCCCCCCTTTGCACTCCCTGTCCTGAGGGGATTCTGCTGGCTCCATCACAGCCCTGGGTCTCAGCTCCGAAGGGTAGGTTTCCCAGGTGACAAGAAGACACTCCCTCAAGACTCCTAAAGAATATTCTAGACTGTGCCCCAGGAGGCAAGGAAAGAAAGGGAAAGCAGATTATTTAGAAACAGCACACAAGCAGCAAGTCTCTTGAACTCGAATGGAAAATGCCAATGGCCACCTAATGGTGGCACCAACTATTGACGGCAGGTAAAGCCGGACTGTCTCTTAAGAACATACTTGAAGTGAAGCAGATGCTCTTGGATCACCCATTCATACCTAATAAGGGATATATATGGTCGGTCTAGTGTGGTCTGACCCGGACGAGCACCCTTTAGCAAGTGCAGTACCTACACTGTCCTCAAGGTGGAGCTCAAGGGTGACCATGTCTTCTGAGCAAACGGAGAGCTTCAGGGAACGTGTATGTGTGTGTGTGGGGGGGGGGGGGGGGGGAAAGAGGGGGAAGGGGGCGGGGGAAGGGGGAGAGGGAGAGACCAAGCTGCTGTCCAGCCCGGAGGAATGGATCCACCAGCGACTGCTTCTGACACAGTTGCCACACTGTAGAGAAAGAACCATCCTTGGGCTCTGCTGCCCAACAGTTATTAAGGCTCACCCAGGGCAGACAGTGCCAAGTACTCCTGAGCGCCTGGGACGTGAGCGCTCCAAACCACTAAGCACAAGTTGTAATCAAGGCCCGAGCCAAAGCTGATGGGTGTCTAAGAGGGTGAACGTCCTGGGGTGGGCTGCCTAGGCTCTGGTGCCAGCTGCTAGAGCAAACGTTATTCTGAGGCTGAGGCTGTAACTTAGTGGTAACTTAACTGGAATGTTCAAGACCCGGAGGAACACCCTGACATCTCAAAACAAAACAGAACCCAAACATCGTTTCTGTGTTCATGAAGCATTTGGAAGATAGTATTAATTATTTTTAATTAGTGGACTTTGAGTAAAACAGATTACCAAGATGTGGTAGACAACGGTCATCCCTACAGAGGTTCAAGGTCAACTGCGACTACATTTGAGTTTCAAATAAAAAAACAAAAAGCAGATTTCCTTCCCAAATGTGGTGGCCCTGGTCCAATTAGACAGTCTTTTTTTTTTTTTTTTTTTTTTGAGACAGGGTTTCTCTGTGTAGCCCTGGCTGTCCTGGAACTCACTCTGTAGACCAGGCTGGCTGGTCTCTAATTCAGAAATCTGCCTGCCTCTGCCTCCGGAGTGCTGGGATTAAAGGCGTGCGCCACCACTGCCCCACCAATTAGACAGTCTTAAGGCTTCATCTCCCTGGGAGGAGGAAGGACCGGGCTCCCAGGTGCCTTTGATGGCAGCTTTGCTAGAATTTCTGTCCTTTCTGCAGGCTTCAGATTCATCAAGCCCCACCACAGCACGGCCCATTTCCCTCAGACAGTTAAGCTGGGTGTCATTAAAGATAGGGACACAGATCCAGGCATCGCCGCAGCATACATTTGGAATCCTGGCCCTTTAGGGAGGTGGAGGCAGGAGCATTGGAAGTTCAAGAGAGCTCAAGTCTCTCTGGATTTGAGGGGAAGTGGGTCATCTGGGAGTGGGGCTCATTACTGTCTTAAGGCAGTAGTCTCCATCTGTGTTAGAATGTTAGTGTGGTGCACCTGTCGTGTCACACCTAGTGGCTGAGGCAAGAGGATGGTGAGAGGTCAGCCCGGGTCACACCAAGAGAGCCATGTCAGGAACGAATGAACCATCAATATTCTTTTAGAGCAGGTACACAGGAAGAAAGCCTTCAGCCTCTGCCCTGGGAGTGCATCCGTCCATGTTTGCCCTCTCTGTTCCCATGCATGGCCTTTTGAGTGTCACACAAGAAATCAAGGTTTGGGCTGGTGAGATGGCTCAACGGTTAAGAGCACTGACTGTTCTTCCTAAGGTCCTGAGTTCAAATCCCAGCAACCACATGGTGGCTCATAACCATCTGTAATGAGATCTGACTCCCTCTTCTGGAGTGTCTGAAGACAGCTACAGTGTACTTACATATAATAAATAAATATTTAAAAAAAAAAGAAGTCAAGGTTTATCACCAAGACCTCTGCCTGTAACTCAGCCATGCCAGGCAACAGCTGTGACCTGGGCCTCAAGCCTTTTGCTCTCTCAGCCTCCTACCTGGGACAGTTTTATGTGAACTTGACCCATGCTAAAGTCATCTGCAGGGATCAGACCTCAGTTAAGAAAATACCTCTGAAAGATCCAACCCTAAGGCATTTTCTTAATTAGTGATGGGTGTGGGAGGGCCCAGCCCATTGGGTGGTGCCATCCCTGGGCTGGTAGTCTTGGGTTCTATAAGAAAGCAAGCTGAGCAAGCCATGGAGAGCAAGCCAGGAAGCAGCACCCCTCCATGGCCTCTGCATCAGCTCCTGCCTCCAGGATCCTGCTCTGTGTGAGTTTTTGTCCTGACTTCCTTTGGTGATGAACAGTGATGTGGAAATATAAGCCAAATTAATAACCCCCACCTCCCACCCCCCCACACACACCTTGTCTCACACACACACACACACACACCCCTTGTCTGAGTCACCGTGTTTCACTGGAATAATAGTAACCCAGAGGGAGATGCCTCCCTTTCCTTGTCTGTAACACAATCTTTAGAAAATAATAGTTCTGAGCTTTGTTGAAACAGTTGAGGGGCTGGTGTCTTACATGGGGACCTTGCAGAAGGGCTATGGAGATGTTGGTCTCTGCAAGGTTGTCTCCCCTTTACTTACCTGTCACTGAGCACTGGAAGCAGGGGCCATTTCAGACTCCTCTCTCTCTCTCTCTCTCTCTCTCTCTCTCTCTCTCTCTCTCAGTGTTTTGAAAAGAAGAAGGGTATTGGGCTGAAGAGATGGCTCAGTGGTTAAGAGCACTGACTGCTCTTCCAGAGGTCCTGAGTTCAATTCCCAGCAACCACATGGTGGCTCACAACCATCTGTAATGGGATCTGACGCCCTCTTCTGGTGTGTCTGAAGACAGCTACAGTGTACTCATATACATAAAATAAATAAATAATTGTCTTGTCTACCCCATGCTGGTGGTCTCAACTCTCGGTCAGTCACTGGGATTATCCCACCCAGGGCCACCGCCCCCAGTATTCCTTCTCATTTTAAACAGAGCTTAAGACGAATTCCAGCAAGTGAACCAGAAAAACCCTGGGATGGAATGAGCCAGAGGGATACAGAAACGGAAACCCTCAGGGAGCAGAGCTGGCATCAAGCTTACTGCAACTTCTGAGAAAGGGGGAACTGCACAGTTACACAACTCCGTGCTGTCGTCCGTGAGGTAAAGACAGCTAACAGTTGCAGGAGAAACCCAACGGGGCAGGACCCCCTTCCTTATCTACCTTGTGATTCCCACAAAACGAAATTGTTTCTGAGCCCAAGGGAGGACCAGTCATCCTCAGAGGTCCCCCTTCCCATCTCCAGCTGAGCCAACAGAGAAGGTCCTCTGGCCAGAGACCTAATCTCAAAATAAAGCTAAAACCTTTAGTTTCTGAAACTAAAAGTTCTGAAACGATACATGGTACACTGCAGTTAGACTGTTGGTAACCACACGGTTCATCTCCGTCTCAATTCACCATTCAGAGGAACCTTGACCCTGAGTTCAGGCTGATCCAGGGTCCGTCTGGGCTCCAATCAGTGCCAGCTACCATTGAGGCCTCCGTACACTTTATCCGACTCAGCACTCAGCAGTTTTTCTGAGTATTTCTTTCATGAGAGGCTCCAATGCCAAGCCCTGCTCGGGAACCCGAGCCCTCAGCATCCGGGAATTCAGAGGAAGCCTGCCAACTCAGGAACTGAAGCGGTGGGGAAATTTCAGGGGCAAGTGGGACTTTCTGCATAAGAAGGGACCAACCAGGGCACCAGGAGCAGGAGAGCTGTGTATGATGAGATTTCTCTGGGGTCAGACATCAGGGGGTGCTTGCCCTGCTTGGAGCATAGGTGCCGAGGGAGATTCAGCATTCTATGGGAAGATGGCCCTTCAGGCGTGCTCCTTACAAAGAGAAAGAACTCAGGGAATCTCTAAGAGTTGCCAATCTGGAACTTTCTGAAGCAGTTTGTCACTTGAGAATTTATGTATCTTTGTGTGTGTGTGTGTGTGTGTGTGTGTGTGTGTGTGTGTGTGTGTGTGTGTTGGGGGCAGGTCTCACTATATAGCTCTGATTATCCTGAACTCACTATGTAGTCCAGGCTAGCCTGGAACACACAGAGATCTACTTTCCTCTGCCTCCCCAGTGCTAGGATTAAAGGCATGTGCCACCCTGCCATGCTAGATTTATGTACTTAAAAATATTTCTTGGGGCAGGAGAGATGGCTCACTGGTTAAGAGCACTGACTGCTTTTCCAAATGTCCTGAGTATAATCCCAGCAACCACATGGTGGCTCACAACCATCTGTAAAGTGATCAGATACTGTCTTCTGGTGCATCTGAATACAACTACAATGTACTCACATACATAAAATATATCTTAAAAAATTTCTTACTGGTTAGTATAAACAATTGGGATTTATTACAGCATTTCCCTCCATGTCTCACACTTGTCCTGGCAATTTATGTCCCATTAGAAATGCATCATCGAGCTGGGGATGTGGCTCAGCTGGAGAGCTCGCCTATCATTGCTTTGATGGCCTGGGTTTGAGCACCATCATGGCATAAGGCTGATGGTATATGCCAGTGATCTCAGCACTCAGGAGGTGGAGGCAGGAGGATTAGGTATTTAGGGTCATCTTTGGCTAGATGGTAAGTTTGAGGTGGGCCTAGGATACCTGACGAAAGAAAGAAAGAAAGAGAAAGAAAGAAAGAAAGAAAGAAAGAAAGAAAGAAAGAAAGAAAAGAAGAAGAGAGAGAGAGAGAAAGAGAGAGAGAGAAGAGAGAAAGAAAAGGAGGAAGGAAGGAAGAAAAAGAGAAAAAGAAAAAAGAAAAACAAAAAACAAAACCAAAAAAGCCCAAAAGCCGTATCTCTGGGTATGGGACACTCTCTCATTTTCAGGATGTTTACAAGTCAAGGTTAGCCTGGGCCACATCGACTGTATCTCAACAGCAATAGAAAGGACCCTCTCTTAGGGATGGTGGCAGAGAGTCCATATGCCTCTTCCCAGGCAGGGGATATTGCCGAGGCTGAGCCACTGGCTCTGAGGGAGGCCTTGCAGGGCCAACATTCGGTGCTTATGTTGTAGCTGGGACTGGACCACGAAGCACTATTAGGCTTCATTTCAAGGCTTCCAGGTTCGAGCTGTAGTTTTCTGTGCCTTGTCATCTTGGAGACGTGTTCTGGTTTAGTTCTCAAATGTCCCCCAAAAGCTTATGTGTTGAAGGCGTGGTACCCAATGGAACTGTTTAATGTGGGCCTTTGGGAGCTGACTGCATCCTGAGGGCTCCAACTTCATGAGTAAATTCACCCATTTATGGGGTTATAGCTTAATGGATTTAAGGGACACTCCCCCACCGCCAAGCTTCTACACCAGTGGTTCTCAACGCTTCCTAACCTTGCAGAACAGTTCCTCACGTTGTGGTGACCCCCATCCATAAAGTTATTTTCGTTGCTACTTCATAACTGTAGTTGTGCTATCGTTAGGGACTGCTATGTAAATACCTGTGTTTTCTGATGGGGTGGAGGGGCGGGGGGAACAGTTGAGACCCACAGGTTAGGTTAAGAACCATTGTTCTAGAAGGTAAGCAGTTTCCAGTGCCCCGCACTTCCGCCAGGATGTGCTGTCTTCACACATGTCCAAAGCAACTTGGCTAAGCAACTCTAGTCCAGAACCCGAAACTGTCAATCAAAACACTTTCCATCTTACAGATTCTAAAAATACAGAATGGGTATCTTGTCCCAGTGAAAGGTGCTGATGTCTGACACATCTGGTTTCTCTTCAAACCACCAGGGGCACAGTCCCCTGTCACCTAGAAGAGAGGCAGAGGCAGAGGGGGTGAAGTGGAGGAAGGAGGTCCTGGGGGCCTGAAAACCACACCCAGCCCCTCTTACAACTGTGAATAATTTAATTCACATCCTCTCCAATCTTTGTGGAAAGAAATAGATTCAAAAGGGTAAAGGAGCCAGGCTGAGGTGGCACATGCATTTAATCCCAGCACTTGGGGGTCGGGGTGAGGGTGAGTGTGACGGGGTGGGAGGAGGGGAGGGGTGGAGGCAGGCAGATCTCCAATTCAAGGCCAGCATGGTTTACAGAGCCAGTTTCAGGACAACAGGGCTACACAGAAAAAAACTCTGTGTCAAAAAGAAAAAGAAAACAAAAAACAAAAAAACCAACGGTAAAGGAAGTCCCCCACAAGGTCACAAGGTCACAATGCTAGAAAGTGGCAGTTATCTGGCTCTATTGAAGGGATGCCCAAAGCCAGGCTCACCCACACCAGGGCCACCTTCCTTAGGAACCTGCAAACCAAAGACTCCACAGCAGAAGCAGGGAGAGATCCCATGATCAGCCGGGTGTGAGGGAAAGAACCTTCCTTAAGGTCCTTCCTCAAGTGGTTTCTACTGGGAGCCTGTCTCTTTCTGAGCGCTAGGTGCAAGCTCACACCAAACGAGCGAGGCCTTCGTGAGTAACCACGGAGAGAAGAAAAGAGGAAGCCACTGCAGTTCTGTGGAAACTTCTCTGAGAACTCTTGGGTACAGGATGTGTCACTGGTCTGTGCAGGAGGTTGTGATAGCCACGATGGTTTCAGTGTCTCCCCGGCCCCTCCAGTGGCTGATGTCATGCAGAGAACCCCAGCCTTCCTGGTCCTGGGATCTGAAGGGCGGGAGCAAGCAGGCAAGGGCGGTTCTGAAGTCTGACTTCCCCAGAGACATAAAGGGGCTGTGGTTCACGCCCTGAGCTAGCGCCTGTCCTAGTTTAGGGTTTCTCTTGCTGTGACGACACACCATGACCAAAGCAGGTTGGGGAGGAAAAGGGGTCTATTGGACTTCCGCTTCCACATTCTTAATCTATCATTGCGGGAAGTCGGGACAGGAACTCAAACTGAGCAAACCTGGAGGCAAGAGCCAAGGCAGAGGCCATGGAGGGTGCTGCTTATTGGCTGCTCGGCCTGCTTTCTCATGGATCCCGGGATCAGGATGCTCAGGGATGGTACCACCCACAAAGGGCTGGGTCCTTCTCTATCTCTATCCATCACTAATTTAGAAGATGCCTTCCAGGCTTGCCTCCAGCCCAGTCTTATGGCGGCATTTCTCAATTGTTTGGTTCCCCCCCCCCCCCAGATGACTCATAGCCATGTCAAGTTGACAGAAATCTATCCAGCACAGTGCCCCATTTCCTGGCCCCAAAGACCTGTCTTACACAAGGAAGACACTCTCGGTCTGTCAACATGTGGCCACCACTCAGGTTCTCTGGCCTTCCGAACGCCCGTCGGGAATTTAATAAAACTGTCCACCTATGTCTTAGTTAAAAGCAAGTACCCACCTAGTCCTGGTCAGCGATTCGGAAAAGTTCACGGGATTCCCCCCCCCCACCCCCCCCACCCCCCCACCCCCCCACCCCCCCCCGCTCTGTCAGGAAGCCGCGAAGGCCCTTGGGCTTTTTGGTAAACCCCTGCTAGCCCTCCTGGAAGCCCCTGTTTCTGAATCACCCTGTGTGAGAAGCCCTTGAGCACATGGAACAGCGCACTGAGAGGCGCTGTGAGCGCGGAAGGTTTAGGGTCAAGGAGGAACGTAGCTGAGGGGCACAACCCTGGGTTTAACCCGTAGTGCCAAAGGAAAAGGAAAAAACCAAGCCTGAGGTACACACCTGACACTCCAACACTGGGAGGCTGAAGCCAGAGGACTACCACAAGTTTGGGGCTAGCCTGGGCTGCACAGCAAGATCATATCTCTAAGAAAACAAAGCAGAGCTATTTTTTTTTAATGGATATAGGATGGAGCATAGAATTCTGATGCTTCAAAGGTGGAGGCAAGAGCAACTGTTCAAGGTCATCCTTCACTATAAGCAAGCTCGAGGCTAGCCTGGGCTACATGAGACTTTTTTTTTTTAAGATACAGAACGCTTAATGATTTTTATTGATGCATTAAAATATAAGTTGACTTGGAGTTGAAATTTATTATTAAAATGTTCGGGGTGTGGTGGTACAAGCCTTTAATCCCAGCACTCCAAAGGCAGAGTCAGGTGATCTCTATGAGGTCAAGGCCAACCTAGTCTACATAGTGAGTTCCAGGATAGCCAGAGCTACATAGAGAGGCCCTGTCTCAAAGACAAAATAAAACAAAGAACTGAAAAAAATTAATTTGTGTCTGAGATACAGCTCAATGGTAGAGTGCTTGCTTATATGCAGAAGGCCCTAGGTTCATACACACACACACACACACACACACACACACACACAGAGTCATTTATTTGTTTTTGCTTTTGTCTTGTTTTGGGTTTTTTGAGACAGGATTTCACTATGTAGTCTGGGCCTAGAACTCACAGAGATCTGCCTGCCTCCACTTCGGCTTCTGCCTCCACTGAGATTAAAAGTTCGTGCCACTGTCTCTGGCCCTTTTCAGTTTCGAGCCATGTCTTGGGTACCGGAGACTTGTAGCCCTCGGAGGCTCCTTTGTGAGCCTTCACTTCCCCTTTCTGGAGTATGAGGTTGTGAGAGTGGGCAGGGAGATCATTGCAAGAACCTGCTGTAAGTCACGTGTTTGCAACAGGCTGCAAAGTTCCCCAACAGCAAGATGTCCTGAGGATCCAGGCCCCCCACCCCAGGGATGGACAGCCAGCCGATGGAATGATGAATCTCTAGCCACTGAAGAGAGTCCTGCTCCAGAGGACATCGATCGGGGCTTTGGTTTCCCCGAGTTGCTCAAGCAAGGTACCGCAAGCTAGACAGCTCGCCATCATAGGAAGTTATAATCTCCTCATATGGGGGCTGGAGGTCCAAAATCAAGATGGCGGCAGGGCTGTGTGCCTGTGCTCTAGGGGCTTAAGGGACTATCACCCCTCGGACTTTTTAGCCACAACCCTGACATTCTTTGCCTGTCTGGAATCCTCTTCCTCTGTACAAATTTCCCTTTTCGTACAGAGAGTAGTCCATTCATTAGGGTCACCTTGGTCCAGGATCCCTTCATCTTGCCTTAACTGCATTGTGTAAAACCTACTTCCAAATAAGGTTCCATCTTGGAGTCCCAGTAGCCATGTCTTTGGAAAGCATGCCGCCCCACTTTGGAACAGTTAATGAGTATTTTTGTGAAAAGCAATCTGGTGTGTGTTTGGGTAATTTCCCAGCAGTTTCAAACCCAAAGAAAGGGGGTGTGGCATGCCTGGTGCATGCTGGGAGCTGCTCTAGATGCTAGAAACACAAAGATATCTAATACTGGGGATGTGATACAGTCTCTGACTCCCCAGAGCCCACATTCTGGTGACAGAGGCAGACCACTGATATGTCAACATTCACTGATAGCTGACGTGCTAGACTGTAGGGAGTGGCCAGAGCAGGCTGGTGCAATGGTGGGCTGTTTTGATAGGACAGGAGGGGCTCTTGAGAACAGAGCTAAGAGAGGGCCAGTTAGGGGCAGAAGTATCTGAGGGTAGAAATCCACGTCAGGGGACCAGCAAGATGTCTCAATAGACAAAGACAGTTACTGTCAATCCTGACAACCTGAACCTATATAGAAGGTAGGGAGAATCCACTTCTAAACTTTCTCCTATGACTTACACACACACACACACACACACACAAACACACACACACAAATAAATAAACAGTCATAATCAAATTAAGTCATTGCAAGAATCTGCCGTATGTGACATGTTTGCAGCAGGCTGTCCTGCGAGTTCCCCAAGAGCAGGATGTCCTGAGGGTTCAGACCCCCAGGATGGACAGTCACCAGATGGAATGATGCATCTCTGGCCACCGAGGAGAATTCTGCTCCAGGGGACATCGGGGCTTTGGTTTCCTGGGCAGAAATGAGAGAAAGTACAATGTCCCCCAAGGCGGGAATGTTTGAAGAGTTCATAAAACACCCATTCCACAAAACACCTTTCTACCAATGGGGTCAGAACCAGGTGGGAGGAGGGAGAGACCCAGGCTGGAAGCTGGGCATCTAGCGGGCTCCATAGCTAGTGTTGCTGGGCTCAGATGTGAAGGATGGGCTCCCAAGCTTCTGCAAGTGGTGAAGGAGTGACCTGCACTTCTTCCAGCCCGGCATCCCTCATCAAGGGGCGGAGGCGCCCTTGGCGCGGCGAGCATTGGACCAGTCATACACCACTGTCGTCTCCTCCACACAGTAAGAACGGAAGCGAGGTTTCTCCGCTAATACCTTTTCCCTGTTTCTTCTTTCTTCCCAGAACTGTGCCTGTCTCTTCTCTGGGTAGAGGCTGGCTTCTGCGTTCCTCCCGGAAGTGGCCAGCAGTGCCAGGGCTCCTACCCCTGGCAGCAGAAGGACAATTCTTCCCTGGTTTCCTTAAGTACTTCCGGTCCCACCGTGATGAGCCCCTGCCCTCCTCACCTAGGAAGCAAGCACTCCACTGCTGAACATCGGCCTTACTGTGTCCACAGAACACACCATATAGCTTGTTCCCTGGTTTGTTGAGCCAAGGTCTCACCTAGCTGGCCTCGAATTTGAACTTTCGATGTGGCTAAGGATGACCTTGAACTCCTGATCCTCCTGCTTCCACCTCCCAAGGACCAGGACAGCCAGGGCTACACAGAGAAACCCTGACTTGAGAAAAGACGGAGTACGTGACCCTAACCTTAACAAATGTGTTGCAGCTTTAGAATATGTGTGTGTGTGTTTGTATGTGTGTGTGAGTGAGTTCCTTGAGAGTGTGTGTTTGTGTGTGTATAGTATGTGTGTGTGGAGAGATCTGTGTGTGTAACTATGTTTGAGAGTGTGTGTGTGTATGTGGATGTGTGTTGAGTGTGTGTGTGTTTGTATGTGTGAGTGTATTAGAGAATGTGTGTGAGTGTGTGTGTGTGTTTGAGAGTGTATGTGTGTGAGTATGTAAGAGGTTGGGGGTGCATGTGGGTGCTGGGGACTGAGACTGGAGCCCCACAAGCATTCTACCACAGCTAGAGTGACAAAGTGACCATGGAATCCACGAATTGATGGCAACAAATTCTAGCTTACTTTTCTCCAGCCTCCCCCTGAGCCAGAGCCCTTCCTTCTGTGGATGCACAGTGTCAATCAGGTGTGGCTCCCTTACCATGGAGATAGCCCCACAGATAGCAGGGGCATTCTAGAGCATTCTGCAGTATTCCTCAAGTTCATCTGTACTGTACTTCAAAAATAAGGTATCTAACATGTAATGCTACATGAAGACTACGAGAGAGAGTTAGTTCTAGGTAGTATGTGAGTTTGAGCACACACAAAGTCCTGGGTTCAACCTTTGATGGTTAGTGTTAATTTGCAACAATGGAGAACAGTGGTTCTCAACCTGTGGGTTGCAACCCCATCAGCAAACTGTGACCCCCTTCAGCAAACTATCTCCAAAAACATTTATGCTTCATAATAGTAGCAAAATTACAGTTCTGAAGTAGCAACAAAACCTAATAATACCGTTAGGAGGGTTGCCATGACACGAGGACATGTATTAGCAATTCAGAAACTTCGAGCTACCTTGACGTCCCTGCCTTGATAGACTGTCCCCAAACTGTGAGCTCAAATAGACCCTTTTTCTCCTAACTTAATCTTGACAGAAGTCCTTTATCTCAGCAACAGAAAAAGAAATGAAGACAAGTATTTCCATTACCACAATTTTTGTTTAAATTTAATCCCCAGAAAAAAACTAAGGTAATTTCCAGACATATCTGCCCTTAGATTGTATTATTTAGTGCACTAATAAACAGTACAGACATATCACTATACTATCCTCTCTCTCTCTCTCTCTCTCTCTCTCTCTCTCTCTCTCTCTCTCTCTCTCTCTCTCTCTCTCCTTTCTATATAGTCTTGGCTGTCCCTGGAACTAGCTCTGTAGAGCAGGCTGGCCTCGAACTCAAAGAGATCCCCCTGTCTCTACCTCCCAAGTACTAGGATTAAAGGCATGTACCACCACCGTCTGGCTTATGGTATCATTTTTAAAAGATTTGTTTGTATTTTGTGTGTATGGGTATTTTGTCTGCACATATGTCTGCACCATGTGCATGCCTGGTGTCTGTGGAGACCAGAGGAAAAGATCAGATCCCCTGGAACTGGAGTTAAAAGATGTGGTTCTGAGAATTGAACTCTGATCCTCTGCAGGAGCAGGAAGTCCTCTTAACTGCTGAGCCATCTCTCCAGCCTCCTACCATTAAAAAAAATTAAGATTAGAAGTGTTCAGTATGATTGTTTCCACTGAAAAACTGTGGGTTTGTTGTTTTATTTGTTTGTTTTTCTGAGACAGAGGCTCCTGAATGTGTTAAGTAGTTGAAGCTGGTGTGCTGACTAGTTCTAGCTTGACACAGGCTACAATCACCTGAGGGGAGAAAACCATAATTGAGAAAATGCCTTCATAAGACTGGGCTCTAGGCAACCCTGGAAAGCATTTTCTTAATTAGTGATTGATGGAGGAGGCCCAGCCCACTGTGAGTGGAGCCATCCCTGAGATGGTGATCCTGGGTTCTATAAGAGAGCAGGCTGAGCAAGCCAGGGGGAAAAAGCCAGTAAGCAGCATCCCTCCATGGCCTCTGTATTAGCTCCTGTCTCCAGGTTCCTGCTAGTCTGAGTACCTGCCCTGGTTTCGCTCTGTGATGAACTGTTACCAGGAAGTGTAAGCTGAAACAAACCCTTTCTTCCCAGTTGCTTTGGTCATGGTGTCTCATCACAGCAATAGTAACCCTAGGTAGGACAGCTAGCCCCGAACTCCCAATTCTCCAGCCTCCATTTTCCAGGCGCTAACATTGTAATGGGACTGTCCGCACTGAAGGTGTGACTAGTCAGCTTGTAGAGGACTTGTCTAGCATGCACAGAGCCCCAGGTTCCATCCCACCACCTCAGGAACTTAGATGGCACATGCCTGTGATCCCAGCACACCTGAGGTAGAGGCAGGAGGATCAGAACTTCAAGGTCCTTCTCCATTACACATATCAAATTTAAGGCCAGCTTGGGCTGCTCTACATAAGACCCAGTCTCAAAAAATAGCCAGGTGTGGTAGCACATGGCTTTAGTCCCAAAGGCAAAGGCAGGCTGCTCTCTGTGAGTTCGAGGTCAGTCCCTGCTTCAGCCTCCTGAGTGCTGAGACTACTGGCACACACGGTGCCTCCTGCCTTTGACTCTTACATAAAACATTGTCTTGGAGTAAAGACTAGCTCTGATGGGGGGAGGATCTAAGTTCAACCGCAGCATCTCCTCCTGAGAAAGGATGTGCTGGGGGGGGGGGGGCGGGGAGAAGCCAAGAGACCCCTGACCAAAGTCAAGTTGTCCAGGAAGGAAGGAACCTTTAAGAGAGGTCCCTGGCTGTCCCAAAGGTAACAAAATGGCTTTTGCTGAAACTGTAACTCCTCTCCTGTCTTGTGTGGCTCTGCACAGGGCAAGGTCACTTCAGGCTTGGTTATGGCTCTGTCTTGTCCTTGTGTGGGATGTTCTTTATTTATTCCTTCATTTCTTGGAAGCAGTGCCCCCTTCGGCTGGTCTCAGTGGGACTAGAGGAGCTCGCCCAGCTGGCCTTTGCATTGTACCAGGTTAACCCTGGGCAGGAGCCCCCCACCCCTGAAGGTAGTCAGTAAGGCCAGGTTTCCATTGCCTTTTCTAGGTTTTATCTTATTGTATGTGTAGGAATGGTTTCGCTCACATGCCTGGTGCCCACAGGCATCAGCAGAGATCACAGGATCCCCTGGTATGGGAGTTAGAGAGGATTGTGAGCTGCTCTGTAGGCCCTGGGACCAGAACCAGGGTCCTCTGCAAAAACAAATGCTCTTAACCACTGAGCCTTCTCGCCAGCCCCAGAAGACCAGGGCCATCCCCAGCCTTGGCTTTGTGCTGACCAATGGCTCCCTGTTGTTTCTCACCATCAGGAGAACATGGGCAGCAAAAGGAAGTGGAGTCCCTGGATTCCCTCTGGGGCTCCCTTAAAGCCCTTTGTCAGCTCGTCCAATGCCCGCTCACCTGCTTCTGCTCTGGGAAGACCCACACTCACTCAGACATAGTGCCCTGGGGTGTTTTGAGGGAACCAGGCTGAGTGTTGGTGAGCAGAGACACACAGCCTTGTGCCTGGGGTGGAGGCTTGGGCTTGGGCTGGGCTTGGGCTGAGGCTGGGGCCTGGCTGAGCTGAGGCCAGAGTTGGGGCAGGATAGGGTGGGGGCCCGGGGCCTATGTGTCTAAGAGTGTTCCAGTGGTGCTGAGACTAGAGGGCCCTGGGGTCAGTAGTCTGTCACAGGCTACCTGGCTTCTGACATGAAGACACCACTTCCAGGCAGTCTGAGCAACAGCATCTGACCCACTTTGCTTCCAGTTCCAGAGAAGCTGAACAGACACACGCACGTCACTGTTGTGTGGTTTAAAACCCTAAGGACTTGGGGTGTTAAGAGCCAAGCTAACACCAGTCCATTGGATCCACATTTCTCAGTACCCACCAATCCAGACTAGTGACCAACCGTGAGAAATGACATCATCACCACAGGAATATGCCCTCTTAGCCTGGAAACGTAACTAAGGCATTATCTATATATTGTTTACATTTTTGTATTATGTTTTATCTATTTTAATAGGAGGCATACACTTTTAATTTCAGCAGCACTCAGGAGACAGAGGCACGTGGACAGCCAAGGATACACAGAGAAATCATGTCTCAAACAACCATAATAATAATAACAATAACAATAACTGGGGCTGGTGAGATGGCTCAGTGGTTAAGAGCACTGACTGCTCTTCCAGAGGTCCTGAGTTCAAATCCCGACAACCACATGGTGGCTTACAACCATCTATAATGAGATCTGATGTCCTCTTCTGGTGTGTCTGAAGATAGCTACAGTCAGTGTAGTTACATAATAAATAAATACATTTTTAAATGTTTAAAAAATAACAATAATTTTATTATAACAATTATATAATTATATATTTTATTTATTATAAACTTATTATTATAGTTATTATTATTATTATAGTCATAAATGTATTTGAAACCAGTGTCCTCCAGTGAAGAATAGCATGTCACACCACAGAATGTACATGTGCAGATGAGAGGGCAACTTGTGGGACTTGATCCTCTCCTTCAACCACATGGGTTCTGGGGATTGAACTTGAGTCATCAAACTTAGCAGCAAGCGCCTGTACCTGCTGAGCCATGTCACAGGCCCAGGGCTTTATGATGTCAAAAAGATAGTCATGGGTCACAGGCTTGAAGCACAGAAATGTTTGTGCTTCAAGCCTGAGGTAGCGGCTTATGTAAATCTCTGACAAGTGTCTGATCCCGGAAGAGGCTCCCGGATGTAAGCTTTGCTTTGCTTGGGGACCAGAGGTCTCGTTTGGCCCCTAAAGAAAGCTCAGGTGTCACTTAAATTCTGTACCCTAGTGCAGACACTGTTACCTGAAGGCTGTAAAGAAGAAAGGCACCGCCGGAGACGAAGGCCTATGACCCACTGATGGTCTGGCTAGCGACAGGGCTAGGAGGCTGTTCTTTGTCTCCCTCATAGAGAAGGAAATGGGATGGGGGTGGTGGTAGCCCACACTTTTAGTTCCATGACATACTGGAGAAATTAATTGATAGGAATAAACACAGGACACCAGAAGACAAAGGATGACAGAGGCCTCCGGATCCCCAACCTTCTGATTCTGTGGCAGACCATCGGGCCTTCCTGTACTTAAGGGTTTCCTCCTCCTGCAGGGAAAGGTTCAGAGTTGCGTTTTGCTTGAGATCAAACTCAAGGAGGCTGGGGGTGTGCTCTGTGGGTGGAGTGCTGGTGTGGCACACAGAAAGCCCTGAGTTGGATCCCCAGCACTGCAGAAATTTGTGGTGCATATCAGACATCCCAGCATTAAGGAACTGGAGTTCAAGGTCATCCTGTAAACCATGGTGAGTTGGAGGAGAGCCCAGGCTAGATCAGACCCTGTCTTTATAAAACAACCAAACAACCCCAAAGCAAGCCCAGGGCTTCATGTGCACAAAGCAAACATCTCATCATTTGAACTATGTTCTGAGACCCAGACTTGGGGTTTCAACTTTTATTTCATGTATGTATTTGCTTTATGTGCATGCATGCATTCGTGTGGTAACACACACGTGCCGTGGCATGCGTGTGGAGGTTAGAGGTCGATTTTCAGGAGCTGGTCTTTCCTTCTACTGCATGGCTTCCAGGGATTACACGCAGGTCACCAGACTTTACCCACTGTCTTAGTAAGGGTTTCTATCGCTGCAACGAAACACCATGAGCAAAAAGCAAGTTGGGAGGAAATGGTTTATCCAGCTTCCATTTCTACGTTGCTGTTCATCACCAAAGGAAGCAAGGACAGGAACTCACACAGGGCAGGAACCTGGAGGCAGGAGCTGATGCAGAGGCCATGGAGGAATATTGCTGACTGGCTGGCTGCTGAGACGCCAAAGCTTTTAAATTCAGACTCCATTTTAGAGAACCTGACCTAAGTTTAAACTTAGGTAGACTAACAGGCTGGTATCTAGCATTAGTCTCCAAGTTGCCCACCTCCCCCCCCAATAGAACCTGAGCCCTAGCTCCAGTCTCTAGGCTAATCCCCAACAAGAGCAGTTTCCAGGTTACAGCCCTAACCAGACTATGTCTCCAGGCTATTCCCCCCAACAAACCTGCACCCCCAGGTTACAAGCCCACCCCTTGCCTAACCAATGCAGAAGGGAGCAGAAGTTAAGTTCATGATCTGACTCCCAGCACCAGCCAATTATGTTAAAGACCACAGTGGCTTTCCAATTAGATGCTTGCACACGTATTCCCTGCTTGCTGCTACTATAAAGCCTTGCCCGGATAGACATTCGGGGCTCCCCTACTACCAAAACCATCCTGTGTGATGGTGATGTGTTGTGGGGGGCTCGAACTAGCTCGAATAGAATAAAGACCCTGCTGTGAGTTGCATCAGATTGGCTCCTGTGTGTGTTTTTGGGGATCACTAACATTTCCCTGGCCACAACACTACCATGATTTACTTAGAACGATCAGCTCCAAGGCCTGTACCACCCACAATGGGCTGGGCCCTCTCCCATCGGTGACTAATTAAGAAAATGTCCTACAGGCTTGCCTATAGTCAGATTTTATGGAGGAGTTTTCTCAACTGAGGCTCCTTCCTCTCTGATGTCTAGTTTGTGTCAAGTTGACCAAAAACAAAAACAACAAAAAAACCAGCCACTGTACCATCTCAGCAACCCAGTCACAAGGTTTTTAACAAGCACCAAACCACATTAACCTCAGACTATCCAGCTGTGCTGAATCTGAATAGAACGTGGGCCAGTGGCTGGCACGTGGCCCAGGAAGTGGTGTCCCCTCAGAAGGACAGACTACCTCCCAGGATTCCTCTTGGCCTTCCTAGATGGGCTGCTGGCAACACAAGGAACCTGAAAAATAGCAGCTGATGTTTCACAAGCTCCCAACTGCCTCTACCTACAAATAACTGGGGAAATGGGAGACTTGTCACTTCTCAGAGCTGGGCTGACCCACATCTGCGAAGGGTTGCGGAGCGATCAGAGATGCAAGGGTTCCAGGCTGTCCTTCTAGGGATCTGTGTCTAGATGCTCAGGGCATTCTCAGTATTCATCTTGTCCAAGCTGTTGCCCTTCAGATAGGGAGGCAAAACTTCACTGTTGAGATCTGGGGTCAGGCCTAGGGTACCTAGTGTGGGCAGGACCTGGGGGGAAGGGCTCGGGAGTGTGGCCGGGGAGCTCTGTGGCTGACCTGGCCTTTCTGGGGCCACACTGCTTTCTGCATAAGTGTCTGTTCAGTTTGTCTTCTGTTTTCTGTATTGCTTCTTTGCCTCTTCTTTTTATTATTCAATTTTATTTGCGTTTCACCATCAAAGGAAAGCCAACTCTCCCTTCCTGCCTGCATGACTCTTGTTTTTGCTTTGTTTTTATGTTGTTTGCAGTGCTGGGGTAGAACCCAGGAGCTTACGCCCAGCAGCCGCTGACCCACACTCCCAGCCTCTGTCTAGGTTTTATTTTGATAATTTACCAGCTTAGGGCAACAGATCAATTGGTAAGGAGTTTGTTTTCTTAAGTTTCCCTAAGTTCTTAGGAAAACTTCCCTTGATCATTGTATAATTCATCCCCCTGTCTCAGGAGTTTTTTAAACAGATGGCTGTTCCCACCCCACCCTTAGCATAAATGAATCGGGGAGTATAGACTTGTACTCAGGGGAGCCTTTTCCGTAAGAGTCTCCTGGCTAACAATGCCTTCAAGATACCAGCCAGAGATGAATTAGATAGGCTTTCTCTGTGTAGCCCTGGCTGTCCTGGAACTCACTCTGTAGACTAGGCTGGCCTTGGACTCCATAGATCCTCCTGCCTCTGCCTCCCAAGTGTGGGGATTAAAGGTGTGCACCACCACTGCCTGGCAAAAATGTTTATTATAAGGCAGGAAAATTCTCAGATACAACAGGCATTAACAGCTGACAAACTTTATTACAAGTGAAGAAACACACACACTCACATACACATATACACTTACACCTACTCATACACACACACACACACACACACACACACACATACACATATATACTTATACCTACTCATACACACACACACACATACTCACACACACACTCAGACCAAGCAAACTGTCACAAAGACTCCCTGCAGAGCAGAGACATCCTGAAATATGCTCCCTACCAAAGAGCCAGGAGTCTTAAGAGTTCTTGGTAGCCTGGGACAGGTCCGCTTCCCCTAATTTGGGGTTGGTCCATTGAGACTAAGAAAGGGGAGCCGACAGATTCCAACTTCAGGTGAGCATGCTCAGAACTAGCCTTCCTCAGGTTCAGCCAGCCCGGACTGGTCAGCTGCAATGGCCTTGCTGGTGAGAGAACAAGGCCTTTGTCTCAGGTCAGAGGGTGAGAAAGAAGCCAGAGTTCGCCACCTGTATTATCTATGCGTCCCCTGCCCCCATCTGTCATCCTGTCAGGATCTATCAAGCTCCTGCTTCCTCTGAATGACCGTGAACCATCCACCTCCACCTATCTCTTTATTTCTGGGATCACAGACCTGTACCACCATAGCAGATTTTAGATCAGACTTTTAACTTAGTTTTTCTGTTTTGAAACAGAATCCTGTAGCCCAGGGTTGCCCGACCTAGAACTCATCATGTAGCTGAGGCTAGCTTTGAAACTCTAATTTTCTTAGAAAAATTTCAGGTTAGTTTATTTTACATACGTGAATGTTCTTCCTGAATGTCCGTATGCATGCCATCATGTGTATGTCTGGGGCCCGGGGAGGCCAGAAGAGGGCATGAGGTCTTACTGGAACCAGAGTTACAAATGGTCATGAGGGACCTATCATGTGGATGCTGGGAATTATACTCTGCAAAAGTAAGCTCTAGATGGCTAAGCCATCTCTCCAGCACTGCTTTTTATTTTTAAATTCTTATTGATTTCAGTAGAAAGGAATCCACGATCCCCTTTTAACACAGCAGCTCATCCTTAGTGAAGTTCATGAGAAGGGACGCTTCCAAAGAAACATGTCACTTCTCACCCGCTAGAGAAGAGAGAGCGTGTGACTGATCCTCACTTGTGATGCGTCGCTGATCTTGCATGGCAAGGATTAGTATACATTGTAGCTTTCAAATAAAGCAGCAGAGACAACTCTGGAAACTTCTTAGGAACCAAGAACCGCCTCGGATGAGGCGCAGCAAGCAGCCAGGGCGTTCCAGTCTTAGCTTGTACCCACATTGTATTAATCACCGTCTAGTTCAATGAAAACTTTCTGTTCCTATTTAATAAAAATAGCAAGAGAAGCGTACATGAGAATAGGAGGAGAAAAAAAAATGTCTGAACTGCAAATTCCATTCCATTCATCGCAATGTACGTGATAGCAATCAGGGGACGACAACTCCCAAGAACTTCTTCCTTTTGACCCCATGCCCTTCCTGTATGTCTACAGCCCTGGTGGGTGTGGTCTTGGCAGGACACTGTCTCTGGGCATCCTGCCCACCAAGTGCCAGTACTCTGGACAGGTCACTGATGACACGATGAAGGAGGTTCGGACAGTCTTTGGAACATGTGTGGGTCAGAAGCAGATGGGGATTTGGAGCCTCTGGTCCAACTCTGACCCTGACTCTGGTCCGGACCTAAACGCTCCTGACCCATTCACTCTCTGCCTCCAATTCTAGGAGCCAAAGGACTTAGCTTCCAAGGGTTCACAATCTGGCTAAGGAGAAAGATGAACTACATAGAGGCCATTTGTTTCCTTCTCTGGGCATTAGGGACTCTAATCAGAGCATCTGCCCTGAGCTACAGAGACGTTGAAGCCAGAGTGTCCTGGCTAATGTCAGAGCTTCTTTGTGCAGCGTGGTATGCTGGGGAGAAGTTGGACCATCCAGCACTCATCCCGTGAGAACCAGATTCAACTGATGCTCTCCGTTTGGAGTTTACTGATGCCTGGGTTTAAGTATTTTATAAGGTTTGATGCTGTCCATGCACTCTATTACACTCAGGAGAGATTTGTTTGTTTAGTGAGACCAGGTCTCGCTCTGCAGCCCTGGCTGACCTGGAACTCTGTAGACCAGGCTGGCCTCGAACTCACAGAGATCTGCCTGCTTCTGCCTCCTGAGTACTGGGAATAAAGGTGTGAGCCATTGTATCCAGCTTGTTTGTTTGTTTAAAATTTATTTTCATTTCGTGTGTTGCTGGAATTTCCAATCTCAATAAGTCCATATAAAAAAAACACACACAATCCAGATATTATATTTGTAAGCCATATGCCTAGGTTGGGCAGCTCTAACACTATACTAAGTTATTCTCCAGCTATAAGCCCCTTGCTACTTATGGTTTCTCCTGGCCAAGTGGTTTAGGTCCACTGCGGCTTCTTCCTCATCTTCCGTCTTCTCTTCTCCCCTCATCCTCTTCTGCCTCTCTACCTGCCCCCACTCTTTAACCTCCAGTCCTACCTTTCTCCTCTGCTGCCTTCATTGAGCAGTTAAAATGAGAAGGTTCACAGGCGATCACCTGAGTGCGCGATGGACTGTGTGTTGTGCCAATCCCTCTTTTTTTTTTTTTTTTTTTTTTTTAAGAATGATCTATTTATTTTATGTATGTGAGTACACTATAGCTCCTTTTAGACACACCAGAAGAGGGCATCGGATCCCATTACAGATGGTTGTGAGCCACCATGTGGTTGCCGGGAATTGAACTCGGGGCCTCTGGAAGAGCAGTCAGTGCTCTTAACCTCGGAGCCATCTCTCCAGCCCCTCCTTTTAACTTTTTTGAGATAAGGTCTCAGGTAGCCCAGGATAACCTCACATTCACTATGCACGCAGGTTGAGCTTGAACTCCTGACCCTCTTGTTCTCACCTCGAAGATGTTGGAATTTCAGGCATAGGCCCCAAACACCCCGCCTTCTTCAGCACACCATGATCATCTTGTGTCTGAAGCTGTGCTATGAGGAGCTGTCCATTCCAGAAGTATTGGCTGGCTCCCCAGCAAACACAGAGGCTTAGCAGTGAGTAACCCATCCCTGACTTTGTCCTCTAAATCTGAGACTGCCTCCCTGGGAGTGGTCCAGCTGACCATCTGTGAGGTCAGCAGCCTCCAAGTCTTGTTCACACCCCCAGAGTTTGCTTCGATCCTTATTATCTGGTTGGACTTTATCCCCTTGGTCATTGTCTGATGGAAAGGCGTGCCTTCTGTCTATCACCCACAGCCCCAAGCCTGACAATGAGACGGACCCCATGGCCCAGTCAAACATTGATCTAGGCAGGGCTGACGGAATCTTGCGCTGGAACAAACATTCTTTCCTCTATCTCCTCCAAGGACCAAGCCCTGTATCTTTTATGTGTTTACCCATTAGGTCTCCAAGGCCTCCTGGGTGCTTCTTCCATACGTGACTCCTGAGAACTGGGACATGCAGGAGAATCATGGCATTGCTATTTTTTTTTTTTCGAGACAGGGTTTCTCTGTGTAGCCTTGGTTGTCCTGGAACTCACTCTGTAGACCAGGCTGGCCTCAAACTCAGAAATCCTCCTGCCTCTGCCTCCCAAGTGCTGGGATTAAAGGCATGCGCCACCACTGCCAGACATGGCATTGCTATCTTAAGGATTGCCAGTCAAATAAATCTAGAGACTTCCTGTGACAGTTGGGGAAACTGAGGCCTGGACTGGGATAAGGCTACATCCATGAAAATTAGCAGAATTCCAGGTGGAATTCTTCAGACCTTGGGGAAAAATTGCAAATTCAACCGTACTTCTAGATTTTAAATGCTGGTTGTGGCTGATTTTCCGAGTGTATTTTCTTTTGTTAGTGCTAACTGGCCTGGTACTTGGTAGATAAACACTGTAGCACTGAGCTCTGCCATGCTAATGACCTAGGAGGGCTTCTGAGAGGTCTGGGGCCTTAAGATGAAACTGAGGGAACAGGGACCCTTAAGGTCATGATTGAGTTCTCTGGAGTGTCAGCTTTGTGGCTTAAACCAGGTGTGTTGAGTGTGGCTCAACAAAGAAGGAATGAGAGAATGAAATACACGAAGAGATTAAGAACTAATTACATCCTACTTACCTATGGTACCACTGCCTTTGTGATTTTATTTGTAGTGCTGAGGACTGAACCAAGTTCAGGCGTGCAAGCGCACCAAGCTATATACTCTCAGGCTTCCAGGACTCCTTTTAAAACAGCGAGTCTCAACACAAGAAATAAACTCCAGCCCATAAAGGAGAGGGACCTTGGATCTGTTGCCTGACTTCCACCGCCACCCCTCCACCCTCACAGTTGGGTAGGCCTTGAGATATAAACTCTGAGACCCTCTGTCTGATCCGACAGAGGGTCAGCTGACCGGAAGACAGTCCTATTGTATGTAAAAAGACTCTCGAGCCTTCTCTACTCCAGCTGAGCCAAGAGCCGGACAGCTTAAGATCTCACCGGAAGGAGAACGCCACAGAAAGCCAGCAGACCCCGCTCCTCGGCCGGCCGTGTGGCCCAGGCAGGTCAGAGGTGAGTACCCGAAAGCACGAACTTTCCTGTCTTATTTGAAGAGTGACCTAGTGATTCTCTTGAGAGATGACTTGGCTTAGGATAAAATCAGGTATGTCCATTTTCTTTAACAAAGAAGACATTACCAGGTCCTAGGCCTCTGTGTTTCAGATCTGTCAGACTGCCTTAGACGCATCCATGGCTGCACCATGGTGGGAAAATAACGCAGAACAGAGGACGTGTATGGGCTGAGGGATTGAGGTTGAGCGAGGGACTGGAGGCTGCTGGGAGGTTTCACTCCCAAGCATTGCTAGTTCTGCGTCCCAGGCTGCTGCTCTTGCTCTCTCTCCCTCCCTGTTTTTTAAGACAGGGTTTCTCAGTCTAGCCCTGACTGCCCTGGAAATCTCTTTGTAGATCCACTCAGAGAGCCACCTCCCAAGTGATGGGATTAAAGGTGTATGCTCCACCATGCCTGACCTGGGCTGCTCTCTTTCCCCATTGCTTCTTTCTTCTGAGGAGACCTTGACTGTGACCTCCACAGTGCTGCGAGAGCATCTGCTATTGGTGACAGTAGAAAGAGACCCTTGGAGTCTGGATCAGAATCCTGAGTTGACTGTTTTCAAACTTAGAGAGCCCGGTCTTTGTAGACAGCTAGGCTCCGGCCCTGGCCCTCCCCTTACTGAGTATACGATCTGGGGCAAGATGCTCTGCTGTCAAGAGGAGGCTAGTCCGTTTTGAACCCCATCAGTCTAGTCACTCTTCTCCTAGATATTTTGTGACAAACCTTAACTTAGGGGAGCAACCTCACTTGGTGTGTCATTGGAGTGTCCAGGAGGCTCCTCAGCCAGCCAGCCCAGCTTTTGTTTCTTTTAGTCCCCGTGTGCACCAAGTGTGAGAACCAGAGGCAGAGAATAGGCGCCCACACAGCACCCTGGCCACACACATGCTGGAGAATCTGTGCAAGGGGGAATGATGGAGAGAGCTATGCAGGAAGGAGCCACGGGACGATGTGCCACACAGCTCAGACTCTAGAGAGGATGGGGCTAGATCCTGACTGGTCCAAGGAGCTTTTTGAATCGGAATCATCAGGGAAGCCACAATTGATCTTGAAATCCTGAAATCTCAGCTACTCAAGAGACGCACAAAATTTTGGGGGTGGTTTTGTTTTTTAAAGGGTGGGGTGGGCTAAGGGGATTTAACTCAATGGGAGAGGTTTTACCTAACTTAATGAGATTCCTGATTCAGTCCCCAGCACCTAGACTGATCCCCGGGGAGTCTATGAAAAAGAATGCAGATTACCAAGCACAAATTACAGAGGTGTGACTTTATCCTGCACTCTTGTCTGCTCTGTCTCCAGAGTCCCTCAAGTGGTTCTGATGTGCCATCAGGTTTTGGGCTGTCTAATTTTGGTAGTGGGCACTAAAGACCCTGGAACATTCTTGTCTATAAAACACCCATTCTAAACCAGGCTCTAACCCATAATCTCAGCACTTGAGAAGCAGAGCCAAGAGGATAGCCACTTGGTTTACATAGTGAGTATGGGCTAGCCTGGGCTAGAATTAGACCCTATCTCAAACAACAACAACAAAAACAAAACCCACCAAATAAAACCAATGAAACAAACTAACTTTGGGATTGCTGCCGTTTCTGCTGTGAGACCTGGAATTATTTCTCTTTTGTCCCTTATCTATCTAAAGATGAGGCAGGAGGAGGCTTCCGACCGAAGTCCTTACTCACAGACTTCAGGAAACTGACTAAGCAAAGAGTGTCCTTTCCTCAGAACATTCTAAGGCGCAGTAAACTGTCAAGTGGAACCCTAAGGTGACAAACGCTTAGGCAAGTTCTCAAGGCATGAGGAACACTGAAGCCAGCCTTGGAGAAAAAAAGAATAGAGGGTTTTGATGTGTGGAAACTTCCAGAAAGACAAATATGACCAATCAGCATCCCCACCATTATGCTCACAGGTGATCCTGGGTCTCGACAAAGAGGAAGAGAACACACAGACACACACACATATGCACACAGACAGACACACACACATACGCACACAGACACACACACAGACATACACACATATACACACACATACACACACATACACACAACACACACACACACACACAATAAGGGCTGTTTGACTTTCTAGCTAGTAACCTTTTTAAAATTCTGTAACAGGTTTTTGTTTATTTTTATCTATAGAACATTGGGTCTCGTATAGTTCAGGCTGTCCTGGAACTCACTCTGTAGACGAGGCTGGTCTTGAACTCTCAGAGATCCCGCTGCCTTTGCCTCTTGAGTGCTGGGATTAAAGGTATGCACCACCATGCCTGACCTGTAAATAGGTTTTAATAGAGTGAAGAACGGAGAACTACATTTTACCAAGGCAATCGTTAGTCTTTAAAAGAGTAAGTGGGTGTATATTTTTTTCTCTTTTCTCCATCCCTCCTTTGCTACCTGCCCCTCCCCCTTTGAGACAGGGAATCGCTGTGTAGCTCAGGCTGGCCTCAAACTCACAGAGATCCACCTGCCTCTGACACTGGGTGCTGGAATGGATGGCATGCACCATTATGCCCGACTCCCCACACCCTTGTAAAGGTTGGTCTCACTATATAGCCCAGGTGAGCCTCAAACTCATGATCCTCCTGCCTCAGCCTCCAGGGTGCTGGTATTACAGGATTTATGGAGGGGTAGCACCAGCCCTGCTGGTGGGTTGGACTTCCTCAAATACTTCAGTTGTCTTGAAAACATAAAATTTCACCGGGCATGGTGGTGCATGACTTTAATTAGAGCAGTTAAGAGGTAGAGGCAGGTGGCTCTGTGTGGGTTTGAGGATTAGACTATGCAGAGGGAGCCTGTTTCAAAACACAAACAAACAGATCAACCAATCAATCAATAAAGGAAGAAATGAAGGAAGAAAAAGAAAGAAGGGAGGAAGAAAGGAGAGGAAAACAGTGAGAAAGTTAAATTTCTTTGGGTCCCACAGACTGGAGTCCCCGTAACCAGGCCTGCCCCAGGAGTCTTTCAAGGCGCCTTCACATTTAACTGAAATAGTCTGCTGGCATTCCCAGTTTGTACACCCACTGGGATGGCGATTTCTACGAGCCACTGTGATTGGCTGACAGAACCTAGGCAGAATATGTGTTCTGTGAGCATCTCTGAATCAGAGAGAGACACAGAGACACAGAGAGACAGAGAGAATACACTCTCTCTCATCTAGCATGTTCATCCTCAATACCGCAAAACAAAACAATAATAATAAAGTCAGGGAGCCACCCGTGGAGAGTACTTTGTAATTCCCAGCATAGGAGCATTCTCATCTTGGCTGTATGAAGTCAATTCTTTCCAAATAAAGGAGTTTAGTAAGATGCTTGACCTCCTGATTCCCCTGACTGATTCCCCTGACTCCACCTAGGACTGTAGGCAGGTATCTCTACTCCCAATTGGTTTTGTTTTTGTTTTTGTTTTGTTTTGTTTTTTGAGACAATGTCTTTTAGTCCAGGCTATCTGAGTACCAGCATTTGTCACCAAGCTTGATAGGTTTAGTAAATACATAACCAAATTCCTTATTCTTTTGTACATTTATGATCTCACACACACACACAACACACACAACACACACAACACACACAACACACACAACACACACAACACACACAACACACACAACACACACAACACACACAACACACACAACACACACAACACACACAACACACACAACACACACAACACGAGCTCCCTGGGTTCACTAGCTAATCAACCTAGCCTACTTACTGAGTGAACTCCAACAGCACTGGCTGTTCTTCCAGAGGACCTGAGTCTTGGTGTGGACTGCTGTCCCTCATCAATCCATGTGCTAGATGGCCACTCAGCTTGCAAGATTTCCCAGGGACACTGGGTTTTTTGTTTATTTTTATTTTTTTAATTATTATTTATTTTTTATGTAAGTACTGTTGCTGTCTTCAGATGTACCAGAAGAGGGCGTCAGATCTCATTACAGATGGTTGTGGGCCACCATGTGGTTGCTGGGGTTTGAACTCAGGACCTTCTGAAGAGCAGTCAGTGCTCTTAACCACTGAGCCATCTCTCCAGCCCCTTGTTTTGGCTTTCAAGACAGGGTTTCTCTGCTCAGCCCTGGAACTAGCTCTACAGACCATGCTAGATTTGAACCCAGAGATTGCCTGCCTCTCTCTGCCTTCCGAGTGCAGAGATTAAAGTTATGTGCCACCGCGGCTCCCCTGCCGTTGCCTGGCGAGACACAAGTACATGCAGCATCCTCCACAGGCTTGTGCGGCAGGTGACATCGTCAACAAATAGGAGCAGAAGTGGAGGTTTACAAGAGTGGCACTGTTAGCAGCTAGCAAATATGCTAACAGGTGGAGAGCGGGCGCCACTTAGTGCTTAAGGGCCAGGGCACTATAGTCAACCCAACTCTCCTAGGGGCTGGGATGCGGCGCAGTTGGAGTGTGTCTAACTAGCATGCACAAGGCCCTGGGTTTGATTGGCACCAGTGAATGAACCTGGAGTCCAAGAGCACACCTGCAATCCCAGAATTTAGGAATTTAGCCGGAGCTCCAGGGGTGGGTGATTATTTCTCGGTTGCATAGCAACTGAGTTTGAGGCTTGGGACAAGACCCTATCTCAAAACAACAGGAACGATCAACTGAACCCTTCCAACAGCTGTGAGGAGGAGGAGGTGGTGGAAGTTAAACAAGCCCTATTTACACAGGTATAGACAGTGAGTTCAAGGAAGTTCATTAGACTCCTGAGGGTACTCATGTGACAGATGGGCACAGTTCACTCTGCTAAGTTCTTTGTCCTGATGCTGTCAGTCAGTCATGAATCCAGCCATGTCTGAGCCTCAGGCACGTGGCACACTGAGAGCCTGCTGCTACATGCCAGACACATACAGTTGTCCCGGGTTCAGATAGTCCTTCCTCCAGTCCAGTGGTTCTCAACCTACCTGATGCTGTGACCCTTTAATGCAGTTCCTCATGTTGTGGTGACCCCAGCCACAGAATTCTTTTTGTTGTTACTTCATAACTGTAATCTGCTACTGTTAAGAGCCCAAGCCATAACGTAAATATATGTGTTTTCTGATGGTCTTAGGTGACTCCTGTGAAAGGGTCATTTCACCTACTCACCCCCAAAGGGTTTTGAACCACGTTACCCTGGTGGCTCTCACATGCTGATCATGTGGAGACAGTGGTGTGGAGGGGTGTGGACATCTATGAGATACTGGGCCAATACACAAAGCTATCCCAGCTCCAGTCCCCTCTGCCTGGGAAGAGCAAGCATAGTGACTCTAACTAGCTTGTCTGCCCTAGGGTAATGATCACTCAGTATAGGGAGCTGACTCAAGCAATCCGAGTCTCAAGGCCCTCCTTATCTCTGGACTTGGGCCTCTCTGGGACCTGTGTCACTCATCTCACACTCTGGGGGACTTGTCCCTATCTCTGTTTCCCATAAACAAGCACAGGCGCATCCCAGGGTGCTACCGGGAATAGCCTATCCCACGGCATTGTCAGAGCAGAATTAAGAGGTCTGCCTGGAAATTTCTGCACAGATAATCATGTTGGACTAGATGATCCTGGTTGTCAAGGGTCTGGAGATGGCAAATAAGATATCTCTCTCTCTCTCTCTCTCTCTCTCTCTCTCTCTCTCTCTCTCTCTCTCTCTCTCTCCCTCTGTGTGTGTGTGTGTGTGTGTGTAGAGGTCAGAGGGCAAGCCTGGGTGTACTTCCTCAGGCTCCAACTACCTTCTTTTAGAGATTCACCTGGTTTTGATGTCGTACTGGTCTGTAACTTGTTGATTCACATAAGCTGATCAGCCAGTGAGCCCCAGGGATCTGCCTGACTCGACTTCTCCAATACTGGGGTTACAAGCATGAATTACCAAACCCAGGGGATTTTTGTTTATTTGGTTGATTGGTTTGGTTGGTTGGTTTTGGTTTTCAAAACAGGGTTTCTCTGTGGAACTAGCCTTGTAGACCAGGCTGGCCTTGAGCTCAGAGATCTGTCTGCCCCTGCCTCCTAAGTGCTGGGATTAAAGGTGTGCACCACCCACCACTGTCCAAAGTAGGTTTTTGGTTTTTTTTAAAGTGTGTTTTGGGGACACTTTAAGCACTATGTGCTTGCAAGCTGAGTGATCTCCCCTGATCTGATTGTGCTTCAGCAAGCAGCAATGTGTGCTGGGTGATTAATGGGACTAGACTCTTCTCCAATCACTCAGTCCCAGAAGGAAAGAGGTCCCACCCCCTAGGCTTTATCACGATAAAGAGCAAATTATACCCTAGGCTTCTTTATCTATACTGTCCCAAAGAACTTGAGAGAGAGAGACAGAGAGAGAGAGAGACAGAGAGAGACAGAGAGAGAGAGACACACAGAGAGAGTTAACTCATCTGTGATAAACACGGAGATAATCAGGGGCTGCCCTTGTTGTCTGTGGGTGATTTTAATTACCAAGTCTCCAGCACAGAACAGAGTTGGACACACCCCAGCTTCCAACCCCCTGGTCAGCTTGTCAGCCTCAACACCCCCTACCCCCACCCCCTTTACAAGTACATGGAGATGTGTGGTCAACTTGGCAGAAGTGGTTGAGGAATAGGAGATAGGAGTAGGTGAGATCTTTCCTGATACATAATAGGTCCCTCCTCATTTAAAAAAAAAAAAAAGTCTTTAATCCCAGCACTCAGGAGACAGAGGCAGGTGGATTTCTAAATTTGAGGCCAGCCTGGTCTACAGAGTGGTTCCAGGACGGACAAGGCTATATTGTGAAACTCTGTCTCAACCCCACCTGCAAGAAGAAGAAGGAACAGAAGGAGAAGGAGGAGAAGAAGAAGAAGAAGAAGAAGAAGAAGAAGAAGAAGAAGAAGAAGAAGAAGAAGAAGAAGAAGAAGAAGAAGAAGAAGAAGAATGGTTTTTAACATTTCTCTCTTTTTAAGAAAAAAATTTTTGCACTTGTGAGCCAGGGGCAGGCAGATTTCTGAGTTCAAGGCCAGCCTGGTCTACAAAGCAAGTTCCAGGACATCCAGGGCTACACAAAGTAACCCTGTCTTGAAAAAAAAAAAAAAAAGAAATGAAAAAAGAAAAACAACTTTTTTTTTAAAGTTTTTATGAGACAGTGCAGCTTTGTAGCTCAGGCTGACCCAGAACCTAAGATCCTCCAGTCTCTGCTCCTGAGATTTCTCTAGGAAGTGCTGCTGTTTTTCCCTTCTAACTTCTCACTTGTCTACAGTCTGCGACCACCCGCCTTAAGCCCCTCCTCCCCTTCCCCTGTGTCTTCTGGGAGTTCTGCCTACAGCTGGAGCTCTCGACGTCCCTCTGGGCCCTTTTTGCAGGCCTACCTCTGAGAAAGATGAATTACGTCCAGAACTTTGGGCTTTACCTCTGTGTGGTGGGAACTGTGACTACTCCGGGACACAGCAGCTAACTCATGTGGCTTGCACTGTTTGATTCTTACGGTTTTTCCACTTGAATTATGACCCCTGTTTAAGAGGTGGGGAAACCAGAGAGATGGCTCAGAGACTAAGTATTCATCCTGAGGAGCCTAGTTCAGTTCCCTATCCCCACAATGGTCTTAACAATGGTCTCAAGCCAGCTACAGAGGACCTGACGTCTACTTCTGGCCTCCCTAGACTCCTGAACACACACTTGTGCATGCACACAAACATATAAAAATTTTAAGAAATGAATATTTAAAAAGACGTGGTGGTACACACCTTTCATCCCAGCCCTTGTGAGGCAGAGGCAGGCAACTCTCTGTTTTTAGGCCAGTTGGGTCTACAGGGCAAGTTCCAGGACAGCCAGGTCGGTTACACAGAGAAACCCTGTCTCCAAAAGCAACACACAAAACAAACAAACAACAGAAAAAAAAACAACCAAACAAACAAACAAATGACAGAGAAGCCAAGACCAAAATGGCTGCACCCACAGGGACTCCATGTGATCTCCCTGAAGCCCTGGTTCCCACTTGGATCATTTGATGCCAATGTTACAGTTCATGGTTTAGAAAAAGATCGAAGTCTTGGTCCTATAAACACCACTGCTTCAATCCCTCCCTCCACTCTCCTCTATTCTACTTTAAAGGCAGGGTTTCATTTGTCCCACACTACCCTCCAGTCTGTTATGTATGGAAAGCATGTCCTTGAACTCCTGACCCTTCCTGCCTTTGCCAGGCCAGTGCTGGTATTACGGGAGGGAGCCACCATGCCTGGCCTCTCCTCTTCTCTTTTAGGAAGATCTGCCACTCCAAGGTAGAAATTCCAAACTGCCCCCTGGTTACATTATGCTGCTGGTTGATCTTCTAAATAAGACATTGTTCTAGCCTCTGATTGAAGTCTCCTAGGCTGCAAACCAGTGTGTTTTCTCAAGCCCCATCACCTGTGGAGAGGGAGAACCCGCTGACAGGCCGGTCCTTTCAAGGCTTGAAAAACAATCTCTGGGTGGCTGGAAATCTGTCCAAACCGTTCGTCTCTGCAGCTAAGGAGAACTGGCTCCTTTCCCTGGGCTGATCTCCTGTCACCAGCCTAAGGAAGGCATCAGCATTGCCCAGGTGCATTCTGTCACTGCTTTATGTATTGCGCGATGGCATCGTGCCCAGGGATACCCAGCATCCAAAGCAAACCATGCTGGGGGTCTTCTGTCCCTATTTGGAATTTTATTTGGGTTTACTCTTTTGTTGTTGTTTCCTTCCTTCCTTCCTTCCTTCCTTCCTTCCTTCCTTCCTTCCTTCCTTCCTTCCTTCCTTCCTCCCTCCCTCCCTCCCTCCCTCTCTCCCTCTCTCCCTCTCTCCCTTCCTTCAGTTTTGTTTGTTTGTTTTTCTTTCTTTTTGTATGACAGGATATGGCCATGTAGACTAGACTGACCTGGCACTTGCATTGATTCTCAGAGCCTGTAATGCCAGCTCCAGGGTATTGAATGCCTCTGGCTGCCAGGTACCTTCACTCACAAGCACAGACCCAGACATGAACATATGCATATATACACATAATCAAACATAAAATAAAAGGTCTTTAAATTCAAGCCCCAGGTTCTCCCAACATTTTATACAGATGAGAGTTTATTTTGAGCCCAAGGGACTCAAAATATGTCAGGGACTCTGGGGTGTGTGGACAAGACACTCACCTTGATCTTGCCCTGAGGTCCCTATGATATGAATTTCTGAACATTAAGCACAGGCTAGATCATTTCCATTTTTTTGTTTTTCCATTTCAGTGCTTGTGAGCACCTGCTGCAGGCAGGGCCTCGCCTAGGCTTTTGAAAACAGTGAGCATCAGATTCCTCTCTCCTGTGCTTGGCACCCTACAGGTATGGCAGGTGATGAGGGGAAGGCTGGAGAGGAAAGCTAGGGGGTGTGGCTCCCTCAAGTGAAGGATGCAAAGCATTAGTGAAGTGTCTGGACCTACTTCCATAAAAAGGTGCCATTTCAGCCAAGATTTGAAAATGGTTGGAACTCAACCCTGTCAGGATAATGGAGTTAAAAGCTTTTTAAGTCTAGGGAGCAGTCAGAGTCTACAAGAAATAAAATCCAACCCAAAGGCAGGAAGGGGGCCACCCAAAAGATAAGGAGTCTGAGTCGGGGCCAAAGGAAGGGAGGAAGATGCTAATTGTATTGTGGCTCTCCTGTGGGTGGGGTGATTTACCCCTCCCTGGAATAGCTCTGTTCAGAGCCCTGGGCTAACGGAAAGCGAACCGATGTGTTCTGTGGAAATAGCTCCTGTCCCGACTCTTTCGCAAGTACACATGGACTTGAGTAAGCAGCTAGTTCTCTCCTGAACCTCAGTGGTCTTCATGTACAGGGAGATGCCCAGATCCTCTCTCCCCAGCATTTGGGAGGCTGAAGCAGGAAGATCTAGGCCAGCCTGTGTCTATATAATAGCCACATAGGCCCTGTCTGGAAACAAACAAACAAATATACACTGGGCTGCTCACAGACCTTGAGTGTTCTTAATAATGATGATAACAGTGCTATTAATAAGGCGATGTGTACAGTGTGTATGTGTGCATGCATGCGTGCAAGCATGCATGTGTGTGTGTGTGTGCATGTGATACCGTGTGCATGTGTGTGTGTGTGTGTGTGTGTGTGTGTGTGTGTGTGTATGTGATACCGTGTGATATGGAGGATTAAGCATAGGACCTCACATTGTTAGGCAATCACCCTACCACTCACTGGATGTCCCCAGTCCTATGTTCCTTTGAGAGATCAGATCTCTCCAAGTTGTCCAGCCTAACTTTAAACTCACCCTGTAGACCAGGCTCCTACCTCAGCCTCCCGAGTAACTAGAAGTATAAGGATTCACTATATTCACTATAGTCAGTACTGAAACTTTTCTGTCTTGTTTTCTTGAGACAGGGTCTCATTTTATGGCTGAGAATAACCTGGAACTCCAGGCCCTCCTATTTGTACCTCCCAGGTGTTATAAATGTGTGATGCAATGCTTAGACTGCTGTTCTTGAGACTTGAAAAGTGTGTGTGTGTGTGTGTGTGTGTGTGTGTGTGTTCTCAGGGCACAATTGTAGGAGTTAGTTCTCTCCTTCCACCAAGCTGGTTCCAGAGGTTGGCTCAGGTCGTTAACCTTGGTGTCAAGTTACTAGCTGAGCCCATCTCAGTGACCTTGTATTGAGACTTTTTAACATTCAAAACAAAACCATCTGACTTGATTTGAGAAAAAGACAGGCAATGGCGCTCGCCTTTAATCCCAGCACTCGGGAGGCAGAGGCAGGTGGATCTCTGAGTTCGAGGCCAGCCTGGTCTACAGAGTGAGTTCCAGGACAGCCAGGGCTATACAGAGAAACCCTGTCTCGAAAAACCAAAAAAAAAAAAAAAAAAAAAAAAAAAAAGACAGGCAATAGTTAGTCTTTGGTCAGGAAAAAAAAAAATCTCCGAGAGCCAGGCAGGCTGAGAGGTTCCCGGAGAGGGCTTGCTTGTGAGTCCAGGTTGATCCTAGAGCCGAAATGTAATAAATGAAAGGTGAACACCCTCTTCCCACTGCAGGATACAGTTTGCATTGTGGAAAGGCTCTTCTGCAAGCAGCTAACTGTGTGTCTGTCTGTCCGTTGGGAAGGTTTAGGAAGTATTGTGCAAATAGTATATGTATGTCTTTGAGAGAGAGAGAGAGAGAGAGAGAGAGAGAGAGAGACCAACCCAATAACAACAACAAAAACCTAGCAAATATCTAACCTTTAGACAATAAGGATACTGGTGTGCTCACACCACCAAAGAGCCACTGGTGCCGCTGTAACGGCACATGCTTCGGTGCCGCTGTAACGGCACATGCTTCGGTGCCACTGTAACGGCACATGCTTCAGTCAGCTCCACTCTGGGTTTCTCTGCTCACGACAGACAGTTTGGTTTGGTTTTGCTCAGTTGGTGTTTTGCTTTGAGAGGGTCTCACTTTGTAGTCCTGGCTGGCACTGAACTCACAGAGATCCACTTGCCTCTGCCTCCTAAAGTGCTGGGATTCAAGGTGTGGTTCACTGTGCTAGGTACATGTTTGGATTTCCACTATCAGGGCAGAGGTGAGACAGACTTGCTGGAAAAATAGAGCTGATAAAGAAAATGCCTCCCTCCTACAAAAGAGAGCCGATGCAAGGGCCATAAACGAGGCCCTATGAGTCTGGGAGGTCAGACTTCAAATCCCAGTTGTATTTAGACCTCTTTTTGACTCAGTTTCCCTGTCTGCATCATAGGCATGAAAATGATGCCTGAGGGTTGTAGATGTAGTTTAATTGGAAGAGCATGCAGGAAGCTCTAGATTCCATCTTCAGCTCTGCATAGACCTCGTGTGTTCGTACACACCCGTAGTCTCCCAACCCTTGAGAGGTGGAGGCAGGGAGATCAGGAGCTCAAGTGAGCTAGAGGCCAGCCTGGGCTACATGAGACTCTGTTTCAAAAACCTTTAATCAAACAAACCTACCAAGATATTATTTTAATATATGATCAAATAAGTAGTATTTATGAGATTTTATACTCTGCCTTCCTTCCTATGTTGAAATCCAGCGTGCACACACACACACACACACACACACACACACACATGTAATCCTGAGTTGGACTTGTCCCGTTTCATGCCCTTGACAGTCATAAATGGCCACCATGTTGAAGACTTCGGTCCTAAACAACAGAACGGCTCTTCGCAGTGGGCCTGGGTGGGCTGCTCAGCAGCACACAGACCCCAATCACACCATGGTCACCAGGAAGGCCTCTGAGATGAGTCTGCTTGGTTGTATGAAGTATGAAGGGTCTAATGGTAAACTCTATGGTTCCAAGGTTGAGGTTTCACACAAAACTATGCTGCGAAACTATGCTGAGCAAACTCATATTGGTGTTTCCTTCCTTGGCATTAAAACCAGCCCTTTACCTTGACCTGTCTTGGCTATTTATTTATTTACTTTTATAGACATGTCTCATTGTGTAGTTCTGGCTGGCCCGGAACTCAGTATGTAGCCCAGGGTGGCCTCAAACTCAGAGAGATCTGCCTCTCTGCCTCTGCCTCTGCCCCTCTGCCCCTCTGCCCCTCTGCCCCTCTGCCCCTCTGCCCCTCTGCCCCTCTGCCCCTCTGCCCCTCTGCCCCTCTGCCCCTCTGCCCCTCTGCCTCTGCTTCCCCCATGACAGGATCAAAGCTGTGCACCACTAGGCCTCGCATGAGCTTATTTTTGTTTTTTGAGACAGGGTCTCATTCTAAGCAGGGTGGTCTTGAACTCATAACTCTCCTCCCACCTCACATTCCAAGTGCCGGGATTACAGATGGGACCCATCCCACTCAACTCTTGTTGAGGATTAAATTTTAAAATGACCACTGTGGGTCATGCTGTTAATGATTCTCATTGTCTATTAAGATGCAAACACTGGACTAGAGTTTCAGTTGGAGAGACCTTGGTTGAGATCTGCTGTCATGACAATGCGTGCTTTGTGATGTATGGAGTTGTATCCCATTGACCCGTCACAAACGAACTACCCATCACTCCCCAGGCCACTTTAGAGTCTCCCTCACCTCCACATCTGCTTACAGGCTCCCTGTGAGTCCCAGTCACCCACTGCAGGAGAACAGAGGGTCACATAGCTTGTCTTCGGAAAGAACAAATTCAGAATTCAGGGTACAGCTCCTACGGACTGCGTTCCACGCTTATGGCACCATAGAGTTGAAAGGTCAGGAGTGAAGTCATTGTCACAAGGGGATCAGTTCGAGTCAAATGTAACGTGCTGGGTGTGACAGCTCATGCCTGTAATCTCAGCACCTGGAAGTCTGAGGCAGGAGAATTGCTGCAAGTTCAAGTCTGGCCTGTGTTAAAGACCTTATTTCAAAAACCAAGGAAAAGAAGGTTTGTTGGTTTGTTTGTTTGTTTTTTAAGAAAATGAATGGATTTTTAAGTGTTCTCACTTCAAAGGTGTGCATAACATAGTGCTATGGCACACATACCTGCATGTGCTCTAACACACACACACACACACACACACACACACTTGCGTGCGTGTGATGCAAATTATGGGATTCTGCCTTCATCGACTGACAGCAGAGATCAAGGTAGTGACACAGGGATTATAATGGATAGGAAGAATATTTGGGGCTCCTGTGGAAGCTGAAAAGGCTAGCATTGGACAGGGAAGCTGTCAGAGGAGGTTCCTCAGGGTCTGAGCCTTCACTGAGCCCTGTGAACTCACAAGGCTTAACTAACAGTGACCTCCTTAGCCAAAGGTAGCCACTGAGTGGGAAAATCACGTGCCAGCATTCTGGACACACTCAGTACACGTTATTCCGGCTGAGTGACTCTATATTTGGGAACTGTAATACATGGGCATACTTAGAAATTCCACAGACCTGTTCTGCTCGCCCATCCTCACCTGTCCAAAAGGAGAGTGAGTTCACTCTCTCTTTAGAGAGCTGCCCTTTGAGCCAACGCAAACGCATCCCTCCTTGGTCTTCTCTGAAGGTAGGATGTACCCGAGGGAAGCCTGGCTTGGTTGAGGTCGGGGCCTCCCCCTCCATCTCCCCATCTGTCTTTTTAAGACCTATTTGCGTATCTTTCTTGCCATCCCCTATGAGTTTGTTGAAGTAGGTCTCATTTTCCTATCTTCAAGTTCTTGGCAAAAAAAAAAGTTGAAGTGGAAGGCACCCCACTTTCACCCCTGTGAGTGAATGTGACTATTTCCATGGATGCTCCAAAATCAGAGGACACTTCGCTTGTGACACAGCGGGACTGTGTGGCCCCCAAATGTTCTTTCTCTTCAGCTACCCTGACCACAGTGAGTCCCAGCTCCACCGCCCTGAGGTAAATAATAGCAACAGTAGTTACTATCATTACTTATGCTAAGGATCTCAGGTTGACTGGACACATGATCTGTCACTGAGCTGTGTCCGCAGCCCTAAGAACATTTCTTTTTATAGGTGTGTTTTAAGGACTGGTCTCTGGCCTGATTTTTTTAGTCTCATTGAACTCCAAGAGAGGCTAGCCAATGCTTGCTCTCTATTAAATTTAATCAATCAATCAATCAATCAATCAATTACTTTTTTGAGACAGGATTTCTCTGTGTAGCCCTGGCTGTCCTGGAATTCACTCTGTAGACCAGGCTGGCCTTGAACTCAGAGATATGCCTGCCTCTGTCTCCCTAGTGCTAAGATGAAAGACTTGTGTCACTGTGCTCAGCTTTTAAAAATATTTTTAGTTAACTTATTTCCTGTATCTGGCCCACATGCATGTATGGGCGCCCTGTGTGTACCTGGTGTCTGCAGAAGCCAGAGGTGGGCATCAGATCTCCTGGAAGTGGAGTTACAGATAGTTGTGAGTCACTATATAGGTGCTGGGAATCAAACTCAGGCCCTCTGGAAGAGGAGCCAGTGTTATTAACTGCTGAGTCATCTCTCTAGCCTCTAAAATAACTGTTGTTGTTGTTTTTTTTAAGTTAATTTTGGGGGGGGTAAACTATCAAAATGATTTTTGGGGAAGGGGATGGGGGATACGGGGTCAATTTCCAGAATCCACATGTTGGCTGACAACTCTGTAACTATAGGTCCAAGGGATCTGATGACGCCTTCTTCTGGTCACCTTGGGCACTAGGCACACACAGTGCACATACATACGTACAATATACATGTAGGCACACATTCATACACACAAAAAAAATCTTTGGGAAAAAATAAACAGTTTTCTAGGGTCTCAGGATAGCTCAGTGGTTGAAGCCCTTGCCCAGCAAGATCAAGGACAAGAGTTTTTGTGCACTCCTTTAATCCCACTGAGGCAGACAGATCTCTGCTAGTTCGAAGCCAGTCTGGCCCACTGTACTGCAAGTTCAAAAATCTACCCTGGCTGCCATCTAAGAGATAGGGAGATAGGGAGATGATAGGGAGACTGTCTCCTAGATTTTTGGTGTACGAGTTGCTGAGGAATGAACCCAAGATCCTTGTGCTAAGCAGACACTCTGTCCTTATCAGGGCTACCATTAGCCAGGAGCCATTAAACTTCTAAGTAGCAGCTCACTGAGTCTGTTCCTTTTGGGGGGCTTGCGATGAAGACAAAGGAGGTAAGAAGAAGGAGGAGGCAGCGGCGGCGGCAGAGGAGGAGGAGGAGGAGGAGGAGGAGGAGAAACTTAGAGTCTAGCATAAAATAAGAACCAACCAAAGTGTAGCAATTTAATTGGTCAATGTGGTCAGCCCCTAGAGACAGCAATGAAAAGGCCGTTGAACTGCTTAGTGTTCTGTGGTTACACATTAAGGAGAGAGAACTTCCTTCTTCCTCCATGACTGGCAACTCTAATATAATGCCAGGTACTTCGAACTTAATTTTGGGTTCTTTTGTGCATAGAAGGAAACAGGAGTGAGGTTGGATTATGAAGTCTAAACAGGGTTGTGCTGTGTTATGGCACACATGGACGGTACACACCTATAATCCCAGCACCAGAGAACCTGAAGCAGGAGGACCATGAGTTCAGGGTCAACTTCAGATATATGCTGAGTTCAAGGCTAGCCTGAGCTACCAGAGAGCCTGCCTCAAAGAAAATAAATGACTGACTGTGGTGGCCCATGCCTTTACTCCCAGTGCTCAGGAGACCAGGGAAAGAGGACCTCTCTGAATCTGGCTAGCCTGGTCTATGTAATGAGTCCCAGGCTAATCACTGAGTGGAGAACTTGAACTTGGGTAGAGCGCATATCCCAGAATGAATGAGCTGCAGGGCTGGCTGGAATCTACAGGGTATTAGTGGGGCTCCACAGTGCCACAGGGTACAAAGCAAAGCAATAAAAAGCAATGAAGAGGGACCCAGTGTGCTGGGTGCTGTGGGCAGCTTTGCATTGCCAGGGGCAGGGTATGGTTTTAGTATCCTCTGGGGTGGGAAGTAAATCAAGTTCTTCCTTAGAAATCTCTAACTAAGGCCCGGTGATAGCACACACAGGCAGATCTCTGAGTTCGAAGCCAGCCTGGTCTACAGAGTGAGTTCCAAGACAGCCAGGGCTACACAGAGAAACCCTGTCTTAAGCAAACCAGAATCTCCAATTGCTGGCCTTTAACAAGTAATCACTAGCTGATTTTTAATTAGAAAAGATGATTAGTGATATTCAAAGGTAATTACAGATGAGCTTGAGGGTGCGGCCTAGGAAAGAGGTCAGGCGCTTGGCAGTCAGGGAGTCTTTCTAAGGCAGGATCTCAGGTGGTTTAGGATGCCCCAAATTCTCTTCTCTTCTCTTCTCTTCTCTTCTCTTCTCTTCTCTTCTCTTCTCTTCTCTTCTCTTTTCCTTTCCTTTCTTTTGTCTTTCTTTTTTCTTTTTTCTCTTCTTCTTCTTCTTCTTCTTCTTCTTCTTCTTCTTCTTCTTCTTCTTCTTCTTCTTCTTCTTCTTCTTCTTCTTCTTTTGAACACAGGGTCTCTCTCTCTTTATATATAGTTCTGGCTGTCCTGGAGTTTGCTGTGTAGATCAGATCAGGCTGTTCTTGAACTCATAGAGTGACTCTTGCTTCTTCTGTCTCCTGAGAGCTGGGGGTCAAAGGTATGCACCGCTCGACAAGTGGCTAGACTCAAACTCTTGACTCTACTGCCTCTGTTTCCAAATGCTGGAGTTATAGGCATAAGCTATTATGCTAGGCTAAGGCCAATTTCATATGTGTGTGTGTGTGTGTGTGTGGTATGTATATATACATAAATATGTATGTATATATAATTTATCTTACGTGCATTGTAATTTTGCCTGGATGCATGTTTTGTGAGGGGGTCAGAGCCTGGAGTTACAGACAGCTGTGAGCTGCTATGTGGGTGCTGGGAATTGAACTTGGGTCCTCTGGAAGAGTAGCCAGTCCTCTTAACACCTGAGCCATTTCTCCATCCTCCCAAGGCCAGTTTTTAAACACTTCTTTTCAGAGTCAGTTTCCCTGAAGCTTCAAAAGTCTGATACTTCCCCTAAGAGATTTATTTCCAATATTTTTGATGACTGTGAAATTATTCCTGAGAGACAGCAAGGATCCAACGAGTGCCCTCCCCAGCTGCGGACTGTAAAGCCAATCTGCCTGAGAGCGTTTGGCAGATACGCCTACTCAATAATTACTAGAAGACTTCCCTTTCACACACCAGTCTGATTTTCTTCTCATCGCTCATCTGTCTCTGGAGTATGGTTTAGAGCACCTGAGTTCTAGAACAGGTCTGGCCACTCACCCCAGAGTGTGAGAAGAGAGGACTAGAGAGAGACTCGGGAGCCCAGGGTCATCTTTGGCCTACACAACAGGTTCAAAGCCAGCTGGGGATACGTGAAACCCTGCCTCAATAAATAAAAATATATAAGGAAGTAAATAAAAAAAAATCCCCATGACTCAGCAGCAGCAAAAAAAAAAAAAAAAAGTCCCCGAGTGAGAAAAATCTCCCAGTGATCACTTTCAGGTACTAGTTTTGGTTGTTTGGGTTTTGTTTCTGTCACTGTGATAAACTACCCTACAAAAGGCAGCTTAGGGAAGAAAGGGCTCAGGGTCACATTTTAGCTCACGCTTCCAGGTTACGAGAACAGTGCATCATTGCAAGGAAGTCAAGGCGGCTTGAACTTGAAGCAGCTGATTGCACAATCCAAAGCAGAGAGGAACAAATGATTGCTGGTTTTCTCTCAGCTTGCTGCCATCCGGATCCCTAAACCAGGGAGGGCATCACGCTGCCTACTATGGGCTGGATCTTCCCACACCAAATAACCAAGACAATCCCCCTTAGGCCTGTCCATAGCCATCCTGATCCGGGCTATCTCCGTCCCTGAGACTCCCTTCCCACGTGATTGTAGGTTGTGTGAAGGTGACTAAATTATCCATCTCTACTTCTAATTGCCTTGAAGGTGTCGTGAGAAACTTCCTGAAGCTGTTAACATGATCTTTCGTTTTGTTATCAGGGCTTTAATTGAAGCTTATCATGAAAAGGGACCAAAGGCAGAGGAGAGAAATCCCAACAGATACTAAAACTCCACACGGTGTGCGCTGGGTCTCTGTGCGCCTCGGTTGCTACAGTTGAGGGTTTCCAGGCTCTGAGGGGGCTTCTGAGGAGAAGTTTCTAAGGAGGGCTTCATTTTCTCTATCAGGGCTCCTGAGCTATGAGATTCTAAAGTCTGTCCTTATCAGGAAACCTTAAGGAATCAGCAGGAAGCCCAGAACAAGGGGAAGGAAACTCCTCCCACCCATCAAAGGATGGCCAAGGGGCAGGCATCTGAGCAGCCGAGGAACGGACACCCTGAAGTGGAGAATGGTTGAGCCCTCAGAGCAAAGGCAGAGAAAGCTGTCTCGCTACAGATACAGCGTAAAACCACCCTTACTGTGAGGCTAGCACAGAGTGGCCATTCCCGCACCCGCACCCCCAAAGCCCCGCAATCTTCGAGGCCAGGGAACGGCTAGTCCTTTATGAACGGCAGCATCTGTGTCTCTGTTTTCACATTCCACGGCCCTCTGAGGGGGGGACCTGCCCTCCTTGTTCCTGATTTTTGCCTTACTCAAGACCAGAAAGAAAAATTTTTTTTCGAAGTAAACAAACAAACAAACAAAAAAAAACAGGAAAAAAAGATGCAAACATGCATGGTCTCAATCCCTGGGGAGCAGCTGATTTTATATATATATATATTCCTCACCTGTTTGTGAGCTAGAGGGAAAGCCAGGAATTCTAGCAGACTCTGGACGTTAACGGAGACCGCTCATCCTGGGGGCTGAGAACCCAGCTCGGCTCGGAATGTTCCCTGCTTGTGCCTGACTCTGTGCGCGCCCAGCTTCTCTTTGATGTGCGCTGTGGATGAGCCGAGCTCAGTTCTGGAACAGCTGAGTCCTCCTGTCTGTTTAGATTGTTACCTGAAGGAAGGGAGGGGGAAGAAAGTGCTGATTCGACTTTTTGATGGGGAAAACTTTTTTTTTAAACATGCAAATGACAGATGGCAGAGCTTTTTGGAAAAAGAAAAAATAATAACCACACAGCAAACGCCTAGGGGGAGTCCGGTGGAGTTTCATCATGGGTATGAACAGTTGTTGTTTTTTTCAACTTTCTTCTTCTTTCTGGGTGTTGATGTGGATCTCTTTCTATTTGTTCAGGAAACTGTGACGTGTGTTCTTGGGCAGGGTCTGAGGTTTTGGAACCTCTTTCTAAAAGGGACAGAAAGAGCACCCTGCTACATTTGCTAATCCAGAGGCTGAGTGGAGCCGAGCTGGTCAGGATGCAGGTTCCCGTCGGCAGCAGGCTTGTCCTGGCTCTCGCCTTCGTCCTGGTTTGGGGATCTTCAGTGCAAGGTAAGAGACCCAGGATCTTTAATTCTCTGCTCTGAAGGCATCAGCATATGCACAAGTAATTGTCTTCATCTGAAGGTGCAGGGTGTCCTATTGTGGGAGGGGAGGTAAGGAAGGATTTCAGGTGCCTCAACAACCTCGTGTGAGTTTACTTGAGTTTGGTCTAAAAAATAATAATAATTAATTAAACTCTAAGGTAAGTGGTGGCCTTAAAACCTGTCAGGATGACTGAAAAGTGTTCTTATTTTTTTGGGTAAAGATGTGTGGTTTATTCATTTAAAGCATTCAAGAAATAAATGGAAAATTACCCAACTGATCTACTGAGATGGTGGCATCATGGAATTTTCTAGAATAGCATCCTATCACTGAGTTGTCTGCATGAACTCCATTTTGATATAAGGTCTCATGTAGCGTAAGATGGTCTTCAACTTGCTATACAGCTGAAGAGGACCTGGAACTTCTACTTCCCGAGTGCTGGGATAACAGGTGTATGTCTCCATGCTGGGTTCCAAAGAACGGAATCTGATGGCGCTGTTATTTTAACAATGAAAGAGGCTTTTGTGTGTGTGTGATTTTCTGAGACAGGGTTTCTCTGTGTAGCCCTGGCTGTCCTGGAACTCACTCTGTAGACCAGGCTGGCCTCGAACTCCGAAATCCACCTGCCTCTGTTTCCCAAGTGCTGGGATTAAAGGTGTGCGCCACCACTGCCCGGCTTTTTTTTTTTTTTTTTTTTTAATTGGGGTAAATGTAGCTATTTTTACTTTCTTCTTAAGCTCGGCTCTTACCAAACATTCAATTTTGGCTAGGCAAAATGCTAACTCTAAAACAATATTTTAGAAACAGCCTGAGGAGTGTTAGCATTTGTGCTCTCGTCCAGAAAACAGGTTTTCGTTTGAAAACCTGTCTGTAAATTTGACTGTCTTTTACAGCTGTTCAGTCATGCTGACTCAACCTCAAACTTTTTCTAAGAAGATGGAATGTTTGTAGAACAAACAAACAAACAACAACTACAAAGAAGCACACTTTATTCGCCTTAATATTTAGGGAACTATGTCTAAATGAGGCAGAAGGTCATGGCCTGATAAATAAGTTGCCGAGTTTATGGTTGAAAAACATAAAGGAAATGTTGAGTCACAGCGACATACGTGTCCTGGAGTTTCTTCGAAGTGACTCCTAGCTGTAGCGTTCTTACTTCCGGTCGAAATGACATCTCACAGGTTACTTCAGAAATTCCTTGCATAGTGGAAGTTTAGAAACTTATTTTCATGGGGCTATGCTAACGTCGTCATCGGAAAACAGGAAGTGACCTTGCTAAGGCTCACTTCTATTTATGTAGCTTTGTGATATTGGCGCCTACACCCAGGGCCTCATGCATGTCCGGGGCTCTGCTACACAGCTAGAGCCACACTTTTCCCTTTGACTCAGAATTCAAGTTCATGCGGATCTTTCAGGGAAAAACCTTTGGCTTCATGAAATAGTCCCCGGTAGCCACGTGCTCTGGCAAGATGGACAGCTGTGAATTCCGCATTTGTGACACCTGGCTCTGGGTGTCTCTCTACCAGAGGCGTGCATGTAAGCCTTTCAGTTGCAAAAGTTCCCAGAAACATCAAACTAGACTAAAAACAAAACCTTGTCTATTTCATCACGAGCCAGAAATTAGGAAGGAGTCGGGCTGGGTGGCTTCTAAGGCACTCAAGGTGCAGAGGCAGGAGGGACTGTGAGTTTAAGGCCAGCCCAGTCTTCGAGAGTTCCAGGATAGCCTGTGCTACTAGTGAGATCTTATCTCAAAAAAAAAAAAAAAAAAAAAAAAAAAAAAAAAAAAAGCATGGGGGGGGGAGAGGTAGGGGAGGAAAGGCTGTCTTTTATCTTTTATGTCATGGTTGACTTAGCTCTTAGTTGGGAACAGAAGCAAAGAAAGGAGACAATGAATGAGCCAAAAATCTAGGGTGTTTCCAAGGGGTTCTTGGCTTAACGACTTTGCTCATCTCTGAACATGAATGTGGGTGTTTGGCCACGAGTTAGTGATTAAGCGGCTACAGCAATGACACTATGTGTCTTACCACTTGTGTCCTGCCACGAGTGATTAGATACCATACCCTCTCTGTCAAATCGCTTACCCCAGGATAGCCTTGAGCTCATTTTTTAAAAATTATTTATGTATGAGTGTTCTGTGTGCATATACATGGTACATGACAAGAGAGAGCATCGGATCTCATTACAGATGTTTGTGAGTCACCCAGAGATTGCTGGGAATTGAGCTCTGGAAGAGCAAGTCGGTGCCCAGCCCCTTGAATTCATTATGAGCTGAGGGTGGCTTTGAACTTAAGTATGTGTGCTACCATGCCCACTTTGTGGAGTGCTGGGAACCAATCCTAGGTTTTGGTTGCATGCTACACCAGTTTACCAACTCAACCACAAGCCCAGCTCTCGCCTTATCTTTACAAAGATGTTTAAGGACTGGTGTGTCTGTAGTTTTCCTGTCTAAGTGATGAGATGCACCGGGATTTTAGCCTGTGATCTTAGGTTACTGCATTTACGTTCTGAGATTGCCGTAACAAAACACCATAGACCAGGTACTTAAACAACAGAAATATAGCCAGGTAGTGGTAGCACATGCCTTTAAGCCCAGCACTCAGGATGCAGAGGCTGGAGGATCTCTGAGTTCGAGGCTAGCCTGAGCTACAGAGTTAGTTCCAGAAAAACCAAGACTACACACAAAGAAACCTTGTCTCAAAAAAACCAACCACCAAACAGTAGTTTATTTTCCACACGCACATTGTACCAGAGTTTAAAACCCAATCCAAGATGCCTGGCCCCCGTGTGTTGGCAATGTTGGCTTCACTCTGACACCTTTCTCATCTATGGTGCCTGTGTCTTTTCACACAGCCCCCCTTCTCTATTCCCCATTATTCTCTCCTTAGAAGGACACTGTCCTGTTGGACATAGGCCACCCTAATGGTCCCATTTTGACCTCTTCAGTGACCATGTTTCCAATGTTGTCACATTGGAGGCACTTGTAGGTTAGTTCACGTGGGAAAAAAAATCTTTCTTATGTATAAATAATTCCCGTAACATACTTTATTTCTACAAATCCAGCTAAAACCACGATGTAAAATGGTATCCAGTACAAGGAAACATGTGCAATCTGCGAGTGGGTGATAACAGTGATGGCTAATCTACTTAATAGAGGCTCCCGGGGGACTGTCACCTAGGCGAGGCCCTTGGCTCCTACTTTGCATTACCTTTTTTACTTATCCTTCTTAATGCTCATAAAACACTTGGGAGGTGGGGCTCCCAAGGTGAGAGGATCAGAAGTGAAAGGCCATCCCCAGACAAATAGTGAGCCTTGGACTATCTGAGACCCTGTCTCAAACAAAGCAACATGTTCACAAAGAGACAAGATGAAAAAATGCATGAGCAGGTGTAGTCAAGGAGCCGAGGCTAGGCGCCCCCCCCCCCCCCCCGACAGGAACAATACCAGGTCCACTCATGAGCACAGCTGTTGGTAAAGTGATTTTGTAATCACTGCCCAATAACGACCCTCTCTCTGGCCCTGAGGAGGAATTTATGACGAGAACTGACCGGAACTGACAACCACTGTCTCACAGGCTCCTTACATCAGCCCCTTGCTAAATATGGGTGTGGTTTGCTCTAGGCCTGTGGGAGTGAGCTAATAAGTCATTCAGTTTGGAGGTCAGAAATAAGTTTCTAGACTGCTCAAGGGTCATTCAGGTTCTATTATTATTATATTATTATTTTATTTTATTTATGTGCAAAGGGATTTTGCCTGTATATATGTCTGTGTACAAGGTGCCGAGGGAGGCCAAAAGAGTGTGTCAGAGCCCTAAGAACTGGAGTTACAGATGGTTGTGAGCTGCCAAGTAAGTGCTGGGAATTGAACCCAGGTCTTCTGCAAGAGTAGCCAGTGCTCTTAACCACAGAGCCCCTGTCTCCAGCCCCTTTTTAATTTAAAACAAACAGACAGACAAATAGACAAACATGTTTTTTTTTTATTTTGTTTTTCCTCTGCAGCCTTTGCTATGTTTCCTGTAGAGGTGAGAATAAACCGAAAGTAAATTTGGAGTTTTTTATAGCCTGTCAGACCATGCCCCAGGGGGGAAGCTTGCCCATCCTGTGGCATTGATAGGCCAAAAGGAAGTAGCTCCAATATAGATAACAGCCGTTGCCTGAACGTTACTGTTTTGTTTTTTTAAAAAATACTTTTTTTATTTCATGTATATGAGTACACTATCACTGTCTTCAGACACACCAGAAGAGAGCATCGGATCTCCTTATAGATGGTTGTGAGCCACCATGTGGTTGCTGGGAATTCAACTCAGGACCTCTGGAAGAGCAATCAATGCTCTTATCCAGAGAGCCATCTCCGCCCCCCCCCACCTCCCCCTTTTTTTAGAAAAGTAAATCAGATTAGTCTCTTGGGGGGGGCATTTTTTTAAACTTCCCCTTTGACAGTTTCTACTTAAGTTTTTCTGCATCCATAGCAAGATTCCCAGGGAGGCCAGAAGATTAGGATATTAGTAAATTTCCACCTGGTAGGAGGTGTGGAAAGCCAAATATTGAGATAGAAGGCCTGTTTGGGAGAGTTGCTCTGCTTGTCTTCTTGTGAGGCAGAGCTAGTGAGTGTGTGAGTGTGTGCAGAGGGTATGGGGTGGCCGGAGTGCGGTGGAGGTGGGAGCGCACATACCTTTAGTTTCTGCATTTGGTGGGCAGAGGAAAGTAGATACTTATGATTTTTGAAGCCAGCCTGGCCTACATAGTGAGTTCCATACAGAGAGGCAGAGAGAGAGAGAGAGAGAGAGAGAGAGAGAGAGAGAGAGGAGAGATGAAGTTGGTGGGGAAGAAGCTGAGGAGAAACATGATCAAAATACATTGTAAGAAAACGATAAAAAAGAGTTAAGAACAATATTTTTTAAAATGGCTGGCAAGGCAGCCCAGTGAGTAAAGACCATGGCCACCATGTCTGATGACCTGATTTTGATCCCTGGGACATGGACACACACATATCAGTATAATAAAAACAGAACAAAACAAACCAAACAAACAATAGCGGTAATTATTAGAGGTTTATAGCACTTCAAGCAAGAGAAAGTCCAGATAGTCTCAGAGCTTCAAGGGTCAGAATTTCAGTCTTTTCACAGCCTTCCCACGCCCAAGCACAGCTATGTCAGGAATTCGCTATCTGTAACTGTGTTCTTTATTTTAATGTGCCATTAATTTAATTAGTGTAAAAACTGGGTGGGTTTCAGAATGGGACAACTTTTCCTTTCGATTGCTTTCTTTCTTGTTTTATTATTTGTTATCTTATGACCTTGGGTGTGTGCATATGTGGGTGAGCATGCACACCCACAGGGAGGCCACATGACCGCTTTCGGGACATCCTCAGGGACACTGTCCATCTCCTTTGAGACAGGTCTGTCATTTGCCTGGAACTCACAGGTTAGGTTAGACTGGCTGGCCAGAGAGCCCAGGCACTTCCCTGTTTCCACCCTCCCCGTTGCTGGGGTTAAAAGTGGATACAACCAGCCCTCCCGTTTGTAGGGTCTTGGATAAAAGTCAAGTGCTTGTGCATGGACAGCAAGCCCTTTAGTAACTGAGTCCTGTCCTTTTACGTATTTGTTTGTTTCTTGAGACGGAGCCACAGCGTGTATCCCTGGCTAACTTTGAACCTTCTATGTAGACTGGCCTGGCCTTGAATATGTGGCCACTCCACTCCACCTTGCCGATCTTCTCAAGTGCTGGGATCACAGACATTTGCAAGCAGCAGCTTTGATTTCTTTCTTTCTTTCTTTCTTCCTTCCTTTCTTTCTTTCTTTCTTTCTTTCTTTCTTTCTTTCTTTCTTTCTTTCTCAAGATTTATTTATTTATTTTATACATATGAGTACACTGTAGCTGTCTTCAGACACTCCAGAAGAAGGCATCGGATCCCATTATGGATGGTTGTGAGCCACTATGAGATTGCTGGGAATTGAACTCAGGACCTCTGGAAGACAGTCAGTGATCTTGACCGCTGAGCCATCTCTCCAGCTACCTGCTGATTTCTTATTGTTAGACAGGGTCTCACGATGCTCATGATGACCTTGAACTTGGTGTATAGATGAGAATGGCCTTGACCTTTTGATCCTCTTGCCTTTGTTTCCGGTGTATGACACCATATCTGCTTTGTGCAGAGCTGGGGGCAGGGGGAAGCCTAGGATTTAGTGCATATCAGAACTTTACCAACTGAGCTGCCTCCCCTGCCTTTCACTAGCTGTGAAGCCATTCTACTAAGAGTCAGTTTCTAAGCTATACAGCTCACTCTCCAACTCACAGGGCTGGGTTTTCCTATGGTCACAGATTGTGTAACCATCAGCGTTGGCTTTGGAGAAAAACTTTCCCACCTCCCAAATATGTTGAGTTTTGGAGGGGGTGGGGGGGAGTCCTTTCTATTTCAGAAATATATTTGCTTAATCTGCCAGAGTTACAGTTTTCGTTTCGTTTTCACTAGTGGGAAGATGCGGTCGTTGACTGGGGTGCCCCCTTGTATCGTGGGCCCGGGATGCCCCTCAGTGGTAGTGCCCTTGCAGAGGATGCCTGATGCTCTGGGTTTGATCTTGACCCTGAAGGGGAAATAACAACATTCAGTTAGCTCTTTGGAGAACTTTCCATCCAAGCACACATTTTTCTCAGGGCATCAGCCACTTGCAGAGGGCAGTGCCCTATCCTGTCCAGTAGCCAGCAGCCACATGTGACTACTGGGCACTTAAAATATTGATTGAGTCAGGTGGTGGCTCATGTCTTGAATCCCCAACACTTGAGAGGCAGAGGTAGGCAGATTTCTGTCAGGGCTCCACAGAGAAACCCTGTCTTGAGAAACCAAACAAAAAACAAAATCAAAAACAAAAACTAAGAAATACGATGAGTCGAGACTGACATGTGAGTTCAAAATAAGCACACTTTGGAAGAGTTGGGTTAAAACAGTATAAAATATCTCACTTGTAACTTTAATGTTAATTGTGTATTAAATGATGATGTTTTAATATGTTCAAGTACAATGCACTTATTCTTTTTACTTTTTTTTAACTTAAAAAAATACGGCTGCTAAAGAAAAAAAAAAAAAAAAAAAAAAAAAAAAGGAGGAAGGAAACACAATGCTGCAGAAACAGGCAACCGTAGATCGAGAAGACTATGATTTTATTGGACGAAGTTTCTCTCGACAGCTGATGTGGGAACATACCGCCCTCTGCTGGACAACAGGCTGCTCTACACCCCTCTAATTCTCACCACAATAGACTCAAAAGTCAAAGCTAGATGTCTTAGAATATCAAGTGGGGACAGTGCGGGGAGGGGGGCGGCTTTAAAATGCATTGAACATGGGCTGTGTGCAAAGTCTTGTGTTGACGGGCTTTCATCCCCCTTGAATCAAGAACTCGTTGCCATAGCGTTATTGACCATAACCAGAGAACCAGAGCGGTCCTAAGAGGTGACCCAGTCTCTCTCCAAGAGGTTTACTCTCAGAAAAAGGGCAGCGTTGTCCTCCTTAACAGGGAGACCAGCATTTGGAAAGCTGTGGCCACCATTCCGAGAACCTAGCTTTTTCTTTTTTAACATGATTTTATCCTTTTTAAAATTTAATTAATTAATTAATTAATTTTTGATTTTTTGAGACAGGTTTCTCTGTAAAGCCCCGGCTGTCCTGGAACTCACTTTGTAGACCAGGCTGGCCTCAAACTCAGAAATCCACCTGCCTCTGCCTCCCAAGTGCTTGGGATTAAAGGTGCGCCACCACACCCAGCTAATTTTATTTTATTTTTTTAATTTTTATTTTTTAATGGGTATGGTACTTTAGTCTGTGCATGCCTGGTGCCTGCAGAGACCACAGGAGGGAATCAGATCCCCAGTGGTATCCTAAGTTTGTCACAAAAATTAAATATGAAAAAGAAAAGAAAAAATTTTAAATAAGATAAAGATATATAAAGAGCCTCCTCCCTTGTACTGGGGAAAGGGGGGGAAGCTCTTTTCCCCATTCAAGGTTAACCTGGGCTACATAGCAAAACCCCATCTCATAACAGCAACAAGGAGAGTGTGGGGGATGAGTTGTCTCTATTAAAAAAAAGAAGAAAAGGCAGGCTTTGGGGCTCAGGTATTTCAATCCTGACTCCTCCATGAGCCTGTGTGTAATGTGGAGATAAAGATACAAATGTGACAATGGTTCTGGGCATGGAAGGGCACACTTGTGATACCAACACTGACAATAATGAGGCAGGAGGATCAGGAACTCCACGACTGTGGTGGCACAGGCCTTTAAGCCCAGCACTTGGGAGGCAGATCTCTGAGTTCCAAGTCAGCCTGATATACAGAGTAAGTAACAGTAACAGGGACAGCCGGGGCTACATAGTGAGACCCTGTCTCAAAAAAGAAAAAGAAAAAAAAAATTAAGATCTAAGAGGGCCTAGAATATGGCCCAAGTCTGTGTACAAAAAGTTAATAAATTAAAGAGTTACTACAATGCCTTGACATTATTTTAAGGTTTTATATGAATCTTCTTATTTAAATTTTTTCTTTTTTTTTGTATTTAATTTTTGTGACAAACTTAGGATACCACTGGCCTTTAAAGTGCAAGTTCAGAGGTCAAGGTTCCAGAACCTTCGGGGGCGGGGGGGGGGGGGGGAGGCCAGAGCTGAGCCTCCTCTCTCAGCCGCTCACTCCCAAAGTTATTCTATTTTAACCCTTTCCTTTTTATTTTTATTTTTTGTTTGTTTTATTTCTGGTGTGTGTGTGTGTGTGTGTGTGTGGGTGCCTGTATTTAGTGTGGTGTGCGTATGTGTGAGTGTGCCCAAATGCACGAGCATGGGTGTGTACGTGTGCCTAAGTCGGAGGACAATTTGTGGGACAACTTGTTAGTTCTCCCCTCCCCTCATGTGGATCCTGGGATTTGAACTCGGATCTTCGGGCTCAGCAGCAAACACCTCTACCCGCTGAACCACCTCACTGGCCCTATTGTACAGAGCCAGGTGCTATTGTGAAGAAGAACCATGAGAATGACAGTGTCTGTCACAGGCATTGTTGGACATAAAACCTGTGACCCTGGGCTGGCGAGATGGTTCAGTGGGTAAGAGCACTCACTGCTCTTCCGAAGATCCTGAGTTCAAATCCCAGCAACCACAAGGTGGCTCACAACCATCTGTAATGAAATCTGACGACTTCTTCTGGTGCGTCTAAGACAGCTACAATGTACTTGCTTAAAATAATAAATAATATTTGGGCCTGGGCGAGCAGGGCCGACCAGAGCGAGCTGGGTTGACCGGGAAGAGCAGAGGTCCTAAATCAATACCCAACAACCACATGATGGCTCACAACCATCTGTACAGCTACAGTGTACCCATATACATAAAATAAATTAATCAAAAAAAAACCTGCCGTGGTGGCGCACACCTTTAATCCCAGCACTCAGGACGTAGAGGCAGGCGGATTTCTGAGTTCAAAGCCATCTTGGTCTACAAAGTGAGTTCCAGGACAGCCAGGGCTACACAGAGAAACCCTGTCTCGAAAAACCACAAAAAAACCCAAAAACCAAAAAAACCAACCAAACAACAACAACAAAACCCCTGCGACCTGCCAAATGTACAATCCATGTAATTACCTTGTTAGAGACAGTGTAACCAATTCTAAGGAAGCCGACTGAAAGATGTTTATCACCCACGTGGGTTCCTTGTTCGCACAGGTTATCCTGCTCGGAGAGCCAGGTACCAGTGGGTCCGCTGCAAACCGAATGGCTTTTTTGCGAACTGCATCGAGGAGAAGGGACCACAGTTTGACCTAATAGATGAATCCAATAACATCGGCCCTCCCATGAATAATCCTGTTTTGTAAGTAGACTTTCATTCGATCTCACAGGAGCGCCTGAGTGTTTCATTTCAGGTTCTTGCTGTGGTAAAAACTACTCCACAGAGAGCAAAAGTGGGCCATGTGTGCTGAAGCAAGAGATGTGCCAATGAACATGGACTCATCCATGTTTTTATAAGGGTTTCTTGTGGGCAGCAGCGATAAGCCTTGGAAAGTATTTGCCCCAACATATGTTGGAAAGGATTGAATATAATTTTCTTTAGGCAAATAAAGTGTTTATATATTAAAATTGAGTTGAGTTAGATTTTTTTATTTTTTATTTTATTATTTATTTATTTGTTTTTGAGAAAGGATTTTTACTATGGTTTTTTACTATACTAGGCTATGCTAGCCTAGAACTTGCTATGTAGACCAGGCTAGACTTGAACTCACAGAGATCAGCTTACCTCTGGGATTAAAGGTGTGTGCTACCACAGCACCACAGCTGTTTCTTGTGGGGTTTTTTTGGAGGGTTTTTTTTTTTTTTTGTGCTTCATTGGAACACATTTATTAAATACTGAAATGGACCCTTTGACTTTGCTTCATCTGTTCTATTTGTCATTACTGTTTACTGGTTTTACTTTGTGAACAACTTGCCACTCAATGTGTTCTGGAAAAGCAGTGTGTCTTACTTAGGGTTTCACTGCTGAGAACAGACACCATGACCAAGGCAACTCTTTTATTTTAATTTTTTAAAAAGATTTATTTATTATTATATCTAAGTATACTGTAGATACACTGTAGCTGTCTTCAGAGACACCAAAAGAGGGCATCAGATCTCATTACAATGGTTGTGAGCCATCATGTGGTTGCTGGGATTTGAACTCACGACCTTCGGAAGAGCAGTCAGTGCTCTTAACTGCTGAGCCATCTCTCCAGCCCCAACCAAGGCAACTCTTATAGGGACAACATTTAATTGGGTCTGGCTTACAGGTTCGGAGGTTCAGTCCATTATCATCAAGGTGGGAGCATGGCAGCATCCAGGCAGGCATGGTGCAGGAGGAGCTGAGAGTTCTACATCTACATCTGAAGGCTGCTAGCAGTCTGACATCTTTAGGCAGCTAGCTCTCTAAGCCCATCCCCACAGTGACACCCTTGTTCAACAAGGCCACACCTCTTGATAGTGCCACTCCTTGGGCCAAGCATATACAACCACCACACAATGATATACAAACAGATACTGTTAGGACCCAAAGTCAGCTAGGCATGGTGACACACTCCTCTAAATGGAGAAACCAAGGCGGTTGGGAGTTCAAGTCCAGGCTCGGCTACATAGCTTGCCTCAAGTCACCTTGTACTATCCAAAAGAAGCAAACTTTGGTTTCTCACTTGGGCAAGCATATTCACGCGCATGAACACATCTCAGGGTATGTGTGGAGGTTGGAGGACCGCTCACGGGAATAAGTTGTTGCCTGGGGGCTTGAACTTAAGTCAAGGCTTGGCAGCAGGCACGTTTGTGATGAGCCGTCTTGTTGGCTAGTGAGGGAAGATGCCTGTTGGTCCTCTTTGCTATCTCTTGTTGATTTCACTTCTCTACTATGCCATGTTTAAGAAGTTTCCTTGTGTTAAATTGTTCAGTTTTCCCGTACCCTGTACCCACCCCCTTGTCTCAGACTTCCTTTCTCCAGGTCCCTCTCTGGGTCTGGCATCTCCCATCAGTATGCAGATATATTCTACAGCTTCTTGACATGGAAGAGACTCCCTCCCTCGACTCTGAACACCTATAGCTATTTCTCCACTCTGCTCTTTATTGAATCAGATTGATTTTTTGTTTGTTTGTTTGAGAACAGAGTCTCATCTCACTATATAGCCCTCCTGGTTGTCCTGGCCTTGAACTCAGAGATCTACCTGCCTCGGCCTCTTAAATGCTGGGAGTAAAGGCATGTGCCACCATACTTGGCACTTTAGCACCTCATAGAAGGGATGCTTATGGTTGTTTTAGCCCCACTTCCAACCCCCAACCCCAAGCCTCAGCCTCCAACCCCCCACCCCCCGCTCATCAACACACACAGTTGGATTTCTGCTCCAGCCTTCAATCCTGAGTGTGTCTGCCTGGTGATCGACACATCTATTGATTGAATCTCTATTTTTAGGCTTCTTGACCCCTTTCCTGCCTTTCAAAATGACTGACCCACCGCTTCCTTTGAAACAGTTCCTTCTGTGGCTTCCTGCCATCCATCCACCTTACCCAGGTTGTTTCCATAGCTGCTTTCCCTTTTGATCCGTGTAGATGCTGAGTCCCAAACCCAGCTCCCCTGTGAGAGTAGCAATGGCTCTGAACCCCAGAGTTGTCTCTTCAGTCCTGCCTCTTTGTTTTGAAGTGCTGAAGCAGATTTTAGCTCTTCGAATTTGAACAACTGGGTGCCTGAATTTATTTCCATGTTGCCCCCCACTCCCCCGTCCCCTAACCCACCCCACCCCACCCCACCCCACCTCCGCCACTTTTTGTTTTCTTTTTTGAGAAAGGGCTCAGTAGCCCGTGCTGGCTGCAGTTCACTATGGATCCAAGTATGACTCTAAGTTCTTACCCTACCACCACTACTACCCAAAAGCTGCAATACTTTGTGTGTACTCCACACCTAGTGTATTTCTTTATATTAAAATATTGAAATTACATTATAAGTAGAACTTTATAATTTTTTTCTTTGTATTTTAGGATGGAAGGACCCTCAAAAGATTTCATCTCCAATTATGATGACTATGGGTCAGGTTCGGGCTCCGGCTCTGGCTCCGGCTCTGGCTCGGGTTCCGGCTCCGGAAGTGGCTTCCTAGGTGACATGGAATGGGAATACCAGCCAACAGATGAAAGCAATATTGTCTATTTCAACTATAAGCCTTTTGACAGGATTCTCACTGAGCAAAACCAAGACCAACCAGAAGACGATTTTATTATATGAATGTGACGGTCTCTGTCTCCCCACCTCCATGTGGAACAATGTATTCAGTATACTTAGTGTACCACGTTTAAATGACCAGTCTCAGGATAAAGAGTTTTACAGAAAATTTAAAATGCCTGGAAAAGACTCTTGAATCCTGTTACCCCTTTCCTCATTAACTCGTAAGGAATTATGCTTTAATGCTGTTACCTATCTTGTTGTTCTGGAAAATGCCTGCATTTATGTGTATTGAATCAACATTTAAGAAATTAACACACACCCCCATTATTATACAATAACTTTCAAAGCCATACTGGTTTTGAAAATTTTAATTTGATAGCAAGTTGATGAACAATCTTTCATACCTAAAGTGTTCAGGAACCCAACTCGCATTGTGAATTACAAATATATTCCTTTATGTGATTAAAAAGAAAATAAAGTGAAACACAGTGGCCTCCTACCGTGGCTATGTGACATGGTTTACATGGTGAGGGGTAGATATTGAGCTGTGGCCATTGGATGTGACAGGGAAGACCAAATGTTATCGAAAAATGTTGTGGGTTTTTTGTTTGTTTGTTTGTTTGTTTTTTGTTGTTGTTTTTGAGACAGGGTTTCCAGGACAGGTTGTCCTGTAACTCACTCTGTAGACCAGGATGGCTAGATTCAGAAATCCTCATGCTTCTGCCTCCCAAGTGCTGGGATTAAAGGCATGCGCCACCCCCCACCCCACCCCCGGGGTTGTTGTGGGTTTTAAAGTTAGAAACTTAACGCCTCAAATAACATGGAGTTGTGGTCTCAACGGCTCATAATGCTTTACCTTTGTCTAGATGCCTGTTCAGGGTCAAATGTTACTCCATTAAAGTGAACATATAACCAAAGGGGGGAGATGTCATCTGGAACTTCCTGTTCTAATCCAGGGAATAGTTACTTTGAAAAAATAATCAATCATATTATACATATTAATATATAATAATTTTATAATACAGTATATAATATTGGTGTAGGTGATATTTAATATAAATAATATAATAAAAAGTGTATGTAATTGATAACATACAATATGATATAAAATGTGTATATAAATACATGATATTGTAGGCTGGAGAGATGGCTCAGTGGTTAGGAACACTGGCTGTTTTTGTAGGCTGGAGAGATTGCTCAGTGGTTAGGAACACTGGCTGTTTTTGTAGGCTGGAGAGATTGCTCAGTGGTTAGGAACACTGGCTGTTTTTGTAGGCTGGAGAGATGGCTCAGTGGTTAGGAACACTGGCTGTTTTTGTAAGCTGGAGAGATTGCTCAGTGGTTAGGAACACTGGCTGTTTTGTAGAGAATCCAGGTTTACTTTTTGGAACTCACATGGCAGCTTGCAGCAGGAGATCTGCTGTCCCTTTCTAGCTATGGGACATAGCAGACATGCATATGATGCACACATAGAGGCAAAGACACACATACATAGAGGCAAAGACATTTGTACACATAAAATAATACATTTAAAAATCTTTGTAAAAAGCACATGGAAAATACCTCCCAAACTAAAGCAAGAGCCATCTCTGATTCTGTGCCCCCCTTCTTTTTTTTACAAAAACACGAAAGTTTATTATAATCATACCTTTCAGAAATAATTGTTGTTTACAGTTTCTGAGTTCTTTCAGTGCCTTATTTTTCCCCTCTTCCCTTCTCCCTCTTGCTCCAGCCCTTGCTCACTCTCCGGCCCAGCTCACTCCTCGCTCCATCCCACAGGTTTTTCTATTTGTTTCCCATTACAGATGGTTGTGAGCCACGATGTGGTTGCTGGGAATTGAACTCGTGACCTCGGGAAGAGCTGTCAGTGCTTTTAACCACTGAGCGATCTCACCAGCCCTCTGTGCCCTTAATAGGCAGAATACATCATCTAAGAATGGAAGAGCAGAAATAGACTTATTTGCATCGTATATAACTGAGAGACTTTGTGCTTTCCATTGCTGAAACTGTTTTCTCAGACTTATATGTTACTATAGTTAACTTTGTCAACTCCACGAAGCGTAAGAGTCATCTAAGAAGAAACCCTCCATTGAGAAATTGCCCAGATCAGATTGACCTGTGGGGGATTGCCTTGCTTGTTAATTGATATAGGACGTCCTAGCCCACTGTGGGTGTCACCATTACTAGGCAGGTGGTCTATAAGAAAGCTGACCTGTTGGGGCTGGCGAGATATCACAGTGGGCAAGAACACTGACTGCTCTTCCGAAGGTCCTGAATTCAAATCCCAGCAACCACATGGTGACTCACAACCACCCTTTAATGAGATCCGATGCCCTCTTCTGGTGTGTCTGAAGACAGTTACAGCGTACTTATGTATATATATATATATTTTTTTAAAGATTTATTTATTTATTTATTATATGTAAGTACACTGTAGCTGTCTTCAGACGCACCAGAAGAGGGCATCGGATCTCATTACGGGTGGTTGTGAGCCACCATGTGGTTGCTGGGATTTGAACTTCCCGGAAGAGCAGTCGGGTGCTCTTACCCACTGAGCCATCTCACCAGCCCTATTTTTTTTTTTAAAAGAAAGCTGACCTGTGAGAAAGCTGGCAGTCAGAAAGCCTTCATTTATACTTTCTACTTCAGACTCCTGCCAGGAGTTCCTGCTCTGACTTCTCTCAGTGATGGACTGTGTCTTAGTTAGGGTTTTACTGCTGTGAACAGACACCATGACCAAGGCAAGTCTTATAAAAAAACAACATTTAATTGGGGCTGGCTTACAGGTTCAGAGGTTCAGTCCATTATCATCAAGGTGGGAGCATAGCAGCATCCAGGCAGGCATGGTGCAGGAGGAGCTGAGAGTTCTATGTCTTCATCCAAAGGCTGCTAGTGGAAGACTGACTTCCAGGCAACTAGGGTGAGGATCTTATACCCACACCCACAGTGATACACCCATTCCAACCAGGCCACACCTATTCCAACAAGGCCACAACTTCAGATGGTGCCACTCCCTGATCCAAGAATGTACAAACCATCACAGACTGTGGCCCAGAATGGTGACTACTTCCTTCCCTCTTCGAAGTTGCTTCAGCCAGAATATTTTATTACAGCAACAGAAAGGAAGGTAGAACCAATGTTACGGCTCAATGGGGAGCTATTTCCACTAGGGTCCATTGTGAGAGTTCCACTGAACTTTAGGCGTGGCATTTTAAGCCATTTATGCCAAGGGATGAGAGCCCAAAATAGGACTCACCTTGAAGTAATGACGTTAATCACGAGACGGGGCTGCTGCACAGCTGAGAGAAAGGACATGTGACACTTGGGAGGCCTATGGAGGTTCCTCTTAATAGTTTTACTATGTTTAGCCAAGGATCAAAACAGGAATACTATTTATGACCATTCACTATTTAGCGGTGCAAACACAAATAACTATAATACATTTTTATTATGTGTTTTTCCCCAAAGCTGTGAGTTGCCATTCTCTCAGTGCATTGTCTTAGTATTTCAGTCACTGTTTATCAATATAGGGGTTGGAGAAATGGCTCAGTGGTTAAGGGCACTGACTGCTCTTCCAGAGATCCTGAGTTCAGATCCCATCAACCACATGGTGGCTCACAACCATCTGTAACTTCAAGATCTGATGCTCTCACACAGACATACATGCAGGCAAAACACCAATGCACATAAAATAAAGGTAGATAAATTTAAAAGGTATCCACATAGCTCTATCTTTTGCTAATCTGCCTTCTCCCCTCGTTAGCGTTGCTGTGTAGAACTGATGGTTCCTTAGGGCCCAATGGCTCATCAGTGACAGTGCTGCCTATAACTCTGTTACCTATTGCATGAGTCATAAATGGTTTACAGAAGCTGCAGTGTACCGAGTACCACAGGGAGAACCTAAGGTCCTTTGAAACTGGAGTTACAGACAGTTCTGAGACACCACGTGGATAGTGGAACCAAAGTTGGGTCCTTTGTGAGAGAAGCAAGTGCTCTTAACTGTTGAGCCATCCCTTTAGCCTCTGATATGAAATTTTTTATGGGGGAAATTGCCTCAGTGATTGATGTAAAATGCATCCTTTTGTTTTTTGTTTTTTGTTTTTTTTTTTTTTTGCTATTTGGATATTTGTGATTACTCGGTGTTTTGTTTTCACAAGGACAGAATACTAATTAAGAATAAGAGCTCTTGAGAATTGAAAATGTTAGCATACATTCTTTACTTATTGGGTTTTTTTTGGGGGGGGGAGGAGGAGGTGTTGGTTTCAAGACAGGGTTTCTCTGTGTTACAAGCCCTGGCTATCCTGGACTTGCTTTGTACACCAGGCTGACCTCAAACTCAGAGATCCACCTGCCTTAGCTTCTTGAGCACTGTGATTAAAGGCATGTGCCACCATGTCCAGCCTTATTATTTATTGCTACATAATTAATCACCTTAAAACTCTATGGCTTATCTGTATCTTTAATCCCAAGATTTGTCAGGTGAATCTGTGAATTCAAGATTAACACATTGCAGGACAGCCAAGGCTAGATAGTGAGATAACCCCCTCCAAAAACAAAACAAAACAAAACCCAGAACCAAACAAAAAAAAGCCAAACAAACCCAAAACCTTGGTGGCTTAAAGCAATAGATTTTTAGAATTTTTATAGTTTATGCAGGTCAGAAATTAAGTAGACTATCTGGAAATTCTATTTAGAAAGTCTTTTTGTTTGTTTGTTTGTTTTGTTTTGTTTTTTTGAGACATCGTTTTTCTGTGTAGCCCTGGCTGTCCTGTCCTGGAACTCACTCTGTAGACCAGGCTGGCCTTGAACTCAGAAATCTGCCTGCCTCTGCCTCCCGAGTGCTGAAATTAAAGGCATGGCTCACAACTGTTTGTAACTCCAATTCCAGGAGATCTGGCATCCTTACCCAGACACACGTTATGGCAAAACACTAACACACATAAAAATAAAATTTTAAAAGTACAGTTAGGATATTCACCAGAGCTAGAGTCATCTGAAGACTTGGTCAAGGATGAAAAAGAAAGTTTCCACATTGGTATTCGAAAATAGTTGGAAAGTTGGTACTCCCATCTGTTTTCAGAAGAGAGGGGAGATGTCCTCTCCATGGGGCTTTACACCATGGGAGTGGATGTTGTTAGAAGGGAATGGTCCAGGAGAAACCAAGTCAGGAGCAGCTTGAGGCAGCCACACCACGCTATTCTGTTGGTCACACAAACCGACTTTGATAGAATTCAAGGATAGATTACACAGGAGTTTGAACACTAAAAGAGAAAGCTCGAGGCTGGTGAGATGGCTCAGTGGTTAAGAGCACTGACTGCTCTTCTGAAGGTCATGAGTTCAAATCTCAGCAATCACATGGAGGCTCACAACCATCCATAACGAGATCTGATGCCCTCTTATGGAGTGTTTGAAGACAGCTACTTATGTATAATAATAAGTAAATCTTTAAAAAAAGAGAGAGAGAAAGCTCACGGAGAGCTATGCCAAACAATACACACACACACACACACACACACACACACACACACACACACACAAACTCATCATCATCATCATGAGAACTGGAACATGAGCAAACATGGTGGCTCATGATATAATTTTTGCATTCAGGGACTGAGGCAGGAGAATCAAGAGTCTAACGTCAGCCTGAGATATGTACTAAGACCATTTCTGGGACAAAAAGAAAAACAAGGACAGGTGAGATGGCTCATCAGATAAATGTGTTTGCTGACAGGCCTGAGGACCTGGGCTCAATTCCCAGAAGTGACATGTACAAATTCTGCTCTCCATGCACACCATGTAATATACACCTCCCAGAATAAAGAAACATGAAAAGGAAAAAGGAAAACAACAAGAGACAGATGGAAGACAGGAAAGAAAGTGAAAATCCATTTAGGATGCTCAATCTAGGATTTCAAGAAATTCCAGGAAGACAGCCGAGGATGTGGCTTAGTGGTAGGCTGGTTGATTGGGATCCATGAGGCTCTGGTTCAGTCCTCAGCTCCACAAAGGAAAAAAGAAACCCAGGTTAAAAAAGGTGTGTGTGTGTGTGTGTGTGTGTATGTGTGAGCCTAGAGCAAATCATCAAAGAAATTTAGGAAGACTGCAGGGTACACAGTCAATACAGGAAAGTTACACACATCACAACGAAGAACTGAAAAATGAAAAACTTAGTTTTATTTACAATAGTGTTAAAAAATACAGGCACTTAGAGATAAATTTAATAAAAATGTATAACACTGGAAATTAGAAACACTGGTGAAGAACACTAAAAAAAGGTAAAAATTAGAAAAATGCACAGTGCTCATGAATGGAAGACCCAGTATTGTTTTTATTTTACCTCCTTGAGTCTTTCTTTGGGTGCATGGAGGTTTTGCAGACCTTCTGTACAAAACCTGCATATGTGATGCTCATGGAGACCAGAAGAGGGCATCAGATCCCCCTGGTAAGGAGCCACTATTTGGATGCTGGGAATCAAATCTCATGCTTCTGAAGGGGTAGCCAGCAAGTGCTCTTGACTTAGCTCAGCCATCTCTCTAGCCCCAATCGATAGATTTTTGACAAGCATACCACACCACAGCAGTTTACAGGGGAAAGTATTTTGAGCAAATGGTGCTAGAACCAACAAACACAGTTAACCTTTCAGATCTTAGACTATGCGCAATTGTTTCTCTCTTTTGTTTCCTTGTAACAAGGTCTCACACTGTAGCCCAGGTCATTCAGGGGACTAACTGTGTAATCTCCAGGGGTCTTTTAATTCATGGCGATTCTTCTACTTCTTCTGTCTCCGGAGAGCTGGGATTACAGCTATGAACCTCTATACCTGACTTATCCTTCTTTATAGAGTGGGTGATGCTCCTTCATCCAAGCCATCTGCATCACAGGGTTTTAATCAATAGTATTTTGAGATCTAAACTCCCTTCTCTGTCCCCATACTATTTTACCCGTCTGTAAATATGACAGGTAATCTCCAATATTGGGAAGGCTGAAGGAGGACAGATGTGTTTCTTGACAGCCTGGGCTACATAGCATATTCCAGAGGAGCCTGGGACACCTAGTGAGACCCTGTCTCAACAATAAATATACACACAAACATCCATTCGTTCCAAAGCTCCCTGGCATAGCAATCTTTAAGATTTGTTTTCAGATAATATCATTTTAGGCAGATTTCTCCTGCATGCATGAAGGAAGTGCAGTGTTCCATCTGCAGCAATGCATAAAACCACCAGTGACTCCTGCAATTACAGCATTGGGAAGGCACTTTGGAGGTGCTCACTCTCCACTTGAGGCTAGCCTAGTCTACATGAGTACATGAGAACCCCTGTCTTACAAACAAAAGACTCATTTCCAGTATTTGAATTCTGTCGCGATTGGAGACCGAAGCCTCATTTTAACCTTTAAATATTTTAGACTTACAACTTGACACTCTACTCCCCAAGTTGAGTTTCGTTATGATAGGGCTGATGACACCCCTCCGCCCATAAATCTGAATGAAAGGTTCAGTTCCTAAGCCTTCGTAGTATTTCATCTATCCTCAGGTTTTCTGGGCCTCCACTACAATGACTGACTGGATCAGAGTGTTGGAGAGCTGCGTTTTGCACGCTTGCGAAACTTTTAGGAAGGGCTGTTGCCGGGGAGGGGGGGTAAGGAGGGCGGAACCGATTTGAGAGTACTGCCTCTCCGGCTTGGAAGGCTGCGTCACGAGCTATCCGTGGACTGCAAAGGATGTGCTTTAAAGATTAGCTTTTCTCCCTAACCGTCTCTTCGGAGGCCAACAATTCTCGGGGCTGAGGCGGGAAACAGATCAGGCGCAAAGGTCGGAACTGCAGCAAGCCCGCAAAGACACGCCTCCCGCACAAACCCTCGAGTCCCCCAAGTTTCCCTAGGGAAAAGGAAATGGGCGTGCCGGAGGGAGGAGTTTGACAGCGCACGGCTCGTCACGTGACAACTAGCTCTAGGGTTGCTGGACTGAGAAGACAGATCTTTGACTCCTCCCACCAGACGTCACCCACCCAGACCACGCCCTCAACCGAAAGGCGGGGCGGAGGAGCCCCGCCTCGAAACGGCCTTCCTGAAGGGCGGGGCCTCTAGCAGGGCGGGGCCTCTAGCGGGGCGGGGTGGGGGGGGGAGGGAGAAGAGGAAAAGGAGTGGTCACGTGCGGCTGATGGCCTACGGTCACGTGACGGGCGGCGGGGCGCAGGCACCCAGGCTGGGAGTTCTTCTGAGGGAAAGCCGAGTGGAGTGGGCGACCCGGCGGCGGTGACAATGGTGAGTGCGCGGCGGCCTGCCTGCGAGGTCGTCTCCCGCGGGGCCGTGGGGCGCGCGGCGGGACTCCCAACGGCGGGCGCGGCGCCGAGCCTGCAGGGAAGGGGCGCGGAGCGGTGAGGCCTGACGGCTGCCCGCTCCCGGCCAGGCCTGAGCACCTGCGGCCGGCGGCACTGTCCCGGCCATGTCGGAGCCTCTGCCCGCCTTCCTCGACCGGCTGTGGGGACCCTGGCTGGGCACCCGCAGCCCGCCCAGCCGGAGCTCGGCAGCCTCGCCTTCCAAGGTAGCCGAGGACAGTCAGTGCCCTCTCTCCCAGTTCCGGACTCTGGCGAGACCTGCTCACCTTCCTCGTCCCGAGCTCGATAGAGTCCGCTTATTTTCTTTAAGCTGGTTGTGGAGACATTCTGCGATTTCTTGATTCGGGTGGAGGCTTTTGGCACTTGTAGAATAGGAGGGGAAGGGAGGGGAGACAAGAGGGTGTCGGAGCCGAGACCCCTCATTTATATCTCCAGACGCCGATTTAAGCACTTGGTTTCACTTCCTTCCCTAAGCGATTTCTATAACTTAGCACTTTGGGATGTTGCAGTGTCTTGGGAGCCCAGGCAGGGATGAAAATCAGAGCACTTAACCACACTTAATGGAAAGCACCGTTGGGCGCGCTAGTGTTTAACTACGCGCCCGCGGTCTATAGATTAGAGCTCCTTTGGCTCGTGTTATTTAGCATATACTCCATGAGAGCCCACTGTGCGCTCCCCTTATACTACCCGCTCTTCCCAAGCTCGCCACTTTTAATAAACTGCTTGAAACTTCTCGTCTCAAGCCAGCCAGCCAGGTCTATTTTTAAAACGTTGCTTTGATTAAATAACTTTGAGTCAGAAATTATTTGCTTTCTCTAGGGTTTGGGGGGTGGGGGAGAAGTTCATTCAGGGAGCGTTTTCTTAAACAGTATTTTGGGTGAGTCCAGGGACAGATAAACAAGGCAAACTGCTTGCTTCCTTGCAGCTTACAGACTCTGGAGAGTTAAGCATTTGTTTAGATAAATTAGTTTAAGGTGGAAATTACAACTGCTGTAAATAACTAAGAAGGAATTAGTAGGCTGTTAGGGAGTCCTCCTTTCACTGTTTATAATTTGAAAAGAAAGCTTAAATTGCTCTCTTCTTGGTTACTTAGTTGAATTAGTCCTTCTAGTTAAGTTTTTTTTTTTTTTTTTTTTTTTTTGGTTTTTCGAGACAGGGTTTCTCTGTATAGCCCTGGCTGTCCTGGAGCTCACTTTGTAGACCAGGCTGGCCTCGAACTCAGAAATACGCCTGCCTCTGCCTCCCGAGTGCTGGGATTAAAGGCGTGCGCCACCACGCCCGGCCCTTCTAGTTAAGTTTAAGAGCAATTTTTTTTTTTATTTTTAAGGTATTTGTCAAACGAAATTGTAAAGCTTTAAAGCCTTTGTATGGGCACACATGTATGTATGAGAATTTGCTGTTTCATTGTGTGTGGGCTCAAGTGAATACATTGTGGAAGCTTTGGTTCCTCTGAGCTCTGTTCAGTTTTTTTCTTACTGAAATTTTTTTCCTATATATTTTGATTATGTTTTTCCTTTCCTTCAAGTTCTGTTTCTTTACATCAAGCAGACTTAATAAATTTCCTTAAATGGTGCCCACAGAGTTTGTTACATTTTTATGTATCCACGTGTAGTTTTGCTAGATGGTAATGCTAAACAATGTATGTCTTGGCACCTTGTGCTTGTTGGAGGGCCTCAAGAAAGCCTCAGCACTCCTGGTACTGTAGTTAAAGTCAGTTGTGAGCTGCTATTTGGATGCTGGGAATCTGAACCTGGGTCCTCTGGAAGAGCAGCCAGTGCTCCTAACCATTGAGCCAGCCCTGTTATTGAAAAATATTGCAGAACTGTGTTTTCTTGTGTGTTTTGGCAGCTTTAGTGGCAATTTAATTTTGTTAAAATAGTATTTGTGACTTTAAATGTTAAATTTCAAATTGGAAAAGACCTTTCGGTGTGTTACATAGAGAATATATGTAGAAAAAAGTTGCCATATATCATTTTACATGTAAAACATCTTTCATAGCTGGGCGTGGTGGCACACGCCTTTGATCCCAGCACTTGGGAGACAGAGGCCAGCGGATTTCTGAGTTCGAGGCCAGCCTGGTCTACAGAGTGAGTTCCAGGACAGCCAGGGCTATACAGAGAAACACAGTCTCAAAAAAAAACCCACAAAAACAAAAAAAATACCATTGCAGAAAGAAAATTGCTGTTGGTGACTTTGGAGCATGTTAAATGTACTAGTTTCTAGTTAGTTGTTTGAATTTGTCCCTTTTGTGGGGGCTGGAGAGATGGCTCAGCAGTAAGAGCACTGGCTGCTCTCCTTGAGAGAACCTGGATTCAGTTCCCAGCACTCACACAATGGCTCACAGAATCTGAGCTCACAGGATCTGTTGCAAAAATCTGATATCCTCTTTTGACCCCTACAGGGACCTGCTACACACATAGCAAACAAATATACACTCAGGTAAAACATTAATACAATAAAAGATACACATAAATAAAAAAAGGATTTATGCAGGCTGATGAGATGGGGGTTCAGCGGTTAAGAATATTGACTGTTCTTCCCAAGGTCCTGAATTCAATTCTCGGCACCCATGTGATCACAACCATCTATAAAGGGACCTGATGCCCTCTTCTGGCATGCAGACAGAGAACACATACATTAAAAAGAAATGCATAAATTTTAAAAAGATTTACACACACACACAAAAGAAACTATCTCCTTTGTTAATATAGGAATACTGAAAACAATTTGGTCATTGTGTCACCTGTGACCTACATAACCTTAGGAAGCTCCTTGGTTTGTTTACTGTCATTATCTGTCCTCCTTAGGACTGATCTGATGCATAATGAGTTTCAGACTTCAACTTTGCCCCAACTCAGCCTGGTTTTCTGAGGAAGGGCTTGCTTCACCAACAGTTACTGATTGCAGTTCATTTCCTTGTGTGTAGTCACTTATTTTCTATTACTAGAGTGGCGTGTGTGTACTGAAAAGTCGCACTCCACAGGTATTTGACGGCCCTGTAGACAGTACTGTAAGCAGGGTTCAGGCTCTTGTTCTCAGTGCTGAGCAAAGATAAAATGTCTGTCCTCAGAGTACACAGCTCGGAGGGAGAGCCATATACTTCCTCAGCCTGTGAGAACAAAAGGGGGAGAATCCAGCTTGCGTTAGGGTATCAGGTAAAGCCCTTACAGAGGTGAGTCAGTCAATAAGGGGTGAGTGAGTCAGGTGACTCTAGGACAAGGGGGACAGGCAAATCTGATGAACTTCTGCACAAATTATTTTCATCATTTAAGGTTATTGTATCTGGAGGGCTGGTAGGTATATCTGTAAGCCACATCAAATAATATATTGTATGTGTGTTTAAAATAACATATTTGAAGTCAGTGTTACCTATGAAGATTTTACATATTGGGGCTGGAGAAATGGCTCAATAGTTAAGAGACTGGCAACTTTCTCAGAGAACCTAGGTTCAATTCTTAGCACTCCCATGATAGCTAACATATGAGTTATATAACTGTAGTGCCAGGGGTTCTGATGCCTTCTCTGGGTTCTGCAGGCACTAGCCATGCATGTGGTGCACAGACTTATGTGCAGGCTAAAGCACTCATTTATACACAACAAAATAAGTGAAGAAAATTTATAAACTGATGAGTTCTACAAGGTGACTGTCAAGAGTTCAGATAAAATATTATTATTGTATTAACACCTGGGTTGAGCATAGTGGTGCTTTCCTTTAACACCAGCACTCATGAGGCAGAGGTAGGTGGGTCTCTGTGATTTTGAGGCCAGCCTAGGCTATGTAGTGAGACCCTGTCTCAAAAGACCAATCTATATATACTTGTACATCAGCCTCATAGGTTCTTTGTTGTGTGCTTCCTTCTGTTTTTAGACAAGGTCTTATTCTGTAGCCTAGGCTGTCCTGGAACTCACTGGATAGCCTAGGCTGCCTTGAGCTTTTGGTATGCCTCCTCCCTTGGCTTCCTAAGTGATTAGAATATAGTCATTCACCACCATGGCTAGCTGCCAAACTACATTTTTTTTTTAATTAAAGAAATATTTGCCATCATTTATTGTGTGTGGGTACTTGCCACACTGCATGTGTGGAGGTCATAGGACAAATTGCCTATCATATAGACTCTAGGGATTGGTCTCAGGTCATAAGTCTTGGTTCCAGGCACAGAACTTAATGGTGCCTTCTCTCTGGCCCCAAACTACTTTATAAAGTAAGTCCAGTTTACAAACTTTCCAGCTGCTGGAATATTTAAAAGAAATAGTCTGATCAGGTGCGTGTGTGTGTGTGTGTGTGTGTGTGTGTCTGTCTGTCTGTCTGTCTGTCTTTCCATCCGTCCCAGTGCTGGGGTTATGGACACAATCACACAGCTTTTTTTTTTTTTTTTTTTTTTTCTTCTTTTCTCTCACATGGGTCCTGGGGATCTGAGCTCAGGTCCTCTCTCCAGCTTCCATATGACATCTTTTATACTTAAGTATCAGTGTGTACTTAACTTGTTAGTCCCACTTTGTCATCATCCCCTCCCTTCCTTGCCAGTCATCCTCTGCTTTCATGATGTGCGCACACGTTTGTATATGTGTGGCTAAATATAGATTCTATATGAGAATTTTGTGGTATTTATCTCTTTGAGATTATTTTACCTAACATGATCAGATGTGTGTTTTTAAACAGTCGCTTTGGTTTTTGTGCAGAACAAAGAGGGAATACAGGCACTGATGTGGAGGGCTGTGCCCGTGGGGCTAGCTGCTTGGAAGGTTAGAGGACTGCTCGAGCTTTCTAGGTAGAGAGTAAATGGAACAGCACAGAAGGACCCCATCTAAAAGCAGAGACACAAGGAAGGATATAGGTCCATATGATGGGAAGCTACCATCTTTACAGTTTAAGATTTTTTTAATTTTATTTATATGGGTGCACTGTAGCTGTCTTCAGACACACCAGAAGAGGGCACCAGATCACATTACAAATGGTTGTGAGCCACCACGTGGCTGCTGGGAAATGAACTCAGGACCCTGGAAGAGCAGTCAGTGCTCTTACCGGCTGAGCCATCTCTCCAGCCCTATCTTTACGGTTTAAAGACTAGAACATCGTCATTAGTGCTCATAGCACTCGTTAGCTGTGTCTAATGTCAGAACCATGACTGGGGTCTGCTCACTATTTGTTGCTACATTGCCAGCTAGTGTGCTTTGCCACTGGGAGGCAGTTATCTGAAATCACAGTGCGTATATGTTTTCTTTGGAAATATTTATGGGACTTTTATTAGCTTCTAATATGAGTGCCAGGTATACTCAGAAGTCTTACATGGTGTGACACATTCTGTCCAGACCTGATAGAGCAGGGTTTTATGGTAATTAGCTCAGTGTTGTGACACTGAGCTTGAAAGGGGTAATTTGGACTGTGAAGTTTTTTCTCTGATGAAAGAGCCTCAAAAGGCTGTAATAAGATGCAGCTTTTTAAGCTTGGATGTAAGGAATTGAGTTCCTACATTTTGGATGTTAGATTCTGATTTTTATGTAGGTTACTTGTGGGAATGGTTGAAGTAATAGCATGTTCAAGTTCTTCTTTTGTTTGTTTGTTTTGATAGTAAAAATTGTAACATGAAATCTATTCTCCAAATTGTGATTGAGCCTCAGAGTTAACTGTGTGTGGGCTGTGCTCAGTGAGATTGTTGCTTTAGTTTTCGGTCAGCATGGGTGAACAAGGCATGTCCCTCAATTCAGTTTGGCTGTAGAATTTGATAACTTTTTTATTTCTTGTAAATTCAGATTAGTAATCTGCTTGGCTTTATGTTAAATGTAATTAAGTTTGAATTTCAAAGTGTAGTGACTGCCTAAAGTCACTACACTTTGAAATTCATATGATAATCATGAGCATTTTTCTTTTATTGCAGAGTTTTCTTGGAGGCTTTTTTGGTCCCATTTGTGAGATTGATGTTGCCCTTAATGATGGGGAAACCAGGAAAATGGCAGAAATGAAAACTGAGGATGGCAAAGTAGAAAAACACTATCTCTTCTATGATGGCGAGTCTGTCTCAGGAAAGGTAAGCTTTTGTTTGAGAGTTTGTTTGACAGTTACATAATTTTAGTATATTAGAATTAGTTTTCAAAATAGTCTGTGCTGTATCTAAATTTGAATGGTTGCATTAGAAATAGAATTTGTCAACTAAAATCTTTGATGGGTTAAAAACAGTAACAGGACGTTCTTTCCGTGGAAGGATTTTAGGGCCAGAGTCTTTGAATTTCACAACATTTTTTGCTAATGACTGTATCTTAAGCTTTGGAAAGTTTCTTCTGTAACAGTTGGAGAGCTGTGGAGTGGTTGTCTGATGTGGCATAGGAAGGGCTCTTTCTGACTCTTGGGATGTAGCTTTCTCTTCTGTGCTATCATATGCCATTGGTCTCTTCTCTTCATACTGGGGTGGGCCTCAGCTCTTTTGGAATGTATCTGTGTGGCTAGATACATTTAAGATACCTTCTTCTCTGATAGTCACACCTCTCTTGCCTTTCTTTACTCAATAATGTGTAACATTCTTCATCTGCTTTCTGCTTGTCTCATGTAGCCCAGCTTGGTCTCAAACTCCCTGTGTTAAACTTGTGGTCCTTCTCCTGCCCTCCACCTCTGAAATACCAGAGAACAGGAGTGCACTACCTGGATAACCCTTAATTGTTTTAGAGCAGTTTTAGATTTTCAGGAAAAAAATGGGTAAAATACAAAGTTCTTTATATTGCCTCTTCTTCACCACGCCCTCATATATACCACAACACTATAACATTTGCCTGTTTCTGTTGTTATATATTGAGTTAGGGTCATGTAATTCAGGCTGACCTTAGACTACAGTGATTTAGTCTTCCTGCTTCAGAACTTTCTTGAGTTCTGGAATTGAAAGCATGAACCACTATGTCCAGTTTAATTTTTAAAAAATAATGAATTAAAGGCAGCCATGGTGATATGTGTCAGTAATCCTAGCACTTAGGCAATAGGGACAGGAGAGGAGTTTAGAGTTATCTTCAGCTACATAGGGAGCCCAAGGCCAACCTGGGTTGCTTAAGACCCTATCTTTAAAAAGAAAAAAGCAAAGAACTGATGAACCAGTATTGGTAGATTGGTTCATAGCTTTAGTTAGGGTTCACTCTTGATGTTATATGTTGTATGGCTTTTGACAAACACGCACTGTTGTTATGTGTACATCATTTGAACATCATGCAGAATGACGGAATCATCCTGCAGAGTGCCCTCTGTTTCATCTGTTCATGCCTCCCTGGCACCTGTACCCACACCAGTCTCCGAGCCTGTGGCCACTGCTGATCTTTTTACTCTCTGATTTACCTTTTCCAGAATGCCATGGAGTTGGAATCATGTACTGTGTAGCCTTCTTAGGTTAGTTTCTGTCTATTCAATGTTCATCAATATCTTTTTGTGACTTATTAGCTCATTTGTTTTTAACACTAAGTAGTATTCTTTTGTGCTGGCCATGGCTCATTCATGTCTGTACTTTTCTGCATTTAGAATGCTGAAGAGGTTGGTGGGTTGATTCAAGTTTGAGGCACACCCTAGGCTACATGCACCATGATTTCCAGGCTATCCTGAGCTACAGAGCAAGGCTCTCTCAAAACATGTAGATGTCTTTTGTATGGATACCGACATATTTATTTCTTCTATTCACTTACTGAAGACTGTCTTGACTGTTTCCAAGTTTGCAAAATTGGCTTAATTGACTTTCTTACTGGTGTGTAGGACTTTTTTTTTTTTTTAAGATTTATTTATTTTTATATGTAAGTACACTGTAGCTGTCTTCAGACACACCAGAAGAGGGAGTCAGATCTTGTTACGGATGGTTGTGAGCCACCATATGGTTGCTGGGATTTGAACTCTGGACCTTCGGAAGAGCAGTCGGGTGTTCTTACCCACTGAGCCATCTCACCAGCCCAGGACTTTTTAGTATCTTAAGATTTATTTGGTTTGTGTGTGAAATATGAGTGTGGGCACTCGGAGCATGTGGAGGTCAGAGGATAATGTTTCTGCATTTTCTTCTCTCCTACACCTTGTTTTTTTAGAGTCAGGGCTCGCTCTTACTGTCTTTGCCACTGGCTGCATGTGTGAAGTCTAGATTAGATGGGTTTCCAGTTCCCACCTTATAGCCTGTGTTACAGTGTGGAGCTAGGATCATAGTTATGAGCCACATCTGACTTTTTTACATGGGTTCTGGTGCTTGCATAGCAAGCACTGAGCCATCTCACGGGCTTCTTTTTTTATGTTTTTAATGAGTGCCTTTTATAAAGACTGGATATGGTGGTACCCTGGGATTGCAAGTTTGAGCCAGTCTGGGCTACATGAGAGCCTGTCTAAAGAGGAAAAAAGGTCTTATTTATTGACCTTATTGTAGAGTTGCCTTTCCTGCCTTCCTTCCTTCCTTTCATTAGTGTTGTTTTTTTTTTTTTTGTGTGTGCACCACCACACCTGGCTGTTTTTTGTTTTTAAAGACAAGGGTTTCACTGTGTGACCTTTGTTGGACCGGAACTCAGTAAGTAAACCAGGCTGTCCTCCTACTCATAGAGCTCTGCCTACCTCTGCCTCTACTTCCAGTGTTCAGATTATAGGTGTTTAACATCATGCCCCGTTTGTTTGTTTTTTGTTTTGGTTGGTTTTTATTCTTTTTTTTTTTTTTTTTTTTGACTTGACTTTCCACTCAATTTTTTATTTCTGTCTCCTCATTAGTAGATGTTTGATGTTTCCTTTTGTTCATTCAGGTCTGGTTTAGACATTTTCCAGCTACAGCCAGGACCCAGAGTTACCCTGTTTTCTCTCACCGAAGTTTTTTTTTTTTTTTTTTTTTTTAAGATTTATTTATTAATTTATTTTGTATATAACATTCTGCCTACATGCATGCCTACAGGCTAGAAGTCAGCACCAGATCTTATTACAGATGACTATGATGGACCATGCGGTTGCTGGGAATTGAACTCAGGACCTTCAGAAGAGCAGACAGTACTCTTAACCCCTGAGCCATCTCTCCAGCTCCTCACTGAAGTTTTTACATCATATGTCCTGTCCTTGCCCTTAGTTCATTTAAAGTTGGTTTTGCTTGTGTTGCAGAAGTCAAAGGCGTCCCCACACACGGCTCAGTGTTAACCCTGGGCAGATACTGAACAAGTCATCCCTTCCTCTCGTCATGCTATAATGTCACCTTTGTCACAAAGCAAAGGTCATGTGGTCTCTTCTGGCTTCCTTGCTCTGTTCTCGTGGCTTATTTGTGGCATGTACATCTTTCTTCTTTCCTTTTGAATATTCTGATTAAGTTGTAATTCAGTCACCATAAATGGCCCTACTCTAGGCCATGCTGCTCACTGTACTTACAGAGCTGTGTAGCCGTCACCACCTGCTTATCCCTTTGAACAGAATCCACTACCTGCAAATCCCTCACCTACAAATCTCCTTTGTTTACTGTTCTGGACATTGCATATAAATGGAATCACACTGTGGCCTTTGAATGTGGTTCCTTTCACTGGGAGTTATCTTTTCAAGGCTTGGGTAGCTAGTATATTACCTCATTCTCTTAAGCTATGTTTTAAGTTTTAAAATATTTTAGTTCCATTCAAGAAAGAGCTCTTGTCCTCTTTTATAAAAGGCATTTGTTTTGCTTACCAGACATATTATTCCTAGATATTCTGCAGTCCTCCGTGGCCTTCAGATTAGTAACTCATTGTGTAGTTATTAAGAATGATTATTTATATGTTTGTTATTTTAACTTACAACGGGAAAATTTTTGCCTATTTTAATTTTTGTTGTTGATGTTTTGTTGAAAATATAGATAATATAGGCATTTTCATGTTAAAAAATTTCAAACATTTTTTTTCGAGTGGGAGTGGGGAAAGTGCATGCATGTGATAGAGATCATAGGAAAACTTGTGAAAGTTAGTGTCTCCTTCCATCATGGTAGGTTGTAGGGATCAAACTCAAGCCAACAAAATTGGTGGCAAGTACCTATACTTAATGAACTATCTTGCCAAGCATATTTTCTTTTTAACCGTACAGCTTAATGGTATTACTTGTGTTTTTTAATCTTAGTCATACTATATCTTCAGAGTTTTTACATGACAAAACCTTTTTTTCATATTAGTAGTCACTGCTCTTTCCCTGGTGACCTCTGACCTGGGACTGTGTCACTGAGCATGTCATCAGGACTCCCCCCACCCCATGTAATAGCATGTGTTAAAATTCTATTTTCTTCTGAGTAATATTCCTGATAAGTCATGTCCAAATGGTAAAGGATATGCAGAGTTAGTTGTAATTTACATCTGTAATCCCAGCAGTTGAAAGATTGAGGCAGGAGAATTGCTGCAAACTCAGGACTAGCATGAGTGTAACATAGTATCAGTACAGTGAGTTAGAGTGAGGCCAGGCACTACCCTCCCTTGTAGCTGTGTACTTAGGAGCAGAGCTGCTGGTGTGTACCAGCTCTGCCTCCCACAGCAGGGGCTGGCCACCTCTGTAGGGCAGCCACACCACTGTCTCCTCCAGCACTGGTAAGAACATGAGTTTCCCTGCTGGGAGATGGCTCAGCTGTAAGAGCACTGTCTGCTTGGGTGAGTTCAAATCCCAGCAACCACATGGTGGCTCACAAGCACCTGTAATAAGATCTGACACCCTCTTCTGGTGCATCTGAAGACAGCCACAGTGTACTTATTTATAATAATAAATTAATCTTTGGGCCAGAGCGAACAACTGAGTGAGTGGGCTGTCCTGAGTGAGCCGGCTGACCAGAGCGAGCTGGGTTGACTGGAGGGAGCAGAGGTCCTAAATTCAGTTCCCAACAACCACATGAAGGCTCACAACCATCTGTACAGCTACAATGTACTCATATACATAATATAAATAAATCTTTAAGAAAAAAAGGCTAGTTTTCCCATATTTTTGATGACATTTGTAATTCCTTTTCATTATTATTATTTTTGAGACAGAGTCTCTTGTAGCCCTGGCTGTCCTCGAACTCATCCTCCTGCTTCCACCTTTCAAGTGCTGGGATCACAGGTGTGTGCTGCCATACCCAGATCTTGTGTAGTTTTTCCTATTGTGCCTCCCTAATGTGGTGAAGTCTCATGGTTTTGAATTTCTTTTCTTTTTTGAGACATGGTCTCTATAACAGAAACTGACCTTCAACTGCTGGTTTTTTGGCTCCACCTCCCAAATGCTGTGTATATAGGTGGTCACTACTGTGTTGGCTTTCCAGTTCTTGATGGCCTTTCTGCAACACAAGAATTTTAAATTTTGGTGGAGTTCAGTTAGTTTATCTATTATTTTATAACTTGTGCTTCTGAGAAGCCACAGCCTGAGTGAAGGTCGTGAGATTGCACTGTCTTCTCCTCAGGAGTCTGTGGTGCACTCACTTGGGTCGTTATCCATTTGGTGTGAGGTAGCTGTTCTTCTGATGCTAATACCCTTGCCCCAGGACCACTTACAGAAAAGAGAACTGCTTCTCAGTTGCATTGTCTTGCTTCACTTACGCATTTATACCATTAAAATAGAAACACTCGCCGCCGGGCATGGTGGCGCACGCCTTTAATCCCAGCACTCAGGAGGCAGAGGCAGGTGGATTTCTGAGTTCGAGGCCAGCCTGGTCTACAAAGTGAGTTCCAGGACAGCCGAGGCTACACAGAGAAACCCTGTCTCAGAAAAACAAAAAAAAAACAAACAAAAAAAAAGAAACACTTGATTAAAAAATTGGAGAGTTTTTGAATTGATGCTAAAATTCTTTTGTCTGTAACTTAATTTTTTTATGTTCCATTCTGTATCCTATATTCCAGATTTATAAAGAAGAGTAGGAAGTAAAAACTCACTTTGAACCAAGAAGGTCATTTTCCTTTATTTATGAAGTTTTCAGAAAGAGCCTTCAAAGGGAATGGCTTTTCCCTTTGCATGAGTTTTAAATGTAAAAACTATTTAAAAAAAACAAAAAAACCATGGTCTCTCTGTAGTCCTGCCTCCCCTAGTACATGATATATAGATGAGGCTGACCTTGAACTCAGAAATCTGCCTGCCTTTGCTTCAAAGATGTCAGGATTAAGGGTGTGCATTACTATACCCAACTTAAAGACAGTTCTTGTCAAAATAATTAGGTATTGCTGTCAAAACTGTCAGTTCCATAAAAATGTCATAGAAGGAGAAATTTGAGACCTTGTTAGATTTAATCAAGACAAAGCGATTATTACTTTCATTGGCAGTTGTTTCAAAGTGACATTTTTATAACTTTTTGTTGTTTCTAGTTTGCTTTATTAGGGCATCTTTACTATTTGTCTGTAGATGAGGACTTGATGCTTAATGATGGTAAAATTCTTTGACCTGGTGGCTCTGGGCTGCCCACACTGACCAGTGCTTTTTTTCCTGTTACACCACTGAATAAGGTGTGTGTTTAGTCTGAGATTATAGTTCATAGCTGAGCTGCTTAGGTGAGGGAAGTCTGTATAGTACTTGTCAGCAGTATGGATAAAGACTCCATTCTTCTGGCAATCACAAAACTTAGAAACTTGGTCTTAGATCAACACAAAATTCAGTAACAAAATGTCCAAATGTTTTGCTGTCTTCCTGTGCCATTGTAAATGGTATATGGTACATTGACACATATAAGTTATAAAGATAGCACTATTTACTTATACAGAATATCATATGCTGACATGTGAGCTTTGAGACTGCTTTGTTTAAAGAAATGTATAAATAGACCTGTTTTCCCAACATTCAGTTTTCCTCACTTTTTAAACATACAGCCTCACCTATTTCTACACAAAATCCTTATTCACAGTAAAGGGGAAATACCAACTTTAAATTGGAGAGTAGTGGTGTACATCTTTAATCCAACATGTGAGAGACAGAAGCAGGTGGATCTCTGTGAGTTCAAGACCAGCCTGTTCTACATAGTAAGTTCCAGGACACCTACAACTACATAGTAGATGCCCCCTTTCCCCTCCCACCAATAAAGAGCCTGGACAACTGCCCTTAACTGAGTGATTGGAATTAGCAGCACTAATGTTGAAACAAGCTAGGAATGGCAACACTTGTGAGAGTTAGGGGAGTGTAAGGCCATCCTTGGATTTATAGGGTGCTTAATACCAGCCTGGGCTATATGAGACTTTTTTCAAACAAACAGAAGCAGACGTTATATGCTTCCTAATATAGACACACTAGGAAAAGTACAACTTTATAATGTTCTTGCTAAAAATACAAGAGCAGAGCAGAATCCTAGTAAACTATCAGACAAAATAAAATTAAGGGGCATTTTTGATCACTATTCTTAGAAACTTTAGTTGTAATTAGTTTAAACCTACCCCACTCCCCAAACATACTTTTTGTTTAATTTTGTTTGTTTACTTTTGAGACAGAGTGTGTGTTTGTAGTGTAGGGTAGCCTAGAACTTGTTATGCAATCCAGGATAGGCTTGAAGTCTTGATTCTCAAAGTCTCAACTTCTCAGGTTCTAGAATTGAATATGGGTACTACCATACCTGAAAGTTTTGGTTATATGTGGAGCTTATTTAAGTACTTGTCTTTTATAAATATTTTTCTTATTCTTTTTTTTCCCAGATAGATATAGGTTATTAAGGAAAAGTGAAAAAACAGGTTTTCTGACTTTTCACAGGATTATTTGCTTATTATAAAAACCACAACAGAGCGTGAAAACTACAAAGAAGGGTCTGGTTATGGCACTTGCAATACAGAGGCTGGGGCAGGAGAATTCAGAGTTTGAAGTTGGTGTGGGCTTGTTGGAGCATCTAGTCTGCTCACACTCCAGTGAGGTAACTGCATGACAGAGCAGCAGGTGGCTGTGGTGGCCAGCTAGGGCAACTGTCTTCACATTGCGCCCCACAAATTTATTCAAGCGCAGGTTGTACCACTGTCAAAGTGACTCTTCCCAGAATCCCCTGCTGCCCCAAATCCAACTAATGCTACCACCTGGGTAGGTGATAGTGCCCTATAGTCAACAGCCAGTCTCCTCTCGTCTGCATCTCTCTCCTGTTAGACTTAGGCCAAGAAGTATCTGTTTGCCCATCTTCTAAATTCTATTCAGATGGCTACCAGAAGTTTAGTGTTGGAAGAGGGAAACAGCTCTTCATCGCTCTTTTAATCCCATGGCACATTTTCTTTCTTTTTCTTTGTTTTTTTGGTTGTTTGTTTGTTTGGGGTTTTTTTTGTTTGTTTGTTTTTTTGATTTTTAGAGACAGGGTTTTCTGTGTAATAGCCCTGACTATCCTGAAACGTGCTCTGTAGACCAGGCTGGTCTTGAACTCAGAGTTCCTCCTGCCTCTTCCTCCCGTCTGCTGAGATTAAATGAGTATGCCACCCATGCCTGGCTAGCTGTAGAGAAGATGGAAAAAGTTTTACAGTTGATAGGCTGCATACACTTTTGTTTGTTTGTTTCAGATTAAATATCTATGTTTAAGGGCTGAGGATATTTGTAGCTCAGTTGGTAGGGTGCTCACACGCACAAAGCCTTGAGTGCTTCAATCCACAGTACCACATAAATGGGACAAGGTGGCACATGCCTGAAACCCCAGCACTTGACCTTAGAGGTGGGAGAGTCATAAGTTGACAATCATCACTGGCTATAGAGAAAGCTTGGGGGCTTCCTGCGTTAGACACACTGTCTTTAAAATAAACAGAAATTTAGAAGTTCAGGATTTCTACTTGGCAGGTATATTGATCTAAGGATTTTGAGATGGTGCAATTCAAAAGTAAGACCGGGATGGAGAGCTTGCTCAGTAGTTAGCGTGAACCCTGGGCTCAGTTTCTTAGTGTTGAAATATGAATAAATGGGGTCATGAAAGATAATCATACTTAAAATTAATTTAAATCCTAAGAAATTCTGCATTTTAACATGAGTTATAAACTTAGGGTAATATGTATTGCTTTAACTTTTATTTATTTAATTTTGTTTGTTTGGTTTTTGAGATTGGGTCTTTTACTGACCTCCAACTCAATATGTAGCCCTGACTGGCTTCAAACTCTTGATCATCCTGTCTCAGCCTTCCAACTGCTGGTACAGATATGAGCCACTGTATTTGGATTAATGAACATTGTTTTTAAGGCTAGAGGTTATAGCAAGTGTTTTTTTCTTGGTTATAAAAAACCTGAAAATTATCTTTTAGGCTAATTCTTGGAATTAGTCACATTCACATTCAGATATTAGTCCAAGAACCGTTTCATTGTCTGGCCAGAAAACACATCTGGGGAGTTGGAGATATCCTCTAGGTCTATGAGGGAATCCGTGTTAATAAAGCAGATGCATTCTTTGTTTGTGTGGTAATGAGTTCCTTAGTGACTGCCTGTGAGTGCCCTCCCGGGTGCTGGGAGGTGCAGCTTTTAACACCTCATGAATGAACGCCTCATGTACTCACAGAATACATTCATCTGGAAGGAATCTGGTAGGCGCACTCAAAGGACTGTTAACATCTCTTACAATTTCATGTTTTGGCAGGTAAACCTAGCCTTTAAGCAGCCTGGAAAGAGGCTAGAGCATCAAGGAATTAGAATTGAATTTGTAGGTCAAATTGGTGAGTTTTAAAATAGTATTACTTTTTTCCTTTGACTGAAGAGGGTTGGATTTGGCAGATAAATAATTGAATTAGAGCTTAGCTTTATGAAAAGAAGAAACTGATTATATGTAATAAAAGAGGACCTAGTATCGTAAACCATGCATCTCAGTTGTATTTAATGATGATATGTGACTGATTCTGCCTTTGTATAAGACTCTGCTAGTAAAAATTAAAGAAGCTATGTAAACTACCAGCCTTGAAAAATAATCATACTGTCTCCCATCTGCCTTCATTTTTTCATCAGCCTCACTCACAGCCACCGCCTTCACCTCTATCTCATTCTCTGAATACCCATGGCATTTGTCTCCTGAGCTAGTGTCTACCTGTAGCCAGACCCCCTCCTGAACAGAAAATTCCACATAAAGAGAAAAGGAATAATTTCTTCTGGGCTTAAATCAGATTGTGTACATTACCATGTGGGAGTTTCAGAGACACTCTCAAGTTATCAGGAAGCAAAACTACATACACATCTTTTGATGCTGAAGAGTCAGGAAAGGAAGTGTATCTTACTAAGACTGTCTCTGTAAGTAGGTTTAAAAATCCAGCTAATTTTTATTGTACGTTTTTAAAGTACCAAAGCTGGAATGGTGGATCTTTACATGTCTGTTATGGATGAGATGGTACTCAGGAGCAAGTTTTAGCCACTAACTAGTAGTTAGTTTTACTCTTTTGTGCATTGTAACTTTATGAAAGTAATATATGCTTAGGTTAGGAAGGGTAGCTACAGGAAAGAGATGCGGGCCTTTCTGTTACAAGTTGTTACTGTGCCATACTGGAGTTTATTAATGCCCAAATGTTTGTAATGAGGGAATAAAATTGAGATCTTAGCTGATTATTAAAGTAGAAGCATGTTTAACTAATTCTTTGTGTAAAAATTATTTGTTTAGGCGATAGAAGCTTGGGTTTCATTGAATTGAATATTAAATATAATTGGTCTTTTTGCTGTTTTAAATTTCTTAGAGCTTTTCAATGACAAGAGTAATACTCATGAATTTGTAAACCTAGTGAAGGAACTAGCCTTGCCTGGAGAACTGACTCAGAGCAGAAGCTATGACTTTGAATTTATGCAAGTTGAAAAGCCATATGAGTCATACATCGGTGCCAATGTCCGCCTGAGGTATGGATGTGTGTGAGAGACTGCACAGAATCGAACCAGAAAACCATACACTGCTGGTGCCTTATACAAACTGTAATTACAATGCTGGAATGGAAGGCTTAACATTTAAAATACTCTGTTACAAACTTTGTTTCAGTTGACTGAGAATGAGTGATTTGAAATAATAATGGCTGTAAACATTATGAATTCAAAGATGTTTCAGTTTTACAATTCTGTTGTATGAATTTTATTATTATTAGTTACTTTAGATCTTTAGTTTCCTAATAAATTACATTTAGCATATGGTTAAGAGATAATAACCCAGAGGCTGAGTAGTCAGGGTTACACAAGCAAAGGGTAGAACTGAAGCAGGACTCCAGTTTTCTTTAACCTTTGTTATTTTGTATGTAGGCACCTCGGTGCCACCATGTATATCTGAAGGTCGTAGGACAACTTGCAATTGATTCTCCGTTTCCGCATGTTGGTTCCAGGAGCTGAGCTAAGACTGTCAGGCTGGGCAGCAAATGCTCGTCCCTGCTGAGCCACTGCACTGACCAGCATCCACTTTCTAAGCCTCACTCAAGTTCTTTCCCTTCTGCACTAACTGCCTCTAAGACCAGGATAAATATTGAATGCAGCAGGTCCAAGAGCCTTCTTTTTCTGTTTAATATGGTGTTAATCATTTGGGATTGTGTTTGGCAGCACAAAAGCTAAATACTAGCGCCTTGACAAGATTTGAAAAAAATCTTGGGGCTGGCAAGATGGCTCAGCAGGTAAGAGCACTGACTGGTCTTCTGAAGGTTCCGAGTTCAAATCCCAGAAACCACATGGTGGCTCACAACCACCCGTAATGATATAATCAATAAAATAGGTCCTAGTTCCAATTTAAGGACTGGAAATTGATCCATTTATTCAAATTGAAGAAAGATGATTCCACAATACCAAATCCTCCTTAGTTTTCCTTTATGATAATCTCCTAGAATACATTAACATATCTGTTATCTTATTTTTCTCCTTCAAACCTTCAGACACAGTGACAGTAATAAATAAATCTTTAAAAGAAAAAAAAAATCTTGACGTGGAGAGGCCTGCTAAGCAGGCGGATGGATGGTAGTCCTCCAGGGTTATTTCAAAAGGATTTACTTGTAAAACTGAACTTTGTATTTTTTTCATGGTGGAGGCATTAAAAAGAGAAACAGAAACAAACCAAAACAAATAAACAAAATAACAAAAAACCATTGGGGAGCCAGAAGTGAGTCTAGGTAGAGCACATGCTTAGACTGCAAAGGCCGTGGATTCACTCTCTAGTACAGAGCAGCTCACATCTGAGTTCTTTATGGGAAAACAAATGGAGTCAGGTGACACCTGGAAGCCCAGCAAGGGGAAAGCTGAGCTGGCTGCCGTTTGCTTGTTAAAGCACCTGAATGTGACACAGGAGGTTCACTCATCTTCTCCTTGACTTTGTAGGTATTTTCTTAAGGTGACAATTGTGAGAAGATTGACAGACTTAGTGAAAGAGTACGATCTTATTGTTCATCAGCTAGCCACCTATCCTGATGTCAACAACTCTATTAAAATGGAAGTGGGCATTGAAGACTGTCTGCACATAGAGTTTGAATATAATAAGTCCAAGTAAGTACCTGATGGTCACTTCTGTGTCCCTGTGACCAGCACACCTGACAGACAGCTTAGAGCAGTAAAGACTGCACACTTTTTTGGCCACTTAAGTGAAACATGTATTGTTGAAAATTTAAGGTATATAAAAGTGAAAGGGGAAAATATGACATAATTTTCATCTTTACCAGCCACTGAGCCACTATTAATGTCTTCTCGTGTATCTCCCCAAAGGTAAAAAGGTGTGTTAGACATGCTTTTATATATTGTACTTCTCGAAAACAGTCTGATTTTATTTATTGTATAATGCCTTTTTGTTGTTGTTGTTAGTGGTGATGGTTTTCTGAGGGTCTTTCTGTGCAACCATAGCTGTCCTGGCACTCACTATGTAGACCAGGCTGGCCTTGAACTCATTGAAATCCACCTGCTTCTTTTTTGGAGTGCTGAAAATAAGAGTATACACTACTAATTCTGGTCTTGTATAATGTCTTTTAAAATTGTATAATAGAAGATGTGAAAGACGTGAGGAGGCCAGTGCACATGAACACTGTAGTGAGCAGCCGAGATGTCTTCCAGGACATATTGCCCCTCTAGTAGTTTGTTAAATTTTGTTTGTTTTTTATAAAAGATTCATTCATTCATTCATTTATTTATTTACCTATCTATCTATCTATCTATCTATCTATCTATCTATCTATCTATCTATCTATTTTATGTATATGAGTATACTGTAGCCGTCTTCAGACACACCAAAAGAGGGCATTGAATCCCATTACAGATGGTTGTGAGCCACCATTTGGTTCTGGGAATTGAACTCAGGATCTCTGGAAGAGCACTGAGTCATTGCTCCAGCCCTGGTTGGTTGGTTTGTTTTTGTTTTTAATGTAGGAGTGCTCTGTCTGTATGTACACTTGCATGCCAGAAGAAGGTATCAGATCCCATCACAGATGGTTATAAGCCACCATGTGGTTGCTGGGAATTGAACTCTGGATCTCTGAAAGAGCTGCCAGTGCTCCTAACCACCGAGCCATCTCCCCAACCCTAAATTTGTATTTTTGAGACAAAAGTTGTATAGTCCAGGCTAGCTTCAAAGTCATGGTGCTCCTGTCTCAACTGGCATTTTAGGTCTGCATCCACTATAGTCAGTGTTATAGTAATTGCTGACATGGTCTGATGTGCTTCATCAATACAAAGTTCTGTAGTTCTCATAGATTTATAATACCATTATGACTAAAATATTAGTAACTCCTTAATATCAGTATGTCATCATGGCCAACATTCACATATTCCTACTTGTCACAGTTGTCATCATCATTGTTGTCTTCTCCCTCCTCCTCCTCCTGGCCTCAAACTCACAGAAATCCACTGTCTCTGCCTCCCAAGTGCTGGGATTTAAGGTGTATGCCACCATGACCAGCTCACGTGGTTTGTTCAAATTAGCATCCAAACAAGAATACTCTTCAGAATGTCACATTTGGTCTGTGCTTATTTTGGTTTTTTTTGAGACAAGAATTTTTCTGTGTAGCCCCGGGCTGTCCTGGAGCTCACTTTGTAGACCAGGCTGGTCTCGAACACAGAGATCCACCTGCCTCTGCCTCCCGAGAGCTGGGGCTAAAGGTGTGCGCCACCACGCCCATCTTCTTCTTTAGTGTTTATTTGTTAAAGAAGCAGATGTGCTGGTTATCCTCTCCTTTTAGGTGATTTTTTTTTTTTAAGCAGCTGTTACTCCCGTGTTTGCACCACTGAAACTATCATACCTGCCTTTGAAACTGTCCATAAAGTCATCGGGTAGTTTAGAACCTATGAAGCTGCCACAGAAACCTCCCCTGAGACTTTTGTGTTATTCAGTGCATGGGTTCTTGTGTTAATATCTAGTTCTGGAAGGAAGCAAAAATACTCCTGAGTATTATAGGTATTCTCAAGTTTATTACTTCATGATTTCATGTTTTACTTACTATTGGGGTCTGGGAATTGCCACACAAACCATGCACACACCAATCTCAGTTAAGCAAGAATAGTGTATTGAACACACACTGTAATACTGGACGTCCAGGACCACAAGAAGGGAAAACCTAACTGTGGCACTGGTCTGCTCCCAGAGTAGAGTTTTTATAGAAAAAAGCAGGTTAAAAGTTTAAAGGGCAAGGAGGGGAGCAGTTGGGTTACTAGGCATAGTATTGTCAGCTAGGCTAGCCTTTAAGCTGGTTGGTCCTGAATATAAGGTAGTTGAGGGGTGGTGGGTGGGTGGTGAACATGGGCTTTTCAGAGCATTGAGATAACAGAGATGAGTGTTATAATCATAACTTTTTGGCTTATTAGTATCATTCTTCAGTATCAGCCACAAAAACCACAGTAAGTTCATACAAAGGTACAGGGAGGGTTGCCTGGTGGTCAGCTCTGACTCAAGTTGTTTTAGACATAACCATTCATATTTACCTCTGATTTGATGAGTCTTACATAAAGCTTTGTGGAATTTCTTAAGATTAGCAAACCTCACACAGAACATTCAGAACATACAGAACAGAACAAGGCATGTGGTCAGTATGTCCTTGAGCCATGTCACTTCTCTGTGTCAGTGACTGGCAGGCCTATTACAGCAACAGTATGAAATAGCTGGCAGGCATGGAACAAAATGGCTACAGCTATTTGGGGGTGCGTGTATCATACCGTAGCATTTACTAAATACATTGCTGCAAACTTAACCCCTGTGTATAGGCCCTGAATATCTTTCTTTTTGGCTAGATGATGGGTTAAATGCTCCGTTCTTATAATACTAAGAATGTTGAGCTCTTAGGTAGGGGCTTTAGTGCTGAAAAACATCTTAGTATTTGTTAAATAAACATCAAAACGAGCTCTTAATTTTCTATTCAGTTAATTAAGTCTTTGAGTGCTCTGAGAACTAACTTTTTTTTTTTTAAGATTTATTATTATACATAAGTACACTGTAGCTGACTTCAGACACACCAGAAGAGAGAGTCAGATCTTATTACGGGTGGTTGTGAGCCGCCATGTGGTTGCTGGGATTTGAACTCAGGACCTTCGGAAGATCAGTCAGTGTTCTTACCTGCTGAGCCACCTCACCAGCCTGAGAACTAACTTTTAAAGAGAGATAATTGCGGGCTGGCAAGATGGCTCAGTGGTTAAGAGCGCCGACTGCTCTTCCGAAGGTCCTGAGTTCAAATCCCACAACCACATGGTGGCTCACAACCATCCATAACAAAATCTGATGCTCTCTTCTGGAGTGTCTGATAACAGCTACAGTGTACTTACATATAATAAATAAATAAATCTTAAAAAAAAAAGATGGATAATTGCATTAATTAGTCTTTCATGTATATTCGATAGTCAAGTAAAAGTTTGATTTTGATTTCATACTTGCATAATACACTGATCAATACTGTTTTGAGAAAGGACATTAAGGGATGTGAATAGTGTCAGTGGTATTTTGAGATAGTTATTTTCCATGAGCTAATCCATATCCATTGAGCTAATCTATTAACCTTGCTGACTTATCTCACTTTTTTTTTTGAAACTGATAATAGTATGTGACACATACTCTTTCCAAATAGGTATCATTTAAAGGATGTAATTGTTGGAAAAATTTACTTCTTATTAGTAAGAATAAAAATACAACACATGGAATTACAGCTGATCAAGAAAGAGATCACAGGAATTGGTAAGTAGAAGACAAATTTTTAGTTACAATTCCTTGTTAGTTGAAAATTTAGAAATCTTAGGATGCTAACATATATTTGGAATTGACATTGGATATTGGCTTTGCTAGTTAATGTTTTGCTGTAATTCAATGCTTTTAAAGAACAGTTCTTGAGCTGAATAGACTTCCATGCCCCTGAAGGCTGAACCCAGGCATTGAAACCAACTTGATTCTAAAGTAACTTTGCAATGGGGACTTGCAAACATCTTACTTGTTTTCTTTTAAAGACGAGGTATTGCTGGCTCTAACTTGTCTTTGTCTCAGTTTCCAAAATGCTGAGACTATAAGGAGGCTGAAAAAGAGGATCATAGCAGACAGACCCTGTCCCAGCAAAGCAGACCAGCAGCAGCATGGCAGATGCTCTCCTGCGGAACCAACCGTAGCCCTTAAGACAGGGCTGGTTTTTTTAAACTTAAGAGTTGACTTCATGTTTAGATTTGAGTTAAAATGGAGATAATCCCAAAACTTAGTGTGCACGACATTTAAGTGCTCATTCAGCTTGGTGTCATCTCTATGTTAAAATTGACTCTATGGGAACGGTCTTTGGAAATTTCGGAGAACACCTCATGTAGTGGTTAGTCGCAATGTGAGTCACTACCTTCTCTTTTAGCACATAATAGAACTGATGGCAGGAGCCTTGTGAGGTTGACTCTGAGCTGGTGTAGCTGTGGGGAGGCTGACACACATTGGTGAGCGGAAAGTTCTGGAGTAGAGCAAAGATTAGAAAGGATGGCCAACAGAGAAAGGCAGCACTAAAGTAATGCAGCTGAGGATGGGACAGACTTGACTTCTGGGAATAGACAAGTGAATGTCATTTCTATTGTTATCCCTAGGACCCAGCACCACAACAGAGACAGAAACAATCGCTAAGTATGAAATAATGGATGGGGCGCCAGTAAAAGGTAAATCAATCTCCTAATACAAGTCTTACTGTACTTCCCTTCTGGCCCTGGAACTTTCTCTGTCAACCAGGCTGGCCTTGAACTGGTGGTGACCTTCCTACCTCTGCCTCCCAAGTGCCAAGATTGCAGGTGTGCGCCACTGTACTTGGCTTCATTTACCTAAATATATTTTTTATTTAATTTATTTTTTTACATGTATGAATGTTTTGCTTGCATATATGTGTGTACCATGTGCATGCCTGGTACCTGTGGAGACCAGAAAAGGATGTCAGGTTCCCTGGAGTTGGAACTATAGATGGTTTTGGATGCTGGGATCAAACGTGGATGCTCTGGAAGAGCATGTCTTAGAACAATCTGTAGGAGATGGTTGTCTGCTTCTACTCTGTCCTCGGGCTTGGCGGCCAGTGCCTTTACCTGCTTAACCTTCTTGAAGCCTCTCAGTTATAACTTGTGTGTGTGTGGATGGCAGCGTCCGTCCATGGCAGTTGAGCTCCACTGTTAATTTAGTGTGAACAGGCACAGTGGCACACACCTTAATCCTGGTGCTCAGGAACCAGCAGCAGGTGGATTTTTGTGAACTCAAGGCCAGCCTGGTCTACATAGAGAGTTTCAGGATAGTCAGGGCCACGTAAAAAGATCCTGTCTCAAACAAACACAAAACAAAGTACAAGAAAAAGCTAAAACCCCAAACCCAAAAAACTTACAATGTTCTTTTTCTTTCAGTGCTATAGTTTAAACCCAAGACCCTCACTGCATGAGAGGCAAGCGCTGTATGACTGGGCTGTTTATCCAGCTATCTTGTTTTTGTTTTTGTTTTTGTTTTGAGTCAGGGTGTCTCTGTGTAGCCCTGGCTTTCCTGGAACTCAGTCTGTAGACCAGGCTGGCCTCGAACTCAGAAATCCATCTGCCTCTGCCTCCCAAGTGCTGGGATTAAAGGCGTGAACCACCACTGCCTGGTCCCAGCTACCTTTTAACTTTCATTTTATTTTATTTTTTTTTATTTTCATTATGATTATGTGCGTGTTTTAGTGCAGACACTTGTGCCATGGCTGCATGTGGAGGTCAGAGGACAACTTTCAGGATTTGATTTTCTCCCTTTACCTTGTTTGCAGGAATGGAGTGCAGGCTTGCCATGCCTGTACAGCAAGTGCCTTCCTGCTAGGGCATCCTCTCATTAGCCCTTTTATTTTTGAGGCAGTGTTACTAAGTTGTCCAGGGAGTCATTTGTTGTTGTTTTAGACAAGGTCAAATGGTCAGTCTGACTGTGTAGCCAAGGATAACTTTGAACTCCTGATCTTCTTCCCTCCAACCCCTGAGTGCTGGGATTACAGGCATGTACCACCATGGCCTGCTTACAATAGTCTATACGTTTTTGTGCGAGGCCAATGAACCCAGCATTCAGGTTGGGTTTGTCAAGTCGATACAGACCTAGGTATATTTGAGAAGAGAATTTTTTTTTTTTTTTTTTTTGGTTTTTCCGAGACAGGGTTTCTCTGTATAGCCCTGGCTGTCCTGGAACTCACTTTGTAGACTAGGCTGGCCTCGAACTCAGAAATCTGCCTGCCTCTGCCTCCCGAGTGCTGGGATTAAAGGTGTGCACCACCATGCCCGGCTGGGAAGAGAAAATCTTAATTGCAAAAAATGCCTTGGTAAGTTTGGCTTGTCAGAAAGTCTTTTCTTGATCAATGATTGGTGTGGGAAGGGCTAGCCCACTGTGTGTAGTACCACCCCTTGGCAGGTGGTCCTGGGATTTGTAAGAAAGCAAGGTGGAGCAAGCCATGGAGAGCAAGGCATAGTAAGCAGAATTCCTTTATGGTCTCTGCTTCAGTACGGCCTCTAGGTTTCTGCCTTGAGTTCCTCCCCTCTGTTCCCTCGGTGGCCTGTGATATGTGAGCCACGTAAACCCTTCCTCCCTAAGTTGCTTTTGGCCATGGTCTCTAGCCTGATAATAGAGGGCAACCTAAGACGTAATGCTCTTAGATTTTCTTACTCTGTTATGAATTACTTCAAAAGTGAGTTAACATTTGTTGAGTGCCAATTATGAATAAGACATTGTAGTTTTTAGGTGTCATGAAGTTCCTTACTAATCTTTGAACTGTTTATACCTTATTTTTGAGATGAAACTAAGTGCAAAGAACTTAAAACATCTGTTACAGCTTATAGAGTGAGTCACTGTAGAGTGGGCATTTGGCCCAGGCCCACAAGTGCACTTTTGTGCTATGCAGTATTAGTTTGTAAAATTTCAGAAGCTCAAATTTTTATGTAAAGTATAGATTTTATGTAAATGAAATCCCAGCCTTTAGGTTGCTGAAGCAGGATGATTGCTGTGACTTCAACACCAACTTAGGCTATAGCACAAGACTGTCTCAAAAACCCCTTCAAGCAAAAGTCAGACACCTGGGGCCAGACAGATGTGCCTTAGGGAGGGGCTCATGAAGGCATGCTCCTTCATCAGGATTTATAAGCAGGTAATGGCTGCTGGGGAGGGAGATACATTTTCTTTAGTGATGTAGTCACTGGTTAAGGTGTCCATGCTCAGTGCAAACAATGCTCCTGTAAGTAACCCTAATTGAGCTCCTTGGTGTCTCTCACCCCCCACCCCCATCTCTCTCATTGGAGTGTTCTCTCCCTATCAGTGGTGTACACACACACACACACACACACACACACACACACACACAAACACTCTGAGAAGAGGTGGTGGATCTGCAGGGGTTGGAGGAGCAATAAGAGGGGATGCTGGAGAGCAAACATGATAATGATCAACGCACACTATATGCATGTTTGAAAGTGTTGAAATGGAACCCATCATAATATCTATGCCAATTAAAATATTTAATAATATTAAATACACATACATGGCTGGGAATGGTGTTTTCATGAATTTTAACTCCAGTATTTGGGAGGCAGAGACAGAAAGACTAACAGTTCAAGACTAGTCTATGCTATTTATGGAGATACTATTTCAAAAAGGGGCCAGGAGAGAGAAAAAGAAGGACAAAGGGAAGATGGGGAAAACAGAAGACATGACATTACATAATCACAATAGCGTTTTTTCCCTAGAACTGAAGGTTGAGCCTAGGGTCCTGAGCATGCTGGGCAAGTGTTCTACCACAGAGCTCTCTCTCCAGTCTGTAATCTTTTATAATCCTTCCCTCTTCTCTCCTCTTCCTTCCTTCATTCCTTCTTCCTTCTCCCTCCCTCCCTCCCTCCCTCCCTCCCTCCCTCCCTCCCTCCCTCCCTCCCTCCCTCTCTTTCTTTCTTTCTTTCTTTCTTTCTTTCTTTCTTTCTTTCTTTCTTTCTTTCTTCTTGAGACAGGTTTCTCTGTGTAGCCTTGGCTGTCCTGGAGCAGGCTATCCTTGAACTCACAGAGATCTGCCTGCCTCTGCCTCCCAAGTGTTGAGATTAAAAGTACATGTCACCAATGCCTGGCTCCAGTCCATAATTTTTTTAAATGCTGGGCTGATGAGGGATCATCATGCTTAATCTACTTAATGCTCTAGAAGAGCATTAAGCATCTACTTAATGCTCAGTAGATGTCTGGTCTTCCAGAGGTCCTGAGTTCAATTCTCAGCAACCACATCATGGCTCATAACCATTTTAAAGAGATCTGATGCCCTCTTCTGGCATGCAGGTGTACATGGAGCAGAGCACTCATACATTTTATTTTTATACACACACACACACACACACACACACACACACACACACACACACTATACACACACACACACATACACACATACACACATAAATAAATATAATCTTTGAAAATGAAGGCATATCATTCATTTTGTGTATGTTCATAGTGTATGCTTATGTGTGTGTGTGTGTGTGTGTGTGTGTGTAAGTGTAAGCCAGAGTCAGCTATGGATATCATCCTTAAGGAGTACTATCCACCTTGGGTTTTGAGACCTGGGGCTTGCTGCAAATTAGTTAGGGAGCCCTGGGTTCCACCCGCCTCTGGTTTCCCAGTGCTAGGATTAAGCGTGCAAGCCAGCAGGCCTGGCTTTTTAAATGGGTACTGGGGATTGAGCTCAGATCCTCAGGCTTGCACAGTAGGCACTTTGCCAACCGAGCCATTTCCCAGCCATTTGCTTTGGATGACTTAGTATATTTTATGGACATTCTATACATTGATGACATTATGGTAAAATTTTAAAGCAGAAATGCATTTACTTCTAAACAACAGTTACTGACTGGAACTGTTGGAGCCTCTTTATGTCTTAACCTCCCAACATAGTCCTCACTGTGTCACTACAGACTGAGTGCCATTGTCACTGCCAGTTTCACAGATGAAGAACTTGAAACAGTGGATAAGCCCCACAAGCCAAGCATTCCTGGCCAGATCCAGGTTGCTGTAGGGCAGTGCTTCTCAGCTATGGTCAGCTCCCTGAGAGACGTTCCACATGGTCCTGAGAAATTTTATACTGTCTGCTGCTGGCACCTGGTGATGTTGCAAGTGTGTAGTACTGTCCAACAGGAAGGACATCTGTCCCGAGATGTCAGCAGTGACAGACTAGACACTGCTTATCCCAGGTGCTGTCCTTGACTTCTTAGTCCTAAGGGTTATGTGAATGTATTTAATTAATTGAGAATTAAATGGAAATTACTTTTCTTTCAGGAGAATCTATTCCGATAAGATTGTTCTTAGCAGGGTATGACCCAACCCCCACGATGAGAGATGTGAACAAGAAGTTTTCAGTAAGGTACTTTCTAAACCTCGTGCTTGTTGATGAGGAGGACCGAAGGTACTTCAAGCAGCAGGTAGGGCAGTGCCTTCTATAAATCTTATCGTGCTGAGCAAATGGGGTTTGAGTAGGAGTGGGAACATGGTTTGCCTCACAAGTGGCATTGTAAAGGACCTTTCCAACCATTTCACAGGACTAGAAATGAGTTGCGTGTTGTCAGACCTTTTATTTTTCTCCCGAACAAGTTTTTTACCCCCAAATAAAAACACCTGCTATTTATGGTATTAGGCAATAAAGAAGAGAGAATGGCTAAAAGTGAAGAAGTATTTTACCCCCGAGATAGTTAGTTTTAGGTAGGTTTTATATTATCCCTTTGTTTTGGTGGTTCTGGGAAGGAATCTAGGCCCTGGGTAAGCCCTCCCTTGCACTTCTCTCCTTATGCTGTTGAGAGAGGTCTTAGTTGCCCAGGCAGGCCTTGAATATTTAGTTCTTCTACCACAGCACAAATCACCAGCCCTAGCATTTAAGAGTGTCTTGAATGTGTTTTTATTATAAAAAAAATCACTTCCTAACACCTTGTTCCATTATTGTGTCCCAGACCCCCCAGTCCATTGAACGCAGGGCTTATAGTTGTTAGGCTAGTACTCTATGGCTGAACTGCATTGCATCCTCAGCCCTTGGATAGTCTTTTTCTAGTTTTTTGAGACAGGGTCTTACCTCAAATTCTCAATCCTCTTGCCTTGCTTCTTGCTGAGATTATAGATAGGCATGAAGTATGTATGTCCCATGCCCTACTATCAATTTTCTAATGTTTTTAGATGATAGATTTTTTTGAGGTCATCATTTTATCCTGAATAAGTAGTTGTTATGTCTTTTAGAATACTCAGCCCTGATACCTTTTGTTAAGTGTAATATAAAACTTTTTATCATTTGAGAATTAAATAGCCATTGGGCATCTTGAGTGGGACTAGTTAGAATGGCTGCCTACAGTGTGAAGTGGATTAATAAGAGAACCAAGTAAGTGTTCCAGAGCCAAGTTAGAAATTACTTTGTGCTAGCTAGGCATGAGCCACCATGAGGCATGAGGATCACAGAGTTTGAGACTAGTCTGGGCTACATAGCAAGACCTGGTCTCATAAGGACTAATAAGGGCCTGGAGAAGTGGTTCATCAGTTAAGAGCACTTGGGCTTGCAGAGAACCCAGGTTTGGCTCCTAGTACCCAGGCTGTGCTCACATGTCTACTGTAGGAGCCAGATACACACACAACACACATACATGCATTCATACACACACACACACACACACACACACACAAATAAATTTAAACAAACAAGAATCCGTGTCAGTTATGACTTGAAGCAGGAATTTAGAAGAGGAGAAAGGTGGGATTCAGCTATCATGGGTAGACAGCTCCATAGTGACTGGGAAGTGGTGTAGGGAAAGAGGTAGGCAGTTCATTTGGCATGCATCAGAGCAGAGAATAACTCAGTTTGGGAGAGGCATTTAGGGAGGGAAGGGAAATGGTATATGTAAATTAGTGTAAGGAATGGTGAGCAATGTATGGCAGGCCTCATATATTTGGAAATTCATCCTGGAGCTAATGGGAACTATCAAAGCTCAATATAAGCAGCGTTTATAAAACAAGCAGTGTGGGGTCCAATGAGATGGCCCACTGGGCAGAGGTGCTTGCTGCCCACGCTGAAGCCCTGAGCTCATCCCCCAGAGCCTGCCAGGTGAGGGGAGAACCAGCTCCAGAAGTTGTCCTGTAGCCACACACACACACACACACATACACAATGTACAAATTAATACAAGGAACGTGGCAGTGAAGTGAAGGGTGAATTAGAAATGGTTTTACAACAAAAGCTGTGTCCCAGGAAGCAGACTCAGGGCTTGACCTTGGATGAAAGCAGTGGGGCCACAGCAGATTGGGGGATTTTCTAAAGCAATACAGCTAGGATTTGTGGTGGTTGACTGTGAGTACGGAGAGAGGGGAAGGGTCACCCAGGAAAGTTGGGGGCTTTCGTACAGAGCATTTGGGATTGTTTTACAGCTTAAAATTGAAGTTGCAGCCAGTATTTCCATGGTGACCATCTAAGACATAGCAGAGAACTCCATTTCGGTTTTGCATTTCCTCTAGGAGATCATCCTGTGGAGAAAAGCACCCGAGAAACTGAGAAAACAGAGGACGAACTTTCACCAGCGGTTTGAATCTCCAGACTCGCAGGCCTCTGCGGAGCAGCCTGAGATGTAAGCAGGTGGGCAGAGCAGCAAGTGCAAGAACCGGGCCAAGAGAGCAGCTCAGCTGGCTGACGACAGTCGCAGCGTGCGGACATCCCAACTCCACGTCTGCTAGTCTTCCTTATCCTAGAGTGCTGCGTTTATTTTACAGTATGATTAAAGGTTTTGTGTATATACATTTTAAAAAGTGCTTCTTGGAAACACTGGAGAATTCCTAAGCTGCCTTTTTTGTTTTCTTTTTTACTGCACACTGATAAGCACTCAGAAGCATAAACATTAAGGATTTTCATGTGAGTAGACTGGTATTTGTAATTTTGCTTTCTTTATGCATAATGTTGAAAATCCTTTTCTCTGTTTTCATGCTAATGATTACCTCTTATTCTCTATGTGCAAAAAATTAAATATTTTTGTTCAAGTAAAATGAGAAAAACCTGAGCAGCCCTTATGTCCTACAAAGTTTTAAGGCATGGCTCCTCAGTATTTTTGAGAATTGTGTTTATTTTTACATGTGGATCAGAAACCAACCTGGTGTTACATGGTAGGCACTTCTGGGTCTACCATTCACAGCCTCCTGAATTTTAATCTTTGGGATCTCTGAGGTATATGAAAGATTGTCACCCCAGGGATGACATGGTTTGTCATCGTGGCCCTCTTGCCCCTTATTGACCACGTTTGCTATGACTTTCTGTATCATCATGTAGGTTCTGCAGTGTGGAGTTGACACATTGGCATTTTAGAACTTGTTAAACCTGTATCATTTTTTTTCCATAAAGACTTTGAAACATGTATATATTTTTTAATTTAAGGACTACTTTCCATGTGTATGCAAATCGTCACCTAGGAATGAGAGAGCTTGGGAGAACCAGCCGAAGTGTCCATAGCCGGACAATTTCTTGTTAACTGGAATATTGGCTAGTTCAAACTTGACTTCACGTAGTCTATTTAAAAAAACCCGAACCAAACAGAACAAAAAACACTAAATTCATACCATTCTCTGAAAAGAAGGCTGCAGTCAGCTGAGCACAGACACACAACTGAGGCGTATGGGGCAGGAGGAAGCCTGTGTGGGGGCCACTCTCACTCAGGGCTTGTTGGTTTCTGTACCAGTGTTCCTTGATACACCTCAGTACAGGTTTGTCAGTTAACTTTACTTTCTAGGAAGCTCAACAGCCCAACTTATGTTTCCTTAAACCTATTTTTTACTATGATGGCACTTTGATAAAATGGCCAGCAACCAGCCCTGGCCAAAGGTTCACATACCACGTCCTGGAGCAGCTATTGTCAATGTGGGTTTCTAAGGACGGCCATGTTCTCCTTCATGTAAGTGCCTGTTCAGAGTCTCAAAGTTTCAAAATGCCAAATATTTTCATGGTCACTTGCATGTATAATCTAGGAAATATTCAAGGAGATTTTGAAAAACAATTGTATTTAACCAGCCTCAAGTTGTGCAACCATGATATATAAAATAAATAATTTGAAACAGAAACTTAAGTTTGTAGTTTAAATAAAATGACTTTATTCTCAAATCTTGTCATTACAGCATTGCCCAGTGGTTAGGAAGACAGTCACAACAGTGAACTTTTATTAGTAGTACTAGCTTCAGGTTTGTTAAGGTTTTGTTTTGCTTTGTTTTTTTAGGTTTTATTTATTTTATATGTATTGCTGTTTTGGCTGCAAGTATGTCTGTGCAGGCATGTGGGCAGTGCCCAAGGAGGGCAGAAGAGAGCATTAGATCTCTTGGAGCTGAAATTACAGGTGTTTGTGAGCGGCCATGGGGGTGCTGGGAACAGAACCAAGGTAGCCAGTGCTGTTGACCACTGAACCATCTCTGGGTTCTCCAGCTTCAGTTTTAAGTAGTTATATAATGCTTTTAATTAATTTGCTTAAAACTCATATAAAATGCTTATTCATTCCATTTGATTCTTTTCTGATGCATAACCAACTTAAAATTTGGGGATTTCAGTCAAAACTTGATAAATAAAAAAGTTAACTATAGGCTAAATCTGTTTGCCCCCTGCAGAATATAGTGTCATAGATAATCTCAATCTTAGTCACATGCCAGGATCACTTCAGGAGCTTTAGAAAAACGGTCACACCTAGATCTCACCTAGACGGTAAAATCAGACTCTAATGGGAGTTGTGCTGCATACGTATAGTCCCAGCATGTGTGTTACAGAGGTAGGAGGACTACCTCAGGGTCAGCCTGGTCTACATAGTGAGTTCCAGCTTAGCTAGAGCTGTGTAACGAGACCCCCATCTAAAAAAAGATTGTTTTTCATATATTGGGGCATTAACATAAAAACAAGATTATCCAGGATTGAAGAGACAGTAATCACATTTCTTGTTTTGTTTAGGTTGGTCTCTACAGCCAGGACTGATCTCAAATTCACTATATAGCTGAGGATGACCTTAAAATACATTTAAGAAAACAATAATAAAATAGGGTTTTGTAGTCCAGGCTAGCTTTGAACTTACACACCAAGATGATCTGTAACTTGTGGTCCTCTGTCTCTGCCGCCCTGTGTTGGTATTATAGGCTTGCACCACCATGCCTGGTTTACATGGTGCTTAGACTTCATGACCCAAGGCTTTGAGCATCTTAAGCAGCATGCTGAGCAAGCACTCTGTCAACAGAGGCTAACTCTAATCCGCCCCTCTACCTCCTGGTTTGTTTATGTCGGGTTAACTGCTGATCATTTATGAAAGCATCCTCCAGTGGCATATACCTCTGCAGAGACTTTACAGATTTAAAGTTTTTCACCCTTATGCATAGTGAGGAAAACAGGTACCTTTCTATTTTTAAATACTTGGATGTTCTGAAAATCTTAGTACTTGGCTTCTTACATCATGGCCAGATTCTACATTGCAGAATACATCTTCACCCTAGTTATGTCCAATTCCATACACCTTGCTCCACTCAAATTCTAGTAAGGTTGTCCTGGGAACCTCAGTTTTTTGTTTGTTTTCTTGGTTGGAGTTTTTGTTTTGTTTTATTTTGTTTGAGACATGGTCTCAGCATTTAGACTCGGGTTGTCTAGAACTCTTTGTAGACCAGGTTGGCCTGAAACTTGAGACATACTCTTGAGTCAAAGGTATATACTACCATCACTTGGCTTCTTCTTCTTCTTTTTTTTTTTTTTTTTTTGATCTCATTTTTTTTAAGTTCAACATTGGGGAAGGTGGACAAAGAGAAAGAAAAGAGGAAGAGGAGGGATGTAGAGTTAATTGGGGAGGGGTGGGGGAGCCTGGAGTAGGGTGAGAATTGTAAGGCAGAGGGAGAGTCTTGTTTCCAAGGGGGGTGAACTAACAAAGGGTTCCAAAGGGGGGGGGGGGGTGTACACTCCAGACTAGGAGAGTGGGAGAGTGTTGGAGGGCACAGATTCTGAGCCAGGCATGGGGATTTTGTACAATGGTTAGCCAATGGTCAATATAAAGAAACAGATTGAGGTGTTCTGGGGTCCCTCTGACCTTTAGCCAGATGGCTTGGGCAGTGGTGGGGTCCAGGGAGCCTGCTGCTGGCCAGCTTACTTTACATGAAGGCCAACTGACCTCACAAAAACAGTTTTTCCTTAATGAGGGTAACACTGTAATTTTCTCTAAAACTGTGGGGAGATTTAATACTGCATCATAGGGGAGACTTGGTTGGAATAGTTGGTCCCCATTATGGAGAAAAGTTTACCTAACTCTGGGAATCAAAGGGTCAAAGGGACCAGACTGGAGAAGGCAATACTGAAAACGAGCCTCTTTGAGTTGAGCACAGGGAGGAGGAGATAGGCCCAGGAATGTACGTGCTTATATGGCTGGAGAACTCTTGTTCTAGGAAGAAAGGAGGGAGAGTAGGCTTATAGACAAAAGACAGAGGATAAAACTTACTGGAACTGTCAGTATTATCCCAGGGAAGGGATTAATACTGCTCATGTAACAGGTGAGGAGGGTAATGGGTTGCTCCCTGAAAAGCAATGTGATATACCCCAGGTTGCCTTCTGGTTGTCACTAAGTCAAAGACCAGCTCTCCTATCCTTGAGACAGACAACAAGAGAACTCTGTATACTTCTCCTCCCCTTCACCCACTCTCTGAAAGCCCTTTCTCTATCCACCCCTCAATGGTGACTCCCTGGCCTTAGTCCCTGTGGACAGTGAAATCGCCAAAGAACAGCTTTCCAATAAACCTGCCTTTACTATAATCTGGATTGATTTGGCTCATTTCACCGGCAGAGAAATAACCTATCAGAACTAAGGTGATTTATCAGATCCTGAGAGTCTTCAGAAAACGAGTTCACCAAGATGTGGTGATGCATGCCTTTAATCCTAGCACTTGGGAGGCAGAGGCAGATGGGATCTTTGTGAGTTTGAAGCCAGCCTGATCTACAAAGTGAGTTCCAGGACAGCCAGGGCTACAAAAGTGAAACCCTGTCTCAAAAAACAAAACAAAACAACAGAAAACCTAAACAAAAAGAAGAGAAAGTAAGAAAAGAAAGGTGTAGTCTCCCCTCCCCCAGCCTGAAACCTGCTTGCTCAGGGGTGGAGCTTCCCGCTCAATCGTTCTGCCACGCTCACTGCTGGAACGTGCGGCTTTGCTGTTTGGAGCCACACACGTGATCACCCTGCTACTGGACCCCGAGATTATTTGGCGGGAATTGGGCCCCCTTCCCCTGCTTTATAACTGAGTGCCGAAATAGTAAAAATTGAATCTTGAGCAGAGAGCTTTGTCTTGGTTCCTTCCTTATCTCGCGCAGCCCAGCCCCTCTTCTCTTCCAGGTTTCCAAAATGCCTTTCCAGGCTAGAACCCAGTTTGTGATCTACTGGCCAGACACAACAGAAAGGTTCTGAGGTTTTCATTTGTAAAGGTTGATGGTTGAGCATTAACAAAGATCATCGCTGTTCACCTTGGCCTCTGCTCCCCTCCCTTGCACATTCAACGCTTTATCTGCAAAGAAGGAACAACTTTGTGGAGGGACAGGCAAGAAAAGGTCTGGGGAGGGTTCTTCCCTGTAGTGAGTCTGGAAGCAGACTTGGGGTGGTCTAATGAGAAGCAGAGGGTTTAGGATGGATGCGCTGTCCTAGCTGGAGGCCTGGATGATGAACTTGAAGGTAGAATCTGAGTACTGGAATATGGGCGTGACTGCTTCATCAGGGTTCTAGTGGATGAGGTAAATGGAGCCTGGTTACAAAAACAGGTAGTGGAGTCTGAGGAGCTGAAGGCGGGTGGACTTTATCTCGGGACTAGGGGCTGACAATTTTTGTTTTTTATTTTTTACTTTTAGATTATTTTATGTGTATGAGTGTTTTGTCTTCATGTGTGCCTGCACTACAGGTGCGGGAACTTGAGGATGTGGTGAGCCTCCATGTGGGAATCAAACCTGCGTTCTTTCAACAAGTGCTCTTAACACACTGAGCCAACACTCCAGCTCAACATTTTTTTTAATTTAATTTTTAAATTTTATATACATTGGTGCTTTGACTGCATGTCTGTGTGAGGGGGTACAGAAGATACAGACAGTTGGGAGCCCAAGTCTCTACAAGAGCAGCTAGTGCTCTTAACCACGGAACCATCATCTCTCCAGCCCAAGGACAAAGTCTTAACCCAGGTGTTAGGCTCCAGCTCGCTACAGCCCCACCCCCACCGATGGTGCCGAAACCGAGTTCCAGGTAGCCACAGCCCTTCTCCTGAATGATCACCAGGCACTTGAGTCATGACCTTACATGGGGAAAAAAAAGCCAGCTCTTGTCTGACACACAACCTTTCCCCTTGCTCAGGACTCTTAAGAATCGTCCATCATGGGTCCTTGGTCCAAGAGCTGCACCAATAAACCTGACCTTGTTCGTTTGCCAAATGAACCAAACCCATGAGCCTCTCACCAAGGAGGGTTCTCAAGGAGGCCTACCCATATTATTACTGCAGACTCTGCGGATAGAATAAGTGCAGTTGAGATCGAAAGACCCTCGATCAATTTCAGAGAAGGAAGGCCATTCGAGTTCAGGGTCCGAACTTTGAGGGTTTTGACTTAGCACCAGATGGTTTTAGAGCTTTGACTCCGAAGCCATATCCCGCAACTCATTTTCTGAAATCAGAAAACTTGTCAAGAAGGGATAGAGACAGAGGATTGACCGATGGCGCGGGTTGGAATGAGGACCACCAGACACCGAACGAACGAAGTTGTTACTGGGTCCAATTTTCTAAAAACCGAACGGCTCCTGAACTCAGAAACTAGATGGTGTTGGGGACCTCTCGGCAGAGGACTGAGGGAACGTCGCCACACATGGCTTCCCTCCTAGTGTTTGGCCGGCCAAGAACTGAATGGTCACGCCCAGACGGAACGAACAGAGGCACCTCTTTCCTTACAACTCGGGTGGGACCGAGTGCTGTAGTAGATAGGAGTAAGATCAAACTTTAACCAGGTACACAGAGCATACTTTGTGGTTATAACTTTCGAGATGCGAGGAGTACAAACTGCTCACGTTAACTGAATTCTGCAGCTCATGGTGGAGCACATGCCTAGCTTGCTCATGGCCCCTACATGGAGCCCTAGCACCAAGGAGAGAAGCACGTGTATTGACACACGTGTCACGTAAGCGCCAGTTATCGTACAACCGGATTTCTCTGCAACCCGTCTTGATCTGTAGCAGATCAAGCTACGTCCTCTAACGTTATCCTATCAGGAAACTACGGATATTAATGCACCAATCTTCTTGGAAATGCACTTTAGCGTTTGAAGCCACATGATGCAGGATAGACAGTTTGGTCACATGACGACGCTTGTACGGTTCCCTTCCGCGCATCTGTAACATCCCTTAAGATGCCTGATTACTTTCCCTTCTTTCGAGAAAGACGCTGCCAATTGCCGCAGAAAGAGTGAGAGGATGGGAGCTCGTTTCTGCCACTGTAACGTACAGAGGTCGTGCTCCCACGAAGAGGCGCGCTCCCAACCCTTCCATCTCCTTTTCCTTCAGGCGCACGCGGGGGCAGCCCTGTGTCTCTCTGGGTCCTTTCGCTCCGCGGGCGCCGGAGCTACGTCACCGAGCGGCGCCAGTGGTCCGGATTTTCCCCGGCTCCATTCGAGCCGCGGCCTCAATGTCCTTGCCTCGGTGTACCTTGCTGTGGGCTCGGCTCCCGGCGGGGCGCGGGGCTGGGCCCCGGGCGGCCCCTTGCTCCGCCCTTCGCGCTCTCGTGGGGTCGTTCCCGGGGGCTTCAGGACGCGTTCCCTGCTTGGCCGCCTCCTCCTCTGCCTCTGGTGGCTCCAAAGCCCCGAACACGTCCTTGTTCGTGCCGCTGACGGTGAAGCCTCAGGGTCCCAGCGCCGATGGCGACGTGGGCGCGGAGCTCACTCGGCCTCTAGACAAGAGTGAGTGCTGGAGCCTCCCGGCAGAGCGGCAGGGTCTGCAGCCTGGGCCTACATAGTGCAATGTCTGTTCCTTTTTGGAGCCCTTAGCACCCGAGCCTAAGTCATATTTAGTCTCTTCTGTAGTTGACATTGACCGTTCTCTTCGGTCGAGGAGGTTAAGAGTTTTGTCCCTAAGTGGTGCGCCGCTTGTGCTCCTAGAGTCCTCATGGAGGGATTAAACAGTGAGGACTTGCCATTGACCTGATGTGGATGTCTAACGATGTTAAAATTCCATCTGGTTGCCAAGACAACGGGTCTCAGATCCGGATTTCTCAATAAATTTACTCTCCCACGAGACAGACCTGAATTTAAATACAAGATAAAAGTTGATAAAACTGTCTTTGCCAAAAAGTAGTATCGTCCCAGGTTCCAGAGATGAATAAAAAAAAAACCTTTAGCATCACTGGGTTGAAGTGAGTTTTGTCCTACCTGCATTTGGGTGAGCTTGACAATGGGAGGGTGAAAGGTTTCTTTTCACCAAATGACATTCTTAGAGACTGAAAGAAAACCACATTTCTTTTAGGCACAAGCTGTCTTCCTGGCTCTTCAACAAGCAATATTGATGCTTCCTATTGTGACTTTAAAATATAGGCTTCATGTTGGGAGTCAGAGGCAGAGGATGGCAAGTTCAATACCAGCCTGGGCTACAGAATGAGTTCAAAACAGGCTTGGAAAACTTAAGAGAGGTCCTATTTCAAAATAAAAAAATTAAACAAGGTTTCTCTGTGTGGCTTTGGCTGTCCTGGAATGTGCTCTGTAGACCAGGCTGGCCTCAGACTCACAGAGATAGGCCTGTGTCTGCCTGCCGAGTCCCTGGATCAAAGGCCTGGGCTACCTGCACCTCCAGGCAGCAGAGTGTTCTTTTTTAATGTGCTTGAAGATATAACCCTGGGATATATGCCTTGCCAAGCACGCAGTGCCGTGGGGTCATTTCCCAGTACTGTGAAATCAACTAACAAGGTAGTACTCCTCCTCTTCCCCTTCCTTTCCCTCTACTTTTTCCCTCCTCAAGATAAGCTCGAGCTGTTCTCAGACTGGGGATTGTCATTAATTACTGCACAGGCTACCGTTGCTAACACTGCTCTTAGTAGTGAATTACATCTGCCTCTCATAGCAGGACTTGCCTTTTCTTGGTTACTCAAGAAGAGCTTTGGGCACAAGGGGAGGTTTGATGGTGACTCTGTGGGGGTGGGGGGAGGGGGACTGGCTCTCTCCTTGTGTGTCTGTGGTCTGTCAGGGATGGTGCATTGCTGTACTCTTGTCATTTTTCTTACTCCATTGCACAGTAGCCCAAAGCTTCACACTCTCAAAGCATTCCTGAGGCCCCGGCCTTTAGTATTATGACTTCAAATTCCTTTTGTTGTAGATTTGTCTAAATTGGTAAACAATTGTTAAAAAAAAATCTTTTATAGGGTCTGGAGAGATGGCTTACAAGAGCACTCACTACTCTTCAGGTCCTGAATTCAATTCCCAGCAACCACATGGTGGCTCACAACCATCTGTAATGGGGTCTGGTGTATCTAAAGAGACCAATGGTGGTGTACTCATGCATAAAATAAATAAATAAATAAATCTTTAAAAAAACTTATATTTCTTTTTTAGATGAAGTAAAGAAGATCTTAGACAAGTTTTATAAGAGGCAAGAAATTCAAAAGCTGAGTGCTGACTATGGACTTGATGGTAAGGCTGACAATTTTTTGAGAGTTATTTTGAACAGTTTTTATCAATTTATGTGTGTGAGTATTTTTCCTACATGTATGTCCATAGCTACTTTTGTGCAGTGCCCATGACAGAGAGTATTAGATGCTCTGGAATTGGAGTTAGAGATGCCTGTGAGCCACCATTCGGATGCTGAGAATCAAGCTTGGTTTCCATGGAAGAGCAGCCACTGTTCTTAACCACAGAGTTCTCTCTGCATCTCTGCCAGTAACATCTTCATAGAACTGTCACATTTTGCATTGTACTTTGTTATGTGTATTATAGTCTGAAGAAAAGTCCCTCTCCTTGTCTTCTGGGGGACTCACAAGCCCAGCTTGCCAGCCAGACTCCACAGTACAGGAGTGCGTGTTCAGCCTGCCTTAGTGTCTGTCCTGTGTAGTTTCAGTTTTAGCTCAGCTTGTGAAAAGCCAGCTGTGCTACCAAAACGCTGATAGGGGCTGGGGTTTGCTGTGGCATTTGTATACTTGACAGTGAGAGCTAAGTAAAGACTAAGCCTTGTATGCTTTGGTTTTATGTTTTCCACAGCTCGTCTCTTCCACCAGGCTTTCATAAGCTTCAGGAATTACATTATGCAATCCCATTCTCTGGACGTGGACATTCACATTGTCCTGAATGATATCTGCTTCAGTGCAGGCAAGTGCTTAGAGAGCTTTTAAAAACATTTATTTTGTGTGTGTGAGAGCCGGAGGGAGGATGATAGAGTTGAGGGGAGGAGAAGGAAGAAGAGGTGGAGGAGAAGAGAAGAGGAGTATGCGTGTATGCCGTGACACTCATTTGGAGGTCAGAGGACAACTTTAGGGCGTCTGTTCTCCTTCCAGTTGTAGGTTTCAGGGACTGTATGACACTCCCTTCCCTTGCTGAGCCATGTCATTGGCCTGCTGAGAGGATTTTTTTTTAATTATTTTTATTTTATGTGTATGGGTGTTCTGTTTGCACTACATGCATGAAATGCCTGCAGAGGCCAGAGGAAGGAGTCAGACCCCCTGGAACCTGAGTTACGGATGGTCGTAAGTTGCCTTGTGGGTGCTGGGAACCAAACCTGGGTTCTCTGGAAAAGCAACCTTGAACACTGGACCATCTCTCCAGCCCACTGTGAAGATTTTTTAAAGAAATGATTGTGTGTGTGTGTGTTTTATGTGTGCCTGTGTGTTCCTTTGGGTGCACATGCAGAAATAAGAGGAAGACAGCAGGGTCCTGCTCCACCACTGACTCTCACTAACCCTGGAGTTGGTCTGGTGGCCAGCAAGCCTCCAAAATCCTCCTGTCTCCCTGCCCCTTCCCCTTCCAAAGCTGGGGTTAAAGATGTGCTTGGCAGCCTCACCCAGCTTTTTAGGTGTGTGCTGGGATTGAACTCAGGTCCTCATGCTTGCACGGGGAACATTCATGTTCTCTGAGCCACCTCTCAAGCCCTGAGAATTTTAGGAATATTAGTGGGGGTGCTTTTTGTTACTTCTCATTTATTTCTGTAGCTAGCAGAGCTTCCTTGTTTTAGAATAGGTCCTGGCATTGTACTCTATAACTAAGTCACTGTGCCTGTCCATCGAATCCCTGCATCAGTTAGTAAGTCCGACATAGGCTGTCTTTGATCATCATCCTCTGCTCTGTTAGCATAGAGAGCAGCATGAATGGAATAGAATTAGCACACGGCACCTTTCATCTGTTTCTACTATTGGATTCTCTCTCCTTTGTAAAAGTTCTGTCCTGAAAGAAAAACAAAGCAGTAGGCATGGTGGCCCACTTTGTCCCATCCCTTTGGAGGCTGAGGCAGGATTTCTTTGAATTCCAGGCCAGCCTGGGTTATAGAGTGGCCCTGTCTCAACACAGAAACAAAGTAGGAAGCTTATTGTTTGGTTTCCATGGGTGTCCTGGTACCTTAATTATAGTGTTAAATGTGTTTGACACTTAGATCTTTAGCTTGTAACAGACACTGAAGGAGAACCTGATAAATAGCCAAGTGAGACATATGCTACTTTTCTCTCAGAGCCACTGCAGGTGTGCAGAAAACTTAGTTGCTTCTCTGTGGTCTTTGACATTAAAAAAAAAAAAAAAGTTACTGAGTTGGAGTGGGGTAGCTCAGGGTTTGATCCTGGGCTTAGTCTGTATTAACTCCTGGGTTCCAGCCCCAACAGCAACACTGTCCAAAACATTTCACAAAAAGAAGTTCCTGTCCCTCTAATGTCCAGGCTGTGTGTGTTTATCTCCTGCAGTGCTAACCTTTGCATATTCACACTGAAGAGCTTAGAGCCTGATGGGTGGCAGCTAGTGTTTTGTTTTGCCAGACCTGAGAGGTTTGGAGAAGGAAGGAATAGAGTGTGGGGTCCTAGGGAAGGGGACAGGAGGGGGCCTCTTGCTCCAGGCTTTGCTCTACAGTCCAGGCAGTACCCACTGAGAAGAAATGGTTTCCATGGTACAGGGGTTTCTGTGCTGGCAGGACTGCAAGATGGAGGTTTAGTTATGAGTATCTTACTGAGTGAGCGTGCTAATGTATGATGCTATCTTACAGCTCATGTGGACGATTTATTTCCATTTTTCTTGAGACATGCCAAACAAATATTTCCTGTATTGGAATGCAAGGATGATCTACGTAAAATCAGTGACTTGAGGATACCACCCAACTGGTTAGTTCTTTTATTTACTGACTCCGAGTTTTCTAATTTGGGGAAACTAATGTTGATGCTTTTATTTTATACTAGATAACAAATCATAGAGTTTAAATTTTGTTTGCCCCAAAGACAAAACACAATAACCGAGGAATTGGTTCTCTCAGACATGTTACTGGTGTGTTCCTTTCCTCCTGTTGGAACGTAGGCTGAGGTTTTCTTGGGGTGGATTTCTGATGGAGCTCTTTTTCAAGGTTGTCCTAAGTTCTGATGCGTCGTTAGCTGACTGCCTGGATGTCAATCGTTCTTTCCCCATGGCTAGCACTGTGGTATCTTTGACATACTCTGCCCAAATCCTGGGAGCTGTTCTCTAGACCTTACCAGTTCTAACCTTATGTAGGTCTAGCCCAACCCTTAGCCAAAACGCCACAGAACCACCACCCTGACACACCACACATGGTGACTTGAGGACTCCACTTTCTTCATCATCTCTGCTCTTTCACATTTGGCCATTTAAGTTCCAGCTGCCTCAATCCAGATTGGAGATTGTGTTCAGTTGGTAGAGCAGTTTCTAACAGGGACTTGATCCCTAGTACAGCATGACACCATATGGGATGTAGAGCCAGATGGATGGTTAAGAATTCAAAGGTGCTGTTTGTGGAGGTGCTGTTAGTCCCCACATTCAGGAGACAGAAGAAGGAGGATTTCTATGAGTTCAAGGCCAGCCTGGTCTACATAGAGAGTTCCAAGACAGCCAGGGCTACATAGAGAGACCATGTCTCAAAAAACAAAACAACAACAACAGCAGCAACAAACTAAAGAAGAAAGAAAAAAGAACGAAAAAAGAGTCATTCTTGACTATCTGGCAAGTTAGAGGCCAATGCAGGGCACATGAAACCCTGTCTTGAAAAGAAAATTAAATTCAGCTGCTAAAGGCAGCTCTACAGCTGACCTGCTGCCTGTTAGGGCAGCGGTTGCTCTTGGCTCAGTTGCCACCTCCCTGTGTCCTGTGGGATGCAATAAGGACCATCTCCATTACTCCCTTCCTGCGGGAGTTAGTCCTCACTGCCTGTTGTTTCTTTCCCAAACAGTTGCTGCAATATTTTGCCCAGTTTTGAGTTTACATATGGTGATAGGGTACATCTCACCAGTCAGCCCGAGTGGCCAGAAGCAGAGGTTCGGTGGCTGTATTTATTTATTGATACTGAAATGACAAAGCCTGGGGGTATTTGCTTTGGGGTCTTTGGGTTCAGAGTTGTGGGAGTGATGGAAACATAGCTGTGGGACCAGTGGCAGCTTAAATCCGGGAACACAGGAGATACCCAAAGCATTTACTTGCATTTGAGGTTCCTGTCCTCCAGTAAATGCTGCTCTTGGAAGTCTTGTTATTTTTAAGGTGGGTTATACAGCCTTCATTGAGTTTTTCAAACACTGTCTGCTAGAATGGATTATAGGGCTAATAGAATTAAGCACTTTATCTGCTCATATTTTAGGTACCCAGAAGCCAGAGCGAGACAGCGGAAGATAATATTCCACTCAGGCCCTACCAACAGTGGGAAGACTTACCATGCCATCCAGAGATACCTGTCAGCGACCTCTGGCGTGTACTGCGGTCCTCTAAAACTGCTGGCGCACGAGATCTTTGAGAAGAGCAATGCTGCTGTCAGTACTCTACAGGGTATTCACTCATTTCCCCAGTAACTTCTCTCTCTTGGGGTGAAGGCGCACACTCTGTGGGGAAGGAATGCACAGTCCCTCACTGTTGGCAGAAATGCCTGTTTCTGTGCACCGGAGAGCTGGCAGGTGAGAGAGAGAGGTGATGGCACTGACATGCCTGCTGGATCCTTAGCTCAGAGGAAATGTGACAAAAGACCTGGGATCCTAGCACATGGAACATGGAGGCAGGCCTGGGCTACTGTCTCAGAAAACATAATAAGATCATCAGGGGTGAAAACAAGACCTAGTTCAGAGAATGAAATAAAGTATTACTGAATATTTTCTGTAGAGAGAATTGCAGAAGATCATATGATGCCTGCTGTCAAAAGCTCATATGTTTCATTTCTGTCTTTTTTTTTAAGATTTACTTATTTTTTGTATATGAGTATACTGTAGCTGTCTTCAGAAACACCAGAAGAGGGCATCGGATCCCATTACAGATGGTTGTTAGCCACCATGTGGTGACTGGAAATTGAACTCAGGACCTCTGGAAGAACAATCAGTGCTCTTAATCACTGAGCGATCTTCCCAGCCTCACATAATTCTTTTTTTGTTTGTTTGTTTGTTTGTTTTTGGCTTTTCAAGACAGGGTTTCTCTGTATAAACCTGGCTGTCCTGGAACTCACTCTGTAGACCAGGCTGGCCTCGAACTCATAAATCTGCATGCCTCTGCCTCCCAAGTGCTGGGATGAAAGGCGTGCGTCACCACACCCGGCTGAGACAGGGTTTCTCTGTGTGGCCCTGGCTGTTGCCTTTGTAGACCAGGCTGGCCTCGAACTCAGAAATTCACTTGCATCTGCCTCTGCCTCTGCCTCCCGAGTGCTGGGATTAAAGGCTTGCGCTACCATGCCCGGCTCCCACATGGTTCTTTATGTATACATTGTGCATGTTTTTCTTCACAACAAAAACCTGGTGCTTTGTTTTGTTTTGTAGTTTGTTAACATAACTAGAGCATATTTATCTGAAAGAATATTTAGTTGATAGTCCACTATTATTTACTACTTAATTCATATTCAAATTCAAGTTTTGTTGGGCCAGAGAAACAACTCCACTGTTTAAGAGTACTCGCTATCTGAGGACCCATGTAGGGTGGCTCACAAAGTGCCTCTGGCTCCCACTCCAGGGGATCTAGCACCCTCTTCAGCCACTGTGGTACACATACACAGATGTAAAGTATGAAATACCTTAAAATGTTTGTGCCTGTGTCGCTTGTCAAGTAACCTCCTCCCTCTTCCCTCCTAGGAGCTCGTCTAAGTTCCCACATGCTGTGACCATTTTCTAGTTTATGCTAATCTCAGAATTCCTCAGTCAGTCTTTGTCTCCTGTAACCTTTTTATTTTTTAAATACTGTAGGTTACTTGTGGACTAGACTTTCTCAGATTGAGCACAAAACAGCCTTCATTCTGGAAAGCCTTGCATTCCTGACTGAGTACCCCAGTATACCATACCGCTGATGTTGCTTCTTCTGGGGGGTGGGGGGTTAGACCAGGGTCCTTTTAGTCTCAGGCTCCACTCATAGTGTTGTTCTTGAGTATGGCAGCAGTTCATGTCCGCTGGGTTAACTAACGCCATTAGTGCTGAAATGTGCAGAGAGAAACTGAAAGATGGTAATGTGGCGAGAGAAAGCTCAGTGATAGAGCACTTGCCGGGCTTAAGCAAAGCCCTGGGTTCACTGCCCACCACTGCAAAGGAAACTGACCAAATCCAGAGCCAGAGCTGTTGGCTGGGCCACGTGGTGCATGTCTATAATCCCAGAACTTTGGAATTGGACGATCGGGAGTTCAAATCATCATTAGTTATATAGTTAGTTTCAGGCCAGCCTGGGCTACATGAGACTCTGCTCAAGATACAGAGGAACCACTACAGTTTCTCTCTCTGCTGAAGGTTCTGATTGAACATTTCTTCAGATTTATCTAACGTATACAACAGAGTAGCTAGCTGTGTGTGAGGAGTGTGGAAGTAAAAACATTGGGAGTCGTGGATTCGGTTATTTGAATACATTTGATAGTAATGGAATGAATCCTTTTCAGACCTTGGCTTTTTGTTACCATTTTTAAGTCAGAGATAAGACTGGGTTTCTTTTTATCATTCCAGGGTGTGCCGTGTGACTTGGTGACAGGTGAAGAGCGGCTGACAGTGGAGCCTGAGGGGAAACAAGCCACCCATGTCTCTTGCACTGTGGAGATGTGCAATGTTGCAACTCCTTGTATGTATCTGCTGTTCAGAAAACTAGGATTGGGGGTTTCAGTATGGTTAAGCTTAAGTTATAGGACTTTATGGTGAAAAGTGAAAAATCTAGGAGAAAATGGGTGACTAAATACTTACCCCTTTCCAGCAAACCTTGCTGTGCTTGTTTTCCTTTGTCTTGGATGAAACAGAATCCCAGTGCTTTAATCGTATCGTTGATCAGTGGCAGGTGGATCTCTGAATTCCAGGACAGCTGGGCTACATAGTGAGACTTTGTCTTCCAAAATATAAAAGTCAGACATAGTCTACTTATTAATATATATATATATATATATTAAACATATAGGTTTATCCATATAAACTGTTACATAATTTATTTTATTTTTTTGGTTTTTCAAGACGGTTTTTCTGTGTAGCCTTGGCTGTCCTGGAACTCACTCTGTAGTCCAGGCTGGCCTGGAACTCAGAAATCCGCCTGCCTCTGCCTCCTGAGTGCTGGGATTAAAGGTGTGCGCCACCACGCCCGGCTACATAATCTTTTTTTATGACAAAAATTCTTCATTCCCCTATTAAGGAATATTTAGGTTGTTTACATTCTGTCATGGGTTGGGAATGTAGCTCAGTGGTAGAGCACTTGCCTTGTAAGTGCAAAGCCCTGGGTTCAGGCCTCAGTGCTGGAAACAAAGGTCTATATTATATAATGAGCTTCTGGCTTCATTTATGGAACTACTGAAGTGTAAGTAAACAAAGAAAATAAATATCTATAATTTTCCCATCCCATCTGTCCCCAAACAATGATTTTTTTTTTTTTTTTGGTTTTTCGAGACAGGGTTTCTCTGTGTAGCTCTGGCTGTCCTGGAACTCACTCTGTAGATCAGGCTGGCCTCGAACTCAGAAATCCGCCTGCCTCTGACTCCTGAGTGCTGGGATTAAAGGGGTGCGCCACCACTGCCCAGCCCAAACAATGATTTTTAATTAATCCTGTGGTATATATTTTCTTAACTTTCTGTGTTAGTATTCAGATTTTGTTATTTATATGTAGGGTATGCACTCAGGTGAATATATTAAATATAGTAAAGATCATATGGTTTTACTAACAGCTTGCTTTTGTTTTTAAAATCAACTCTTCAAATAGATAGTTTTAAGTTTTTCAGTGTGTTTTAAAAGTCATATAGTATTACAATGCAAATGGCACACAAAAGTCAAAATGTTCTCTGCTTCCTGCTTTTTAGCCTATTTGTCTTAACATGATGAGTAATTTTTAATCTGGTTTCCAAATATAAATTAGCTTTTTTTAATGTTCTCAGTTCCCTGGTATTTTGAAGATGGAATTAAAAATATGACTTGCAGAAGTGGTATAACACAGGAGTGTTGGGGCCTTAGAAAACAAGCCAAGGGGTTGCTTTGCTCCCAGGTGATGGCCTGGGCATGAGCAGAGCCGGTCTGAGGAGTCCTTCCGTCCTCTGTGTTTGTTGCTTCTGAGCGCAGTTTTGAGAATATGTAGCCTTGGTTGGCCTGGCACTTGCTATATGGACCAGCCTGGTGTCAGCCTCATAGAGATCTGACTGCCTCTGCCTGGCTACTGTCAGGATCCAAGAAGTACACTACCACATAGGACTAAGATTTATTTTAAAGTGTGTGTGTGTGTGCGTGTGCGTGCACACGTGCGCGCTCATGCATGTGTCCTTAGAGTTCAGAAGAGGCCATCAGTTGTAGGTCCTCCAAAAGTACCCTCTGTTACCTGTCAAGCTGAAGAGTAGTAATAAGGTTGTTCCTAGTAGTCGGAGTCAGCAGGGTGTGTGAGGTTACAGAGATAACCTGGAGGAGACTGCTCAGAGTGTGGAGTGTGGTGTTGAGAGCTAGGAGGCTGGGATTTGAGTTCATCCCTACTTGTCTGGGCCTCATTTTACTTTCCTGTCAATAAACTCAGCCCCAATACCTCTAACCATGTTACCTTATGGTCACTACTTAGAACAAACGCCTTAGAGCAAGCCTGTTAGAAAAGACACACCTAGGAAGACCTGGTAGTGATGCTGGAGACGGGGAGTTTCTGTTCGAGTTTAAAAGAGACTTTTGCTCATGGACACTCTTTTTGTTCTAAGATGAAGTGGCAGTGATAGATGAAATCCAGATGATTCGAGACCCAGCCAGAGGATGGGCTTGGACCAGAGCACTGCTAGGTGAGTAGTCTACTGCTTCAGTCAGCTGCTGCCTCTCTTCTCCAGGGAAGTTCACTGAAAAGTCACAAGTATAAGCTTATGTTGTTTTAATAACGAAGAGTTCTCCATTTGTGTGTTATAAAGTTAACATAACCAAATGCCTAAAGTAGAAATATTTGAATCTCTGATGATGTAACCAATGGTACTCTCCTATCATGGGAGGGCCCTGGCTTAATCCTTAGCACCAAAAAATAAATAAGTAAAAATAAAAGTTTGGGGCTGGGGACATACTCATTGGTAGAGCACTTTCCAGCAGTCCATGCATGACGCTCTGGGTCTGATTCCCAGAATCCTATAAGCAGGGTATGGTGGAGTGACTATTCCAAGTGTTGTCTCAGCGCTGGGGAGGAGGAAGCAGGGCCATCAGGAGGTGGGAGGATTAGCATGGACTCCACAGCTAGTTCAGAGCCAACCTAGGCTACCTTAAGATTCTGCCTCAAAAGGAAAATGGAAAGAAGGTGTCTAGCCATAGTTACAGTCACTGCTAGCGTCTCATGTGGTTCATGGCAGCTTTTTTGTGCATGTGGTGTTTGAAGGACTTAGAACTCTGTGTTTTTCTCCTTTGCAGTTTTGTTGTTTCATAGGAATTGTCCATTCTGTAGACGAGTCCTTGTGGGTATTGTCCACTGAAAAGCACTACAGCAGCTTGTTTCATGGGCTGAAACATTCTCCCAGTTACCAACAGCGCAGTAGTAGAATTATTGGTGGATGTAGCTTTTCACTTTTGGTTTATTTTTAATTGTTTTGTAGGATGGGGTCCAAGAATAGGAATTCTTGAAGTTCACAGGCATGAATGAATGTTTAATGCCTGATATTTGAAGTGATTTTTTTTTTCTTTTCCTTTCCCCAACTCCTTTCTTCCTTCTTCCCCCTGCCCCCAAGCAGGGATTCACTATGTAGCCCAGGCTGACTTTGACCTCTGGGTCCCCCTGCCCCAGCCTCTAAAGTGTTAGTCCCACCACAGCTAGCTTGGAATGAGTTTTGATTCAGCATGCTGTAGTAGGGCAGGTGTTTTCAGATAAAAAACAAATGGCTGAGCCCAGAGTTTGCCTGTCAGACAGTATGTGAAAGTGGATCTGCTCTGACTAAGGAGCTTGGAGCCTCTTTGCTTGTTAGCCCTACACTACTGCTTGTAGCACCACGGCTTCTGTAGAGTTCTGATTTGAACAACACAGGCTTATGACTGACACCCATCACTAAGCATCATGGTGCCAGCATCCTGTCCTTCTTGGCCTCACCCTGCAGTGGTGTCAGCTGTGTTCAGAGCATGTTATGGGCTTGTAAATTTGTAGAGCTGGGCTCCATCTTTACCCAAAGTAGGCTTGAGTCAGAGAGCCTGAAAACACTGGACAGTTAGAGTGAGTGCCGAGGAAGGGGACAGACCATGTGAACCCTCTGTGCATCTACAGGGCTCTGTGCCGAGGAAGTCCATTTATGTGGAGAGTCTGCTGCTATTAACCTGGTCTCTGAGCTCCTGTACACCACTGGGGAGGAAGTAGAGGTAAGACATGTCCCTTCCTCTCTGGGACTGTGTGTGCCACAGAGCCAATTGTACCTGTGTGCCGACTTGTAAGCTGTAGCCTGGCCCAGTCAGAACTTAGTACATAATGAACAAAGTACTGCATGTGTATGCAGCTGGCAGAAGGAGACCCCGGATTGCATGCTGTCTAAAAGAGTAGTTTTATTTTTTAAGACAAATTGAAAAAAGGAAATCTTTATTTTCTTATAGCTGCCTGGCGTGTGTGTGTGTGTGTGTGTGTGTGTGTGTGTGTGTGTGTGTGTGTGTGTGTGTGTGTATTTGAGCTTCATGTGGGAGATAGTTCATTCTCACACGATACCTTAGATTCCTTATTTGTTTGTTTGTTTGTTTGTTTTGGAGGGTGAGGCTGTTTGATTGTATTTTTGTTTTTGAGATATGTCCTCACTGTGTACCCCAGGCTGTCCTCAAATTCATGGCAGTCTCCTGCCGTCACCTCCTGAGTGCTGGGATTATGGGCATGCACTGTTGGACTCAGTTTTCAAGCTTTTGTCTTCTTGAAACCCTTTTGTGAACTTACTTATTTGTGGTGCTGGGAATGGAGCTAAGGGCCGTAAGCGTGCTCTGTGTACCACTGAGCTGCATCCGTAGCTCCTGAGTAGGTGTCATTAGAACTCAGAAGTCAGACTGTTACAGAGTCTGCAGCTCAGCCTGGGTTTGTAGTGTTCTAAGTCTTGTTTATCTTGTGTTGGAGCTTTTGGAATTTATCAATTGTCAGATCTAGTTTACAACCCTTTTGCATGTATGAAGTTACAGTTAAAGAACTGGTTTCTTCTAAAAAACTGTCCTTATTTTGCCTTCCCAGGATTCCTTAAGGTAGTAAAATTGTACGTTGCTTTTCTCATTGCTATTGCAAGGTAGACGAAGTAGCTTGTGGAGGGAAGGAAGGCGTGACGGTAGGAAAGGAAGGAAGAGCGGGCTTCTCTTGGCTCGCAGTTTCAGGGTTAGAGACAGAGCAGCTGGTGCTGGTGCTTGGCCAGCGTTGCTTTTTATTCTCTCTGACCCCCAGCCATGAGATGGTCTTACCCACATTGAAGGCGGGTCTCTCCTGCTGTTTCACCCTTTAGGAAGGAATCTCATAAGGCACATCCAGAGATGTGTTTCTATGATGATTTCAAATCCAGTCTGCCTGATAGTGAAGATTAGCTTTTACAGAAATGAAGAGAGGCCTTAAGTTGACCTATTACAACAGCCTCATGCTCTACTTTGAGGGAGATTGAATGGAATGCAGTAGGAGGAATTCCAGATTCAAATCTTGAACTTTGCTGCTTTGGGCCCTGTCTGCAGCCGACCACAGAAGGCTGAAAAGATGAGCCTCTGGCCTCACCTTTATTGGACTATTTGACTCTGCCATAAAATGAAAATATCAGTAATCTTTTTGAAGCTGCCACTTTGTCCTGAAAATTAGTGTACATTAAAGTTCTTTAAGGATGTCACACAGTAATAGTAATTCAGGAGTGCCAAGAGTTGACGGTAGCACAGCATCTGAATGGAGGTTTCTGGGCTGCCTGCCTTGCAGTCCCCTGGCACTGACTTGAGGGGCTACTTTTCCACGTTTGTCTTTATTGCAGGTTCAGAAGTATGAGAGGCTTACCCCCATTTCTGTGCTGGATCATGCGCTGGAGTCTTTGGACAACCTTCAGCCTGGGGACTGCATTGTCTGCTTTAGCAAGAATGACATTTATTCTGTGAGCCGACAGATTGAAATTCGGGGACTGGAATCCGCGGTGATATACGGCAGCTTGCCACCTGGTAATCACTGACTGACATCTCACCTTTGCCATTTAGGCTGAGATATAGAGAGAGCACAGAAAAAATGGAATTGATGTGAACTATTCCTTCCAGGGACCAAACTTGCTCAAGCAAGAAAGTTTAATGACCCCAATGATCCATGCAAGATCCTGGTAGCCACAGATGCAATTGGCATGGGACTTAATTTGTAAGTAATTTGTTTGTGATAAGCAGTGGGTTGGATGGCAGGGGTGGTGGTGGTGGTGTTTTTAGTTTTGTAGTTGGTTAGGATAGAGATAATGATGTAGATTTGAGCTTTATCTTCTTACACACCTTGGGAAACAAAAGAGAATATCACAGTCCTGGGGTTTGGAGTGCCCCCTCTCCCAGGGCAGACCAGTTGCCTTTGCTTTGTTTTGGGTTTCTTAGTCATCAGGTATGCAAGTGCCTCCTGCTGGCACTCACTATATCTAAGTAGTGAAAGTGGCCAGATTAAGTTCTCAAAAACCCTTGTTTTCATGGTCCAGGCCAGCTAGGCTGCCCAGGCTCACCCTGCCTTAAGCTCAGTATGGAGCCCATGCTGACTGAGCCCTTGGCCATCACTCTGTCTTTTTAATTTGTTTTGATCTTTTTAAAGGATTTTTTTTTACATTCTGAGTAGTTTACCTACATGTTACGTACACGCACCACATGTGTGCAGTCCTGAGGGGGTCAGATCTGTGTGTGTGTGTGGGTATTTGCCTGATGTACACTTGTGTGCTTGGTGCTGTTAGAGAGGTGTCATATCCCCCAGGACTTGAGTGGCAAGTGGTCGTGAGCCACCATGTGGATGCTGGGAATAGAATAGAATAGAATAGGTCTCCTGGAGGAGCAGCCAGTGCTCCCGACTGCTGAGCCATCTCCCCAGCCCCATTTCCTCCTGGTTTTTTGAATAGTTGCAAGATTAGAGGACATCCTAAATAAGAGTTGGGCTGAGCACGTCTGTGATGACTGATGACCCAAGTGACGGGGGCTGTGTATAGTCTGTGGGGTCACTTTTATTTCTGTTTCAGGAGCATAAGGAGAATTATTTTTTACTCCCTTATAAAGCCCAGCATCAATGAAAAGGGAGAGAAGGAGCTGGAGCCCATCACCACCTCCCAAGCCCTGCAGATTGCAGGCAGAGCTGGCAGATTCAGCTCACACTTTAAAGAGGGGCAGGTTACCACAATGCACCGAGACGACCTGGCTTTATTGAAGGACATTTTGAATAGACCTGTGGATCCTATACAGGTAAGGCTTAGCATGTCACCAGGGTGGTGGCGGCTGCTGCTGCTGATGTGTGCAGGATAGTCATTCCTTCCCTAGCCACTTGCCTCAAATGCTTGGAAACAGAGGCCTGCTTGAGCTGGGGAAACCATGACATGAAAGCTCTCCTTGGGCCAGAGAGATGCCTCTGGAGTTGAGAGCGCCTGAGATTGCTTCCCAGCCGCCATGCCAGCAGCTCATAAGCACCTGTAACTCCAGCTTCACGGACCCTCTGTCCCCACTCAACCCCCATCCACCTACCTAAATTGAAAGTAACTAGATAGGCTTTTCTCTGTTGTTTTAGAGAGACAGCGATACCTCATAGAGAATTGTGTACAAGTGAAAGACCCAGGTTCAATGGGTTTAGTTGGCCTGTTTTCCTTGCTGTCAGTGCAGAGAGTCCTGTCAGTAAAGTGGAAACGTACAGAAGCTTGACTAGAGAAGAGGCTTGGCACTGGGTTGTACAGTCCCGAGCAAGGACTGACTTAAATAGGTGGCTATTGAATCATTTTAAAGCAAGCTAACTTAAGAATTTTAAGTTTCTAGATCTACTTATTTCATTTGTGGCTTATTTCATGTGTCAGTCAGATATAAAGGAAAGTGTGTGTGAGGTTATGGGGTGGAGGTTGCTGACATGACGTTAGCTCCTGGGGGGGAGGGGGGGGAGGTTTCTGGTAGCTCCTGTGTAGTTTATTCTCGGCCCCTCTTCTCTCCTGTGTACCTCTGTTCTAGCCTTTACATGACCTTTAGGGATTCCATCTTTTGATTCCTCTCCCCCCACCTTTCTCTCTCTCCCCTTCTTGTACTTAGCTGTGGGCATTGCTTAATACTGCAGTATAGAAAGCCAGCTGATCTCCAGAGAAGATGCCTTCTCATGTTCTGTCACCCACTTAGAAGTAATTGGGATTTCCTTGTCCATTCTTATTCAGTGGAGAGAATTATAATTGGGAAAATTATTTCACTTTTGATATTTTGTTGGATCATAATATACTCTAGAAGTCTGACTAAAAAGTATCAAAGAGCTACATGATCTACTTCATTAAATAATCCTATCAGCTTTTCTGATTCCAGTAGGTGGTTAAAATGGTCATGTAGCTTTCTCTATATTACTGAAATTCTTGGCATGGGACTTGTTTGGTAAGAACTTAGCCTAGTGTAGGATGTGTTTGGAAAGAAGAAAATCTTTTTGAAAAAACCAAGGAGGAAAACTGAGTTAGCTTACGACTGTGTTGTCCATTCTTCCGCAGGCCGCCGGTCTCCACCCGACTGCCGAGCAGATTGAGATGTTTGCCTACCACCTCCCCGAGACAACGCTGTCCAATCTCATTGTAAGTGGAAGCTCTTTCCCTTCCTTCTTGACATGCCTCGTCAGTACTGGCTCCCTGTGTGGACAGGCGTCTGCCTTTGTGCATTGCCACTCAGGAAATGTATATCGCTGGTGAAAACTGGCAACATCTGGGCGTGCTGGGTGTGTCAGTGCACACCTGTAAGCCCAGCTCTCAGGATGATGAGGCTGGAGGCCCTAGAGTTGGAGGCTAGCCCAGGGGCGTAGTGAGCCTCTGGGTCAAAAAGAAGTTGAGGTTAGGAAGAGGGTGGAGAAATGCCTTAGCTTTAGAGCGCAGTACAGGAAGCACGCCTCTCCTGAGGTAGGTCCGCTGGGATTAAAGAGATGTCCTCTGTGGACTTGAGTTCTTTTTTTTTTTTTTTTGGATTTGTCTGTGTAGCCCTGGCTGTCCTGGAACTCACTTTGTAGACCAGGCTGGCCTCGAACTCAGAAATCCGCCTGCCTCTGCCTCCTCTGCTGGGAATAAAGGCGTGCGCCACCACGCCCTGTGGACTTTTGAGTTCTTTATTCCTACCCACTAGGATATTTACTCCAGGCTGTCCAATGACTTCATTCTATTTCACCCCCAGGATATTTTTGTAGACTTTGCACAAGTTGATGGGCAGTACTTTGTCTGCAATATGGATGATTTTAAGTTCTCTGCAGAGCTGATCCAGCATATCCCACTAAGTCTCCGGGTGAGGTATGTGTTCTGCACAGCCCCCATCAATAAGAAGCAGCCTTTTGTCTGCTCGTCGTTGTTACAGGTATGTCTTTAGCTCCATGCTACTTTGAGCTGTTGCAGATTGATCTGCTTTTCTCCAAACTATGCTTGGAAGAGTACCCTAAATACCAGATACTTTGTGAAAACTTAAGCATAAACTGGCTTGGTAACTTTTGAAGGAAAACCTTGCCTTGTATTTGGGCCTGGGTGCTGTCACCATTGTAAGCTGAGACAGGCAGTTAAATATAAGCACTTGGAGGGGGATTAGGGCTTGGTGGTACAGTCCTCAGTCCTGAATGTAAGGGCTGCACCTCTTTTCCTCTCAGCCATTTGCTACTCAGTCTCAGTGCTGTGGTGTGACTTGTGGAAAGCACGGGATTCTAGGAGCAAGGGCAGCAGAGCTGAACTGTATGGGGGCCTCTCATGCCTGGAGCTCCATGCTGGGCTGCTCGCTTCATGCCGCTAAACTCAGGCTTCTTCTCTGGACTTGCCATTTCTACCGCAGGCCTTAGCATTCTGTGTATCAACTCTATTTGAACTAAATTCATTACTGAATTTACCTTCTAAGTTATTGTAAAATTGTATAAATAATACACAAATATTTGTGCCAAATTAACGCATTGCAGATAGGTTAATTATAGTCTGCCATCCCCACCTGTTAAGAGTTTGTTTCACATGGCATCTGCCTGCATTCATGAACCTGTAGGAATTCAGTTTTGTTTTGTGGATGTTTTTGTATAAATGCGAAATGAATTATTCTGCAACTATCTTCCTTTCCCCTTAACGTTGTGCCTTAGAGGTCTGTGTTTAGGTATTTCTCTGCAAGTATGTTATTAGTGGGAGAGCCACGATAAGGGTAGGGGGTGTGGGGCAGTCTTCAGCTACTGCATGCTCACATGACTGCAGCTGGTTCCTGTGGCCCTGGTCCTGTTTATGCCATTCCTCAGGCAAAAATGAAGCAGGAGCTTCTGCCAGGAGGGAGGGTGACAGCCTTGAACGTGAAATCTAGAGAATGTCTTATTCTGGCATCTCATCTTTCCTGAACTGTAAGGAGCTCAGTCTTGCTGAGGGACTCTCGTACCACTTGGGACAGGGGTTTTGAGAAATCAGTTGGATTCTCAGGCCATCAGACTTAACAGCAAATGCCTTTACCCGAGGAGTCAGTGTTGATACCCCCAGTTTAATTTCAAACAAACATTTTAAGCTCAATATGGTGACACACTCCCATAACCCCAGCGCTCAGAAGGCAGAAGCAAGAGAGTCAGGAATTCAAGGCCTCTCTTGTTTAGACAGCAATTTTGAGGCCAGCTTGACCTATATAAGACCTTGTCTCATCTAAATAAATCCTTATAAAGTATTAAATTTTTTAAAGGAATTATTTATTATTTTATGTATATGAGTGTACTGTAGCTGTCTTCAGACACACCAGAAGAGGGCCTCAGATCCCATTACAGATGGTTGTGAGCAACCATGTGGTTGTTGGGAATTGAACTCAGGACCTCTGGAAGAGCAGCCAGTGTTTTTAACCACTGAGCCATCTCTCTAGCCTCCTATTAAATGTCTTTTCAAATATAGTAGGAAAGCGTTAAGTAGCAATGAAACCAGCCTGTCTTTTGAAACAACCACAGCTTACAAGTTACACTTCCTTTTTCTTCCTAATTACAGACCTAAGAGATTCTGTTTACTTTACCAAACTTTCTTCTTCCTCTTAGTTTGCCAGGCAGTACAGCAGGAATGAGCCCCTGACCTTTGCATGGCTACGCCGGTACATCAAGTGGCCTCTGCTTCCGCCTAAGAATATTAAAGACCTCATGGATCTTGAAGCTGTCCATGACGTCTTTGATCTTTACCTGTGGCTAAGGTACCAACCCTTTTCCTTTCTATGCTCACAATTTTCTAACTCAGGGCAAATTAAAGGTTGTGTGAGTGGGCTTCTGCTCCGTCAAGGTAGAAAGTTTATTTAGTGAATAGTCTGTATTATATTTTCCATAAAGGTGCTTGAGTTTTGCTTATACTCATTCCTGAAAAGATTTCTAGAGTCTGTAAGATAGCCTAGTGAGGGTGTTAACCCTGCTAATAAATGGAAGAGCGGTCCTCAGTCCTGTGGGTAGATGGGACTGCCAGGGTACATTATGTTTCAATGGAAGCCAACTTTGTGGAGTTGGTTCTTTACATCCATGTTTTCTGTGGGCCCTGTGGCTCTCACTCAGGACAGCAGGTCTGTGACGCAGTCACCTTTATCATCTCTCCAGCTCCGATCCCGAGTTTTCACAGGGTTTCCAGCCTGCTGCCCTGTGCAGTAATGCTTGAGAGGCAATCTCTGCAGTGGAGTATATTAGAATCCCGTCGGGTGGGCTGCGGACATCGCCTCAGGCACGGGGGCAGAGCGAAAGGCTGCACAAAGGCACTGTTGGTAGAAAGGAACCTAGTCAGAATGTGGGTAGCTTGGTAGAGGTGGCTCCGCTGTCGCTCCAATGCTCTTTCTTTCTTTTCCTAGCTACCGATTTATTGATATGTTTCCAGACTCTAGCCTTGTTCGAAGTCTCCAGAAAGAGCTGGATGCCATTATCCAAGAAGGCGTGCACAACATCACCAAGCTGATTAAAATCTCTGAGTCACGCAAGCTTTTGAATCTGGAGAGCTTACCATCGGGGGACCAGTCACGGTTGTCAGGAGCCTCCAAGAGCCCAGCGAGAAGGACACGTGGCACCAAAAGTGCAGGGAATAAGGCCACAGAGCCACTCAGCCCCAGTGACAAGGAGCTGCCCCTTGCCTCTAGGTTGGTGCAGCAAGGACTCCTCACTGCAGACATGCTCAGGCAGCTCCAGAAGGAGTGGCTGACACAGCAGCCAGAACACAGCAGAGAGAAAGTGGGGACACGGAGAAAGAAGAAGGACCCCGACTCCGATTAGGTTTTTTTAATTTTGCAAATAAAAATCAATTTTAAATCCTTATGCACACGGCATTCTCTGCCTGAGGCAGGATTGTGGCCAACTTGTACTATCTGGTTTGTTTGTTTGTTTGTTTGTTTGTTTGTTTTTTTAATTGCACAAAAAAGTAAATTCCTAAAGCTACTTAAATTACTTATTATAGCCTTTAAAATAGAGTGTCTTTGAGGTTTTACTCATTTTTGTAATTGCCTTTTGTAGAGTAGCCCAAGACACCGCCGTTTGAAGTTCCCCATGGCCTAGCATCAGTTGACTGGGGAATTGTTAGCCTGTTGAAGATGTCACGGATGGAATCCTTTGGCACACACTGCTGTCTATTACACCCATTACCAGAGATTGTTCTAGAAGCTGGAAATACACACTAAACAAGATGGAGGACAGCTGAATGGAGCAAGGACGCTTGTCGCTAGTGCACTGCTGTAGCCACAGTGTGTGGCCTGGAGTGGGAGCTTCCATGTTGAAATGGGTGATGGCAGAGTCAGCTCTAGGAAGGGGTACCAAGGGGAAGCGAGACCACAGGAAGGGGCGCTGTTAGGTCACCCATGTCTGAAGGCCAGTCTGTCGCAGAGTGGGCTCCATTTGCCCTGGTTAAAAATGTGGTTAAAAGAAGTGTAAGCATCAGCTTAGGGTTTGGACAGCCACGCCTCTGCCTTTCTCAGCCTGTGCTTGTGAAGGAGCGGGCAGGCTCACTCAGAGTCGTCAGAAGCTGTTGAGTCCCAACCTGCCCACCCCAAGGATTTCCTAACGGAGCCTGAGGGTTTGGGCCATTTTGGCTGAGACTGGACCTCTCAGGTTATTCTGAGAATTAAGCCAGTTTCCTGAAAGTGTGCTGGATTGAATCTGACCCTAGAGTAGAGGCTTGGGGAGCAGCCAGATCTGCTGTGGTAGTCATGTCTCTGTACTTACTTAGGGGGTTCTGAGTCGGGTAGCGTTTCATTTACCCGAGATGGCAGTGTTCGTCTCGGACTTCGTCTCCAGGGGCACAAAGGCTGAAGGACAGGACTGTTCTCCCTGCCTGTGGGTAAAGGAATGAAGTGCCTAAGAGACTTGTCTCTGGACAACTCCAGTCTCTAGGATTAGCTTTCCTCTCTGATCTATCATGTGCAGTCATTCCTGTTCATGTGGTCTCACAAAATTCCCATGAACTGAGCCAGACAGGTTTTTACAAACGACAAGTTGGGTTTCTTGAGGCTCTGATGGACGGTGCAGGTCCGGGGCTGTCAGGGAAGGACTGCTTGAGTGCTTACCCGAGGGAGGTTCTCGAACAGCGGTGGATTGCTTGCCCCTTTACCTTTCCCTGCTCAGGGACAGGAGGACCCCGTGGTTTAGCAGAAGACACTGGAGGTGTTGGATACCAAGCCACACAAACAGAAACTGATTGGCGTGGCCCTGGGCCCATCTCAGAGAGCTTAAACTGTCACCATGAGAGCAACTTGATCTTGTTAAAGTGTGAAGTGTCACCTTTTTTGTGGGCTTGTAATTCCCATGTGGGTATTTCATTTTAATCCTTTGCCGGATTTCAGTTCTGTGGCTGGGGGGCCCTTCCCTGTGGCCTTGGAATTCAGTTCTGGATTTTCTTCTGTTCCTCTTGTTTGGTCGGGGTTTTTGTTTGTTTTTGGTTGGTTGGTTGGTTGGTTGGTTGGTTGGTTTGGTTTTGAGGTAGGTTTTACTTTTGACTCTGTAGACCAGGCTGGCCTCTAACTCAGAGATCTGCCTGCCTCTGGCTCCTGGGTGTTAAGATTAAAGCCTTGGGGCTGGTGAGATGGCTCAGCAGGTAAGAGCACCCGACTGCTCTTCCGAAGGTCCAGAGTTCAAATCCCAGCAACCACATGGTGGCTCACAACCATCCGTAACAAGACCTGACTCCCTCTTCTGGTGTGTCTGAAGATAGCTACAGTGTACTTATATATAATAATAAATAAATCTTTAAAAAAAAAAAAAAAAAAAAAAAAGATTAAAGCCTTGGCTTCTGCTCCTCTTTTCGCTCTGTTTGAAAGCCTTCTCTTTCTCTTCCTCTTCCCCTCCCTGCTTCCTGAGCTGTTTCAGGACCTTCTTGCCAACTTCCTTGGGGAACACGGTGTACGGAAGCCCTTTCCAACTGTGACCCTAAGCCGTCTGTCTGACTGTCTCTGACTGTCTATCAGTCTACCTATCTACAAAGTCTTTCTATATAGCCCTGGCTGTCCTGGAACTCCTTATGGAGCAGCAAGTCTGTAGACCGTGATGGGTGGCATTCTTTAGAAAGCCAGTACCGCCTTAGTCAGAATTCTGCCTCCTGACTGTTGGCATTAGAGGTGTGCACCACCATGCTCCAAACTTAAGGTCTTTTCTCCATCATGGTTTCATTTCTGACCTCCTGAGTTTTTAATTTTTATTTTGGTTTTTAAAATTCTATTTGTTTATTTTATGTGTACAGATATTCTGCTTGCACATATGTCTTTGTATCATGTATGTACATGCCTGTTGCCCTCAGAGTGCAGAAGAGGGCATCAGAATTCCTGGGACTTCTGGAACTAGAGGTTTGCGAGCTGCCGTGTGGATGCTGGGACTTGAACCCGGGTCCTCTGGAAGAGCACAGTGCTAGTCAGCCCTGAGTCACTTCTCCAGCCCTGTGATCTTGGTTCCTGTCAAGGCTAAGCAGAAGTGTCATTTGCTTAATTCTCAATTGGTTGTCTTCTGCCCTACGAATCACATTTCCTCGTGTGGCTTGTCTCTGTCATCTGTTTTGCAGCTGTTGAGCTGCGATTTTAAAAGAGCCATGCATTAATTTCTTCCTAAGCATTCCTTGTCTTTTAGAGCAGCAAGTCTGTAGACCATGGTGGGTAGCATTCTTTAGAAAGCTGCTGGGCATTGGCTTCACTTGTGCCACCCCTCTAAAGATACAGTAGTCACTGTCCTAGTGGCTGTTCCCACACTCTTGTGCAAACACAGTAGCAGGAATTTTTTTTTTTAAGACTTATTTATTATTACATATAAGTACACTGTAGCTGCCCTCAGACACACCAGAAGAGGGCAGCAGATCTCATTACGGATGGTTGTGAGCCACCATGTGGTTGCTGGAATTTGAACTCAGGACCTTCAGAAGAGCAGTCAGTGCTCTTACCCGCTGAGCCATCTCCAGCCTCCAGGATTTATTTATTTATTTATTTATTTTTTGAGATGGTCTCTGTAGCCCTGGCTGGCTGGAATTGGCTGTATAGACCAATCTGGCCTCAACTCTTAGATAGCCACCTGCCTCTGCCTTTTGAGTGCTAGGACTAAAGTCATGTACCACCCTACCCAGCCAAGTAGCATAATTTTGACAGCATTCCTAACTACCTATAATCCTGTAAATGGAACAGGTACCTTCTCATGGTTTATAGTTGTTTTACTGAATGAATGAAAAAGGCTACACTCATTTTCTCTTTCCCGGGGACCAAATGGGAGGAGATTAAGTAGGAATTTTAGGAGGGGTTTCTACCTTGGGAAGAGTTCAATAGGTGATGATTTTAGTGTGCCCAAGTGAAGTCCACTGTCCTGTGTGTGTGCTCATTGTCAGGGCAACCAGCAGGGTGGTAGTGAATCTTGGCCTTTCACCTTGAGGGAAGGGAGAGCCAAAGGGAGAACCTGGGGCCTATGTGCTTTCCACTGCTCTCTGGGGCTGGGGCTGCATTTCCAGACAAAACCAGATTTTCCTGTGCTCTGGTGCCAGACGGCCTGTGTTGGAATTTCTGATCCACCAAATACCAGTGGGGCTCTGCCCCTCCGTCTGTCAAGTGGAGAGTGTGGTCATTGCTGTGGGAATTAAACACAGCAAAGCACCTCGTAAGCGCCACATGCGTTCTAAGTAAATAGGAAGGTTTAGTGGGCTGTCTGGCCCTCCTGCCTGGCTCCCTGCCAGGCTCAGTACCTAAAGGAGAGCACATGCTGCTTTGGGCTTAGATGAGGCCTTAATGGATCAAAGCAGAACTCTGGAAGGGGTGTGTGTGTGTGTGTGTGTGTGTGTGTGTGTGTGTGTGTGTGTGTGTGTGTGTGTGTGTGTGTAGAGAGCTGCTCTTCCTGAGTTGGTTGAGGTCCTAGGTCAAGTGAGCGATCCGTATTACCTATTACAACAGTGGTAATACTCAGTGTGTCCTTAAGCAAAGTCCATGACTTCACACCCAGATATTCTGGGCTAGCTACTATAAAATGGTCTGTCCCGATACTCTGGATGCACATGACCTTTAATAGTCATTAAGCCTCAGGTTACTTAGCTAACTCACACCTGAAGGGGACATGCTCTCCTGTGCTTAGACAACACACAGTACTCCCTATAACACGAACAGCCTTTGCTGTCCTTTGCCTCAGTGAAATCTCATAGGCTGCCTGCCTGCCTGCCTCACTCCCAGGCTACTGGAGACTGTAGAAGTCTTTGATTTTGGTTGCTTTCCTTCTGCCCACTCCTTGTCATAATCTCATATCCCAGCCTGGAGTGGATGGCCTTGTTGGCACCCAGGCGTTTGGGAGGTAATTGAGGTAACAGTATGGTTCTTGGACAGGCAGGCTGCCCAGGATGTTGTCTGAGACCACCCCGAGTAGCAGCAGTTCTACATTTCTGGAACTGAAGGTTAACCTTTTGTTTGCTTGTGCGATAAGCAAAGGAGATAAAAGTCATAGCCTGGGAGTAAACAGATGGAAAGGGTCGAGGTTTCCCCATCAGGGAGGCTGTTATGTCAGTCTGGGTAAAGTATGTAATCATTTCATGAAGACTGGCCTAAGGCAGACTTCCGGTGCGTTGAAAAGAGGCAGCCGTGAAAGGCCCCAAGCAGGCAGCGGTCAGTCATTGCTGTCACTGGGAAGAGTGTGCAGAAGAGCAGGCAGAGTTGAGGATATAAGCTGACCAGAATGACACAGCTTATCCAGAGGCCACCTGGTCAGTGGAAGCCAAGAGACACTGGGTGCCCGTAGCCATCTAGTTGGCTGATTTGTTTTGTTTTGTTTTTTCGAAACAGGGTTTCTCTGTATATCCCTGGCTGTTCTGGAACTCACTTTATAGACCAAACTGGCCTCGAACTCAGAAATCTGCCTGCCTCTGCCTCCCAAGTGCTGGGATTAAAGGCATGTGCCACCATGCCCGGCTAGTCGACTGAATTTTACAGTGTGTTTTCTTAGTGTTTGGAAGAGTGGAGTCAGGACTTTGTTTTTCAGGAAACCCCTTTCCCTGTTGGGGAGGGTCTACTGAAATGCTGTCTGTGCTTAACTTTCCAGCTTTGCTGAAACTTCAACCTCGCAGAGTCTTAGTAGTTACCAGATGAGCACTGGGTGGAAGGTGCGTTGGAGAGTTGGCCTTGAGTACTGGTCATGAGCTGGGCTCTGGAATCACATTTCTGGGGTTGCTTCCTGGCTGAAGCATTCACAACCGTGATTTTGAGGAAGACACTAAGCACTTCAGGGCCAGCTTCCTGATCTATAAGATGGGATGAATAAAGTCCCCATCCATGGCAGCGGCTGCTAATGACTTCACACCCAGACATTCTGGGCTAGCTGCTACAAAATGGTCTGTCTAGATACTCTGGATGCACATGACCTTTAATAGTCATTAAGCCTCAGGTTACTTAGCTAACTCACACCTGAAGGGGACATGCTCTCCTGTGCTTAGACAACACACAGTACGCCTTATAACACGAACAGCCTTTGCTGTCCTTTGCCTCAGTGAAATCCCATAGGCTGCCTGCCTGCCTGCCTCACTCCCAGGCTACTGGACACTGTAGAAGTCTTTGATTTTGGTTGTTTTCCTTCTGCCCACTCCTTGTCATAATCTCATATCCCATCCTGGAGTGGATGGCCTTGCTGGCCATCACTGAATTCACTAACCAGCCAGTGGCTGGGAGGACTGCAAAAGGTTGTGTTCCCATGTGGCAGATCCTTCTCATACCACGCATGGTGAGAGCAGAGGGCAAGAAACCAGGTGTCTCAATGGTAGTACATCCTTCCTGCGCAGCACTCCAGCAGGGCCTGGTGGCTTCCATTCTTAATGCCCCCACCTCCCAACACACACACACACACACACACACACACACACACAGAGAGAGAGAGAGAGAGAGAGCAGCCCCAAGCTACTAAAGGCTGTCTGGCTTACCACTGTGGAGTATTGATTACTTCTCATTAGCTTATCTGCCACAGTAGAGGAATTGTCTCAGCATTTTTTTTTTTTTTTGAATCTGCAGGACCAGGACACTGCTTAGCCTTAGTTAAGATGGTGCCTCAGAAGCCAGGCAGCAGTGGCACACAGCTTTAATCCCAGTACTCGGGAGGCAGAGGCAGGTGGATCTCTGAGTTCGAGGCCAGCCTGGTCCACAGCCAGAGCAGCCAGTTTTACACAGTACTCCTTATAACACGAACTCCCTCTCAACAGCAAAAGGAATTAAGGCACTGGGGCAGGGGTGGGGAGGGCAGCTCTAGAGTGCTTACCTAGCTTCTATGACGTCCTGGGTTCAAGCCCCAGCAGGAAAGGAAAAAGTATTTAAGAGACTTTATTGGAAAAGATACAGGGAGCCAATACCAGTGAAACCCATCTGGAAACAAAAAACAAAACCAAAGACGCTGCCTAGGATACCAGGAGTCTACAGTCCTGTTGCCTCGCTGAGAAGAGGAATTCTGGAACTGGGATTTAGTTCATAAATTGGCTCTGTTTTGCTCCCCCCACCCCACCCCCAACTTCTCACAAGCTTTTCCTTAGCTGAGTGGTCTTAGAGCACAGGCCTTAGTGTGTCACTTAGCAACAAGATTTTCTCGATGCTCAGTTCTCAAATAGTCAAGTGAGCCATCAATCCCCAGCCTTCCCCTCTGCTTACCTTCAGCTCCCACCAGAGCCTCCTGTTAGACAATCGAGTGTGTGGCGGAGGGAGGGACCAAAGACGGGCGAAGTTTAATCATTGAACCGAGCAGCTGGAAGTATTTAGCCCAAGCACCCACCTCCCCGCCCAAACTAGAGGCGTGCAGCACTCCGCAGACAGAGAGTGTACTGAAGACTCGGCGCTCTCGGGAACAACCGCACTTGGGAACATGTTTGCAGTACACTTGGTGGCGTTTTACTTCACCAAGCTGAAGGAGGACCAGATCAAGAAGGTAAGGACTCTGAAGCTGAGGTGTCTGGCCCAGTCTACGCTGACAGACCCAACAGACTCCCTCTCAACAGCAAAAGGAATTAAGGCACTGGGGCAGGGGTGGGGAGGGCAGCTCTAGAGTGCTTACCTAGCTTCTATAACGTCCTGGGTTCAAGCCCCAGCAGGAAAGGAAAAAGTATTTAAGAGACTTTATTGGAAAAGATACAGGGAGCCAATACCAGTGAATGTCTCAGGGAGGAAGAGGTAGTAAGTGTCCCACATTGCTCATTGTCCCTCGTCCCGGCTTTCAGTCAGAGCCTCTTGGCAAATATGGGAAATTGGAAGTCTTCAAAAAGTTCTAGGAACTTTGTGCCCAATTCAGGGCCATTTAGGGGCAAGGCCACGACGAAGGTGAGTCGTTTATAAAGAAAGAGATCTTTTTGTTTGTTTGTTTGGTTGGTTTTTCGAGACAGGGTTTCTTTGTATAGCCCTGGCTGTCCTGGAACTCACTTTGTAGACCAGGGTGGCCTCGAACTCAGAAATCTGCCTGCTTCTGCCTCCCAAGTGCTAAGATTAAAGGCGTGTGCCACCACGCCCGGCTAGAAAGAGAACTTTTAAAAGTGCATCCGATTATTCATGTGTTTGAAATCAAATGGAAATAAAGGCACCAAGAGAAAACCTGGGGTTTATTTTATGATTTTGACACAGGGTCTTATATGGCCCACTCTGGTCTGAGACTACAATCTCAGTCTCCCAAGTGCCTGGAATTACAACCTACTCGGCATGGCTGGCATGTACATTTTAACACAGTTGTAATTTTCAGCATGTCCTATTGTCCTATTAATAGGTCAGAGTTTTTTGGCTACTTTGCCCCAGCTACAAAATCAAGATGGGCTCTAGTTGACTGATGAGACCAGGATTATCTCCTGGCAGCTAAAATGAGTGCAGCCTGTGTCCCTGGTCACACTCACTGGCTGCTGACAGCTGCAAGGAGGAGGATGTAGCATCTCCATTGACAACAGGAGTCCTCTGGGCAACCAGACTCTGCCAAGGTCACCCGGGCACTAACAGTACACTGAAACTGGCAGATGCCTCCTCTAGCCTTCTAAATGCTTTTCAAACTTTGAAAGAAGAAGTATGGCCCCCTTGTAGCCCCTTCTTTGCTAGTGGGTAAACGCCGCCTGTCTGCAGTCCATGAGAGCCAGGGCAAGCCGGAGAGTAGAAACCCATTTGCTTTGACAGCTTTTCATTCTGTCATTTGTTGGACTAGATTCCCAGAACCCCCTCTGCTGACTGCTTGAGGGGTGTAAAGTCCTTTGCAGCCCTGTTTCAGAACTCATTGCTGTTTCTCCCAGCTGGGCGGAGAGGCCAGCCCTAAGGATAATCTTTGAGACTGAAACCTTTAGTTTGCAGTCACTTCATCCCCCCGACTCCGTACAGTGGCTCACCTTTTGTTCTAGCCTGGGATAAGGCTGGAGCATGTTTGTCCACCAGCCCAGGAACAGGTTCAAACAAGGCATTCCAGAGCCTCTGTCAATACCTGGGTTGAGTTCCTCCCCTCACGGTGAAAAGCAAGAAAGTCATGAATCCCCCAAGCCTAATCAAGGGCCCAGCAGGTCTCTTGGGCTTGTGAGTAGACTGGTTTGTAGCCAGTCTGACTCACAGCTTGGAGGACATTCCTCCACAGGCCAAAAACAGCTCGTCTAAAGGCAAAGTGTGTTGTCTGTGTGGTAATTCAGTGGTTCCTGTCCGACGGTTTACACGCTTCCTGCCCCTGGAGTTGTCAAGGTCCTGGGATGCTTGCCTTCCAAGATTATTCATTAGACCCTTGCACTGTGTTTGGAAATCTCAGAATGACAGGAAGTCAAAAAGAAGGCCACTGTCTGACATTCGTTTCCAGTTCAATATATTGATGTATTTGACCTATTGATAAAGCTGGGTTGCACCTGGTCATTGACTCTCAGAGATGGTTCATTCATAAGAACAAGGCAGACGGGGCCTTCAGTGTGTGTGTGTGTGTGTGTGTGTGTGTGTGTGTGTGTGTGTGTGTTCACAGTTTAGTATGTCAACATTGCAAAGTTATGTGTGTGTTTGTGTGTGTGTGTGTGTTCACAGTGTCAACATTGCAAAGTTATGGGGATGTTTACTTGAACACACCTTTAATTTCCCTCAAGTCCCAAGCCCTCTTGTGTGCTCTGTAGGCAGCCTTGCACTCTGCTCCTGGTGTGCTTTTATGATTAGGTTGGCACGAATTCTGCATCAGCTCTGATTGCTTCTGTACATATGTCTCCATCATCTCCGTGATTAACTTTCAATGTCTTCCTCGGAGCACACCAAGTACGTGTGCCCTGTGGCATTCCAGTTTCCCCTCTTGTTGGTTATGAGGGAATGTTCAAAACACTCTTTCCAACCACTAAAATATTACAATATTAAAACAATAATATTCAGGTTCTCCCCTGAAATTGCTTCCTGATTTAACCCAGCATACAAACTGAATTCCCTCGATGGGGAAAAAATTGCTACAACAAACAGTGGCCTATATTTATTATTCTCCCTACTTGGGATAATTTTCTGAGAATAAAATGTCAGAAGTGAAATCAGGAGGTCAAAGTGTGGAAGCTGTTTTATGACTCTGCTCCTAATATGTGTGAGACCTTTGAACTGAGTGATCCTTCAGGTCCCCTCAGGCTCCTTCCGTCTATAACTGAGCAGCCTTGAGCTTCAAGGCTTATCATCTGTCCCTCGAAAGCTTGCCAGGTCTTCTATTCCCATTTGGTTGGAGGACTCTAAGGAAGAGGGCCTGGGCTCCTGCCACTCACGCCCTTGTGCGAGTCCTGCTCACACATGCCTCAAATTACCTGTCTGGATTGAAAATGGTGCTTTTTCAATTTTCTCCCAACATGTCTTAGGCTCCTCCTAACTACTTTGTATCTTTAGGAAGATACAAAAAAATAAAACAACCCCGCCCTACCCCGCCCCCAAGTTGACATTCTTCCCTGACTAATGCTCACCAAAAGAGCAACTCAAGATGCTAACTGATCATTAGTTGGCAGCTTACCGGTGACCCCCCTGCCTGCCCTGACATACACAGTCTGTGGGTGTCTGGAGACGTTCTTTATGCTTAAGCAGTGGCTGAGCAGTGAATCCAGGCTCTGTCTGGGGTCTTTGGCAGGGCAGTAAAGGATCAAGCTGAGTTCCCACATAGTGCATTCCATCTTCCTCTGCCCCAATTACTTGGGTCATGCCCTTTCTACCCAGTTTTCTCCATATGTGCAAGTTTGTGCCAACCAATTAGTCATCAGCTGCTGAGCCGGAAGGCCTAATGAAGCATGACCTGGTTACATCCGATCTTCCCAAATACGCTGAAAGCTCAATTGTCCTCTTTTTGTTGGTGGGCCTCTGATAGTTTTCTGGCCTCTCTTTGTCATCCCCCTTACTCCCCAGTCTCCAGAGTCAGGGGGCCATTTCACCATCTTGGGACTCTTCATTGAATCCTTCTGTCCTCTGGGCCTAGCTGAAGAAGACCTCCCTCTGTAGCCAAGGATGAGCTTGCGCTCCTGATCGATCCTCCTACCTCTACCACGCATGTGCAAGAATCACAGAAATGGGTCACCAGGCCAGGCTCTGTGTGGCTTTAACAATTAGACTTAGTTAGTGAGCCTCTGTCTCAAAAAGCAGAACAAAACATCTGAATTAGGATAACGGCACTACCTCCTTAAACCGTAATAGAGATTTAGAGAAGGACTGCAATTGGAAATCAAATTTCCTGCTAAGCTTCCTAGCAGCCAAAAAGCCAAGGGCAATGGATTGGATGGAAGAAAGCTTCTACAGTAAAGCCAGGCATGGCAACACAAACCTGCAATCCCACTCAGGAGACAGAGGCAGGGGCATCACTAGTTTGAGGTCTACCAGGGCAACTTAGCAAGTTGTGGCTACCCTGGTTTACATGGCTGTGTAGTGCGAAGCAGTCTTAAACAGCAACAAAAACAAAACAAAACCAGACAGAGAAAAGTGTAGGCACCTGAGATTTGAGGTATGGCTAATCTTCACAGCGGAGAGAGAACGGTGCATGGTGAGGGCCAGGAATTGGAGATTAGACACGGAAGCACACTCCCACACACCAACTGAACTGGGGCTTGTGGGGGGGGGGCTACTTCCTCAGTTTGCCCTTCAGAGGAATCAACCTGCGCTATCTCCATCTCCCATTCTGTTCTCCCACCTCCCTGCTGGTGGTGTGCTGGTTAGGAACACATAGAACAAAGCTGTCCCCAGAGCCAGGAGTGCAGCTCCTCTGTAGAACTGGGAGTTCACAGCCTTAGCTGGGAGTGAGGGCAAGCACCTGCAGCAGCAGCCAAGCCTAGCCAAGCCGGCATCTCTTCCAGGTGGACAGGTTCCTGTATCACATGCGGCTCTCGGATGAGACCCTGGTGGACATCATGGCCCGCTTCCAGGCCGAGATGGAGAAAGGCTTGGGGAAGGACACCAACCCCACTGCCTCTGTGAAGATGCTGCCCACATTCGTCAGGGCCATTCCAGATGGCTCAGGTAAGCGGGGCTCAGGCTGACAGAGACGCCCTTCCCTCCATTCCCATACCAGCCCCTTAGCTGATGAGTCACCATCGCTTGCCTCTGTCTTTTTCTAACCTCTCACCTCCCTCTGCCCCAGTCCCACTAACTGAACACTTTTGGGGTCCACATCAGAGACCCTCAGATTTTCTTCTACCCACCACATCCTCATTCCATTTGCAGAGTCCTCTCCCCCCTCCCATTCTTGCACCTTGATTTTTCCAGGTGCAGCCCAGAGATCACCCACTGCCTCTCTCTAGGAAATGTCCCCATACTAGGATAGGGGCTTGTTAGGACACTTGTCACAGTTGTGGGTGACAGTCTCCAGAAGCCAGGGCTTGGTTACCACATTGTTCTGAGCACTTAGCAAATACTAGCCCCTGACACAGGTGTTGAATGAATGGTACGTGGCCTTTAGACTCCAGGCTAGAAACAGTAAGTACTGAGAGGACCTGTGTGGGGAAGTACAATGGCCTAAGTGACCACCCAAGGAATCTGGGCTTCAGGTCCAGCTCCATCACACCTTAGAGACTCCAGGCAGCCATTGGTCTTACTTCTTCATCTGTCAGATGGGGGATGTGGTCCATCCATATGCTGGGCTGGGTATCAAACCCAGGGCCTGGGCCATGCTCTTGGTCATGCTGGATAAGTCCCTATAGCTGAGCCACATTCTCAGCTCCTATGTATTGGGTTACTGTTGCTTTTCTGCTCTTGGGATGGGAGGCAGGAACTCTGAAGGAGTCCACTCAGGCCCAGATGATGGCCCCAACAAGTCTCTGTAGGACCTGGGTTCCATTTTTGCCTGAGCATAAGATCTGCCCATGTGTGGTGGCTCCTACACGTGGTCCCTGGAGACTCTGGTAACATTCCCATAAATACCATGGGTTAACACAGCACACATTCTGCTGTAGTTCACAAAGTCAGAAGTTTGAAATGGGTCTCGCTAGGCTAAACTTAAATTGTCAGCAGGGCTGTATCCCTTCTGGAAACTCTGGAAGCGGTTAAGGGAAGATTGCTTTCTTGCCTTTTCCAGCATCTAGAAGCACCCACGTTCCTTGCCCTGTGCCCTTTTCATCCCCAAGCCAACGGTGTGTCTTCAGAGCTTTCTCCAACTCTGGCCCTCTGCCTCTCTTTTCCAAATCTAAAGGCCCTGTGATAATAACATCAGGCCCACTGAGATAATCTGGGCTAATCTCCCAACGTAAAGGTCAGCTGATTCTGAGTCTGCCTGCGACCTATAACCTTGATTCACCTTTGCCATGTGTCCCAATATAGGCGTATGACCCAGAGATCAGGATGTGAGCCTCTGGGGGAGGGGAGGGGCATTAAGCTTCCATCTAGTATTGCGCCAACTTCAGTTCTGCTAAAGCCATAAGATAAAAAAGAAGAGCTGTTTTGTTTTGTTTTTTCCTTGAGCACACAGTGCCATTGTGGAATGCTAAGGTCTCTCTGGCGTGTGATCCTCCCAGAACATCATGGGGTGACAGCTGTTGCTGTGTCTGACTGTGAAGCAAGAGGTTTCTCCAGTTTCGGGGTGTCAATGCTCAAAGCCTTAGAGCTATTGAAGGAACAAAGACTGAAGCTTAGGGGACCTCCAATTGGATTAACAGGATTCTGGGGACCAATGCTTGGGTCAAAGCAGCAGGGGGAGGCCTGGCATCCTTCCTTGCAGGTGGGTGCTTGTGGGTAATGTATTACCTAGAGGAACATGTGATTTGAAGAGGTGTGACCCTACGGTGAAATCTGGGCACTGCCTCTGACACCAGAAGAGGGTGCTTCGGGGGACTGTGGTCCTTGACAGGTCATCCAGGGCCATCTGACACCTGAGTCATGGGGCGTGTGTGGGGTGGTGAGGAACACCAGGTCTAAGTCCTCCTAACCCGTGCTAGGTGTGGCTCTGAAGCCAGGGAAAGTGACCTTGGGTAGTCTGGTGACTGTGGGGCTGCTTCAGAAAGTTTAGAGATGAGACTCCCTCCCAAATTCTACAGCTTCGTTCTCTTGCATCCAGGACACACACCCGGCATTGTTGACCTCTGATAACCTCTCATTACCTGATACAGTGCCATGCTATTCTTTAGCCACGGGGCCCAGGGTCTCTAATAGATGCCCTCGGCAACCCCTATACCACTTTTCTGCAGTCTGCATCAGTAGAGTATAGTCAGAACATGGCACCCATTTGTAGGTTGTCAGTGGAAGAGGCCAAGGGATGTGCTGTCTCCCCATGAAGACTGGGTCTTCAAGTTTGCCGAATCGAACAACAGACAGAGCCACAGGAGAAAGCGTGCAGCCTCATCAATGTGCCCATGAGCACAGGGGCCATATGCAACATGGGATTCTGGGCCCCTTAGTAAGGAAGCTAACACAGGCCTTTCTTGTCAGGACCAAAGGCCTAAAAGTGAGGGCTTTGTAGCTAGCGTCTGCCTCCTTCTCAGCCACCAGAAAGTACAAGAGTGACACCCATCTCAGATTGTGGTTGTAATGGTATGATTCTTTGTTCTTATATAGCAGGCTCTCTCCCTGACCTCCGTCTCCACCCCTTGGTGGGGGTCAGGGTGAGTCTTAAAGCCCACTGAGCTCACAAAGACCAGGTTGACAGGCCCTAGGGCTACAGAACCTGGGTTTCATCCTTGCTGTGGCAGAAGATGCAAACGCACCAGGGCAGTTCCTAGACATGGTTTCCATGTCCTCCCCTGGGGAATGTGGGTCTCCAGAAATCCCTGTATTTGGCCTCCAGACTCCCGTAGGAGACACTGTACTAGGAAATAGGAAGGGAGTTGAGGTACAGGCCCCAGCAGTGGCTTAGGGAATGTTAGGGTTCAAACCTGGGACGAATGGCTGAGGTGCCATATTAAATGGGCTAGCCACCAGGCTCTCCAGATATTCCTTGGTCCCTACCTGTTTCAGGGCCCTCCTGGCTGGCATACCCAGCCCCCTCTCCTGAACTCTCCAGCCCAGGGGCCTGGGCAGCTCTTTCCTATAGAATCTAACCGTTTTGGTTACCTACCCTCTTTGTGCCTTTGGACCTCCAGGCTGCTGCGTCTGGTTCGCCTCTCTTCTCCTCTCCCTCCCCTGTCCCTCTCCCACACAGCCCGGCTCAGGGTCATGGCCACTCTGGGCTCTCCCCTTATCTACAATAAACCTTCTCCCCTGCCATCCCTAAGAGGAGCCATGCATGGTCTTTTCTTTGCCTTTTTTATTTTATTTTTTCATTCAGGGAATGGAACCCTTGCTCCCCACCTCCGGAGGTTTTTTTTTTCTTTTGTGCATGTTTGTGTGCGTGTTGGTGCACATGTGTGGGAGTGTGGGAGTGTGTGTGAGTGTGGAGGTCAGAGGTTGCCATCAGAGACTTCCTCAATAGCTTCCCCCTGTATTTGTCTCTTCCCTAGTGTTCACTGATTGGCTAGAATGGATGTCTGACAAACCTCAGGGGTCCTCCTCTCATGCACCACAGTGACTGGCTTTTTACATAGGTGCTGGGGATTGAACTCAGGTCCCTAGGCTTGTGCAGCAGTCCCTCACTTTACCAACAGCCCTTTCGGTAGCCCCTGAAGAGGAAGGCCTTTTTATTTTTCCAAATGAGTCTTTTTTTTTTTAAGATTTATTTATCATATGTAAGTACACTGTAGCCATCCTCAGACACACCAGAAGAGGGAATCAGATCTCATTACAGATGGTTGTAAGCCACCATGTGATTGCTGAGATTTGAACTCAGGACCTGCGGAAGAGCAGTCAGTGCTCTTACCTGCTGAGCCATCTCGGCAGCCTCTGCCCCCCCCTCCATTTTCTTAATAATTGTTGTGAAAGATTCTCCTTACCCTGTTCTCTTGTCCTACCTGGGCAGGGCCTTCCCCCCACCCCCACCCCCAGGGTCCAGGAAGTTATTTCTCCAAGATTAGAGTCATACCACGTGAGAGGGATCAGACCACATGGTTTCCATGAAATGACATCTTGAGTCACACTGGCAAGGGAGGTGTTTGCACAGTGATAAGGATGTGACGCTAGACAGAGGGAGGAACTGACTCTAACCAGGTCTCAGTTTGCCACCTAGAATCCCGCAGAGGGGGCAACTCCCGCTGGCTGGAGACCTTTTTCAAAACTCTCCATCAGATTTGCCCTTGCCTTCCTTAAGCCCTATGGCTCAGCCTCACCTTCTGTGACTCAATCCCATCCCCCACTGGCAAACACTCTCCTCTCCACCTGGCTTCTGACTCCCTCTGTGGGGAACTGGAGAGCTCTGGCCTATCATGTGCGACCCCACTCCCATCCCCCACACGACCCCACAAGCTTCCCAAGCACAGCATTTGTCTGATGTAGCACCATGCTTCTGATAAGCTTTTTCAGGGGTTCCCACCTCCTCAGGGAGCTCACACCTCCTCAGGGGGCTCACACCCTGGCATTTGGGCACTGATTATGGAGTAAGGTGCTCCTGTGAATGTTTGCAAGACTTCTCAGAAAAACCAGGGTGAGCGCTTGTCGCTGTGCACGGGTGTGATAAGTGCATAGGATTTTGTGCCTGGATTCCTTGGCCCAGTCATAAACCTTAAGCCACTCCCTCGGGCTCAGTTCAGTGCTAATCTAGGGAGATAATCTCTACTTGCTTCCACTGAAACAAAATTCTGGCTGGGTCTATAAATGATTGACACCTTAGCTGGGGGGGGGGGGGGGATGGCGTGTCCAGGAATGCAGAGTTCCAGGCCTTTCCACTGACTCAGCTGCCAGGTTCTCAGAGAGGTACGTGTGTGTGTGTGTGTGTGTGTGTGTGTGTGTGTGTGTGTGTGTGTGTGTGACAGTTTGCACAGCACTGTTCTGGCCAGCTAAGCATCAGCTTTTAACTCTTGGATTGCCAGAACAGAGAAACTCCGGAGCATAGCCCGGGTGTGTTTGTTGTGTAAAGACTGAGATGGAAGCACACAGATCTCATGGAAATCCTACAGCAGGGACCTCTGTGTGCTCAGCTTTGGGGGAACTGGGCCTGGGAACCTCCTCCCCGTGTCCTCCGCGTTTGCTGTCTGCTAGAGATGTTTCTTGGGCATCACCTCTCGTGGCTCACTAACAGCAATAGACTGTCCAGCTGCCCCTCAATGTACAGGAGACTGAGGTTGCCATGGTGTGACATCAGACCCTGCTACTGGGGTTTGCAGGCATGGGATTTCTCATGCCTGGCCTATGAGACCACCCTGCAGGCACAGATAGTTCTTTATAAACACGTCTAGTGTTAGGAGGTGAACTTCCCATACATGTGACAGACACCAAAGGCACTGGTGAGGGTCCTGCATAGGTGTCATGGCGTGTGGTGCCTCCCCCACACATGCATCATTCTGTGTCTCTTTTTGTAGCATCCTTCTTGGGCTTTTGGATGCAGGACCATCTGCTCCTGGTGGAGAGACTGTGCGCCCTTACCCCTAAATTAAGCAACCATGTGGTCCCTGCTGCCCACTGGGGCTTGTGGGAGGCTGGCTTCTCTTCGCTGCGCCTCTCTCTCCCCCCCCCTCTCTCTCATGCCCTTATGTGAGTTTTCCCAGTGGTTGGTGCAACAGCTTTCTTCCTAGACAGCATCTGGGTATAGTCTCTGCTCTTAAGGCTCATTCTCAGAGCCCAGCCCCACCCCGCCCCGTCCTGCTCACAAAATGGGGTCACATGTGCCTTTTCCCAATGAGCTTGCTCATTCTCTCCAGCATGACCGAGTGGAGCAGAATCAGGCAGACTTGGGCTCACATCCCAGCTCTGCCAGCTCCTGTGTAGAGCAGACTGAAGACCATATCCCCAACCCTCAGGCTAGTGGGCTGGTGACACTAATCCGCAGGGGGTTGGGACCTTGGACAGCGCTTGCTGTATGTCAGGCTTTTTACCATACCTAGGAGAATCTCCACAGAATGGTGACTATTTTCATTTCTCATAGAAAACGGGGAATTCCTTTCCCTGGATCTCGGAGGATCCAAGTTTCGGGTCTTGAAGGTGCAAGTCTCCCAAGAGGGCCAGCAAAATGTTCAGATGGAGAGCCAGTTCTACCCAATGCCCAATGAAATCACCCGTGGGAATGGCACGGAGGTACTGGCAGGAGGGGAAGACCTGGGTACCAGCCACGAGAGGCGGCACCTAAGCCTTGTGCCTGTGTTCTCTCTGGCAGCTTTTTGACTACGTAGCCGACTGCCTGGCAGATTTCATGAAGACCAAAAATCTGACACATAAGAAGCTGCCTCTGGGCTTCACCTTTTCTTTTCCCTGCAGACAGAATAAGTTGGAGGAGGTAAGGCAAGGGATGGGGGAGGGAGAGGGGCGGGAGCAGGTGCATTCATGCATGAAATTCTGGTCTGTCGGTCTTTCTGCTTTCTGCTAATGTGAGACAGAACGGGGTGATGTGGGCCCTTGGTTTCTGTGCTTAACGGAACATACAGAGCATGAAAGGATGGATGGGCACTTTAGGTGGTTCTCATGAAGGCTTACTGGGCCCTAAGTGCACATCTCAAGGTTGCCCAGAGATGCAGTGCTGGCCTCAGAGTCACAGATATCCCCTGCCTCTGCCTCCTGGCACCTAAAGGCCATTTCATTTCCTCTGTCGATTGTTGCCTGAGCCTATGAAGGCAGAAGTGACCTGCAGTGGCCTCACGGTGGCAGTGTGGCACAAAACCCAACTGTGGCTCTGACCATGGGTCTAAGTTGTGCGATGTGTCCGATTGGAGCTCCTGGAGTATGTTCCTGTGTGTTCCTTCATTCATAACTTAGGGGACTAGAAGAGGGGTGTCTGGGGAGTTTGTGGGCTTGGACTTAGCTGCTCCTGACCGGGTGGATGGACTTGGGCAAGTCTGTTAATCTTCACGTTCTCTTCTCATCTGGAACAAAAGCCTGTAATTCCTTGTGAATTCAGACGAGAAATGCCATTTGTAAGAAATGATCGTTCATTCAACCTGAGAACCATTTATCCAAGTTGAAATTAAGTTCTCCAGGAAGTCCCTATAAGGTAGCACCGAGCTAGTTCTGGGGGACCTACAACTTGTGCATTCTATACACCCCGAAGTACCCTACCCCAGGGTGTGAACGGAGGGGACAGAGGGGTCATTCTCTCATCAGTTCCCTGTGCAGCTGGAGGTGGGGCAGGGGGAGTGTGCAAGTGTGCGTGTGGGTTCTATTATACGAATCAAAAGCTCTTGGCTCCCGTGTGCTGTGAGTCAGAGTTCTGTCTCTTCAGCATTTGTGCTTCTGGTGACTGAGATAAAATATGTAAAGAAAGGGGAGGTATTTCTGTCCCTAATTTATTCACCCAAGGCAACATTAAAAAATTTTTCTTTGCAAAAGATGGAATCAACCCAAATGTCTCCCAGCGGATGAGCAGATTAAGAAAGGGCACCTCTGTACAGTGGAATATTACTCAGCCATCAAAAGGAAGCCATTCTGTCATTTGTGGGAATGTGTGGGAATATTAAACTCAGTGAAATAACTCAGGCACAGGGAACAAGTTACACGTCTCTCATTTTGTTGTTGTTGGTTTTGTTTTGCTTTCTCAAGACAGGGTTTCTCTGTGTTGTAGCCCTGGCTATCCTGGAATTCACTCTGTAGACCAGGCTGGCTCACAGACACCCACCTGCCTCTGCCTCATGAGTCTTAACTTGTTTTGGAAATCTAGATAAGTCTCATTTAAAAAAAATCCCATAGCTGTGTGTAGTGTTTGTGCGGGTTGATTGGATTATGCACTGAACCTGCCTAGCATACCCCTTAAATTATTATGTATCAATTAGAAACAAAATCAAACCCCAAAGAATCAGAGTGATTGAACAGAGAGAGGAGAGCCCGTGGGGCTCAGAGCCAGGGCTGTCTGCCTGCCGCGGCATAGCCTGAACACCTCCAGGCACTGACCAAAAGCACCCTCACAGGGTGTTCTGCTTTCGTGGACCAAGAAGTTCAAGGCCCGGGGAGTTCAGGACACAGACGTGGTGAACCGCCTGGCCACTGCCATGAAGAAGCACAAGGTAAGGGGTTCACCTTGGTGTGAGGCCTCCTAGTCCTCTACCCTTGGGCTTGGGGGGTCCTTGTAGTGCATCCCCCTGGAAGGAGAACTTGGCGGGGTCCCCTTTGTAGTGAAGAGGAGCGCTGGCCTTCTGGAGAACCACAAGAGGCAGGCAACCTTTTATGCCTGGGTCCCCAGGCACCACAACCTGCCCTTGTTGGAAGGTTGGACTTGAGCTGTGGCTGTGTTTAAGCCCCGCCTTGCCTCCTCTTTAGGCTGGGGTGTAGTGGTGAAGTCACATGCACATGCTTTGGGGACAAGTCCTAGTTACCAGCCAGCCAACCAACCAACCAGCCAACCAACGAACACACAGGTCCCAAAGAACCAAAGAACACTGTTCATAGCTCTCTACTTAGCTTTCTACGCTTGCTTTTTTGAGAATATTTTACAATCATTTTTATAGCAGCAAAAGTAAGAGAGAAAGAGAGAGAGAAAATCTCAACCCCTTAAAAGCTGAACTGCTTGTTGCATGATAGGAAGAGGAGCTATTCTTACCGTTCTTAGCCGAGCTGGTGAATGAGCCTCTAGGAAAGGGGCTGGTGTACCACGTGGAGCTATGATCCCCTAACCCCAAAGGAAGACTTTGATGTGTCACCTTCCAATCCTTTCTTCTCACCTTAAAGCAGTCAGTCCTTCAGGTCTGAGGGAACTGTGATGGCAGCGTCCGGACAGAATAACCCACGTAGAAGAGACAGGTTTTAGTTGAGATGGGTTTTGCCATGCTTGCTGCCTGGCAGGGCCCCGTGACCCAGGACTGACATGTTTTCTCTTAGAAATAACCATCATTTCCATGACAGATCTGTTTTCCATTATCTCCCCCCCCCCCCGGGGGTAGATGCCAGGGCTGCCCGTATAGTCCCCTTCACAGCAGTCATTCCCTCAGCGCAGAAGCACAAGCTTCCCCTCCTACCCTGGGCTTTGAACCTTCACAAAATCTGTTTCTTGCAGGCAGTGTTTAGCGTGTTCACTGTTTGGGGGTGGGGTAGAGAGAATATGACTTCCCTCCACTGATACCCTTGAGGCCTTCTGTTCACCAGGACCTGGACGTGGACATCCTGGCTTTGGTTAACGACACTGTGGGGACCATGATGACTTGTGCTTATGATGATCCCAACTGTGAAGTCGGCGTTATCATCGGTAACTCAGTGGACTTGGGGTGGGGGGCAGTGAGATTGGGGCTGAGTTTGAGTAAAATATATATAAATATGAAGGGTGCTGCCATTTTTCTGCAGAGCAACACGGGGAGATGCGAAGCCTGCATCTATATCATCCTCCCTCCTTCCATCCTCCCTTCCTCTCTCTGTCTATCCATCCTCCCTCCCTCCATCCTCCCTTCCTCTCTCTATCCATCCTCCTTCCCTCTGTCCACTCATCCTCCCTCCCTCTATTCTCCTTCACTCTATCTCTCCTCCCTTCTTCCATTCTCCTTCCTTCCCTCTGTCTATCCATCCTCCCTCCCTCCCTCCCTCCACTCTCCCTCCCTCCCTCCCTCCACTCTCCCTCCCTCCCTCCCTCCTTCAATGAATTCATCTTCCCTTTCTCCCTCCCTCCTCCCTCCCTCTGTCCATCCATTCTCCCTCCATCTTCCTTCTCTCCTGTTGTAAAAAAAACAAAACAAAACAAAAAAAAAACTTAATAAATCCTGGTGTGGGGTTCCTTCCCACCTTAATTATTTGTGTTCCCAGATGAAAGACACATACAGCCTTTATATTTTAATCTGCCTTGTGCAGCATAGCAGTTGGGCAGCTGCCTGCTCTCCATGCTGTTAGAATCTACTTTCACATCGGTAACCCCAAATTATCACTTATTATTTGCTATGTTCCATCTGGGCTGCTCTTAATTCAATCGGGCAGCCCTCTGAGCCCTGTTCTCTTGGCCCTTAGACCATGGCTGCTCTGCTTGCTTCTCTAGCCCATTGCTGCTCTCCCTTCCTCCTTTTCTTCTGAAGTCCTTGGAATCTAAGACGCACTCCCCATATCTCTTCTCCCCAGCTATTGGCTGCTGGCATCTTTATTTACCAATCAGAATTAACTGGGGACAGGGTCCCTCAGGCTACATGCAAACTCCAAATCTTAAAGCCCAACACTTAACATTACAATAAACAGTAAAAGACAAAACCTCAACACACCTTCCTTGCATCCATCTTCCCCCTCCCTCCTCCCTTCCTCTGCCCTCCATCCTCTCTCTCTCCTCATCTCCATCCCCTGCCTCCTCCTTCCCTCCCTTGTCTCTTCATGCCGTGATGTGCTGGGTCTGTGCTCAGTGCTGGCTCACAGTGAATCTCCTTGGACCCTCCTGTGTATGTTGAGAAGGGCAATGGAAGCTGGACATACAACTCCCATCTGTAATCTCGGCCCTCATGGATTGGAGGCAGTAAGATGGCTCTAACTTTGATGCCAGCCTGGGCTACTTAGGGAGTTTCAGGCTAGCCTGGGCTTAAGACTGAGCTCCTATCTCAGTTGGACTGCAACTGTGAGACTGATCCCCAGGACAGGGGTAGACGTAGACAACCTGTCCAGAGGCCACTGAACTGTCGGCAAAGGCACAAAGGGGCCTGAGACATGAAAGTTAGAGGCTGCAGGTGTCCAGCTGGGGATCCCGGGAAAAGGCAGTTGGAGGCTCAGACATTCAAGTAATATTTGAGACAGGGTTTTATCTGTAGACCAGACTGTCCTTGAATTCACCATCCTCCTGTCTGGATTACAGGTGTCTGTGTGTGTGTGTGTGGGGGGGGGTGCATGCTAGTGTGTGCCACCATTTCTGGATCCTAGGCTGTTCCCAGATAGCCCATTTCTACCTCCCATTCCTCTGCCAGGGCTAGGGCACTTCTGATTTTCTAAAAGGGGTTCCTTGGCCTGGTTTTCCTAAGGGGTCTGACCACCCAAGCAGCTTGAAGCTCCTAACGATTCCAGGACCCCCACTTCACCCTGGGACAGGCACATGCCAGTCATGGTATCACCTGCTGTTGTCTCTCTGTCTGTCTTGGTTACTGTGTCTGAGACCACAGATTGGGTTTTTAAGCCTGAACATTGTCCCACACTTGTCTGCAAAGTTTTTTTTCCAAATATCAAATTAGAGTCTATTTTTAAAACATATCTCATTTTTTTTTTCTTATCGGCATTTAAAATGCCCAGCCCAGGGTACCAGCCAGGGAAGGAGACGTTAAATGAACAGAGGGATGAGAATTCAGAGCCGCTTTGCTGAGGCGCACGATTTCTCTTGCTTCAGGCACAGAATCTATGGGGTTTTGTTTTTGTTTCTTTAATTTTTCAGAGCTTTGCAAACACTCAGCTCATTCTACTTTTAAAATATTTTCACAATCCCCAGAAGGGTCCAAAAAGGCGTGCCCACTTGCAGCCATCCCTTAGCACTTGCCTGGAAGGCTTTCATACTCACTCAGCGTCAGTGTCTGGCTTTCTTAGCGGATACTTACCAACAAGGACCTCTGCTGAGAACCACTGATGGCAGCCATGAGCCAATGGGTGAATGGTGTCAGTGGCCGGAGACATGGCCCAGCCCTTAAGAGCCTGGAGATGACTTGAGTTCCATTCCCAGCATGCACGCTGGGTGGCTTACACTACCTGTAACTCCAGTTTCAGGGGACGTGACGCCCTATTCTGGATTCCACAGCTACCTGTCCTCACATATGCCCATACCCTCCCCTATAACTGAAAGAGAAATGTAAAGAACAGTTTTCGTGTCAGATAGAGAGGACTGAGGGAGTGTAGAGAAAGCATAAAGAAGCACTCTGACGGTTAGTTAGTTTGATTGATTGATTGATTGATTGATTGATATTTTTAAATTTATAAGGTTAGCTCACTCCCTCTTCCCTGGTATTCTTTTATAGTATTGATGCATACTCACAAGGGATAGATTCACAATTGACAACACTCATAGCTGCACACCGTCATGAGCTGAGGTGTGTGGGTACCACACGTGGACCTCCCCTGTGAGCCTCGTTGCCCAGGAGCTCAGGCTTGCCTGAGCCAGCTGCGGCTGCTGCGGTGGCAGCAGTGGTGGTGGCAGAGGGAAAACACCCTGCCACTCTGCCTGCCTTTCTCAGTACCTGGGTACTGAGTTCTCCCCGTTTCCCCAGCCAGGCCCCCTTTCCTCTTTGACCGTTCTCTCCGGTCCGCTCTCTAGGAACAGGCACCAACGCGTGTTACATGGAGGACATGAGCAACATCGACCTCGTGGAAGGGGACGAGGGAAGGATGTGTATCAACACGGAGTGGGGGGCCTTTGGGGACGATGGGGCTTTGGAGGACATCCGCACCGAGTTTGACAGAGAGCTGGACCTGGGCTCGCTCAACCCCGGGAAGCAGCTGTGAGTGCTCCTTTGCTAGCATCCGGGTATCAGCACCTGGCAGTCCCTGCTCACTCAGGCTCACTCTGTGCCCGGGAAGGTCAGTCCCCGCAGCGAGTCTGTCCCGCTAGATCCTAACCACAGTTCTCATGCAGTCCATAGTTCTGGGGTATGTGTGCGCGTCCAAGGCTCGCATCGATAAGGCTGCGAACCAAATGCCCTGCTTCTGCTGTCTTGGAGTGTGTAAAGAGTGGGCACAGAGGAAAGCCAGGCACAGAAAGCGCAGGAGTCTGCCTGGGGCTTCCTGTGTGTGCTTCCTGGGGCTTCCCAGCCACCCGACATCCTCAGAAGTCTCATCTCACAACAGCCTGTGTCTGATGTTCGGCCACGCCCCTGCGGAACAGCTGCCCTGGAGCCTGCTGCAGCTCTTTGCCTAGCGTACTGAGTTTCTTCCAGGCTCTCTGCACAGCTGGCTTTGCTATTCTTTCGACAGGCGCTGCCTTCCGCACCCTTTGCAGCTCATTGTGTTTGTCCTAACTGGGCCTGGACCCCGCACATAACCTCCTTCCCTGTAACTATGAGCTGTTACAAGCCAGGGCAGTGTTGGTCTATGGTTTCCATTTATCTCTGCTTCACTCAAAAGAATTTCCACTGAAATCGAGCCTGAATTTCATTTTCTTGCCTTCTGTGTCTTCAATGTTTAAGATAATTATTTTTGAAAAAAAAAAGGGCTTTTATTTGTGTGTATGCGTGTGTACACATGTGTACACGTGCATACATGGAGGTGCTCACAGAGGCCAGAAGATGGCATTGGACTGGCCCTCTCCCCAGAGCTGGAGTTACCAGTGTTTGTGACCTCTCTGATGTGGGTGCTGGGAACTGAATTCAGGTCCTTTGGAAGAGCAATAAATGCTCTTAACGGCTGAGCCATCTCTCCAGCCCCAATGGTCTAAGAGTCATTTTGGATTTGGTTTTGGTTTTGGTTTTTTATTGCAATGTGTAAGTCTGTTTAGAACAGATAGTTCTGGAAATTGTATCTTCCGATATTTGAAGACTAAAAATTATATTATTGTTCAGCCTAGGAAACAATTAGTCTGGTGTAGAGGCTCAGAGGTGAGGGCCATCTCCTGGGGTCTTCCATCCGTGTCATGGTGGGCCTTCTCTGGGGTCTCCGAGCTTCATGTCAGCCCTCCATTACTATAACAGATGCCTGAGCTAGTGGGCTTGAGGGTTTACCTGGCTCACATTTGGGAAGTTCCTCGCCTACATACTCCAAGAGGAAAAGCATGACATTTGGTTCACAGCCTTATGACCAACTGGCTTCATGGCTTTTGGGCCTGTGGCCATGTAACATGTTATGGTGGATGTATGTGGCAGAGGAAAATCATTTACCTCATGGTTGGGTGTGGCATAGAGAGAGGGCTGGGGTCCCACTTCCCTCTTCATGAATATGTCCCTAATGGTGGGTAGGCTTTTACGGGGCCTACCTCCTAAAGGTGCCACCACCTCCCAAATATAGGCCAAGAAGCAGGCCTTTGACAAAGGCCTTCAGTGGACACTCCAGACTGAAAACTTAGAATCAAGTTCTCTGAGACAGAACCTCAATGTGGAGGTTAGAAGCACCCAGGTCTTTGCTCTGGTGTCACATGGTGGTCGAGGGAGCTTAGAAAATACAAATCCGAAACACTGTGTTTCCTCATGACAGAAGTAGGAATGGCTCCTCCGCCCAATGGCGTTTGGTAGCTCATGCTGCTTAGCCTCGGGTGTCGCTTACACCGACCCGTTCATCCCATCACAGGTTCGAGAAGATGATCAGCGGGCTGTACATGGGGGAGCTGGTCAGGCTTATCTTGCTGAAGATGGCCAAAGTTGGTCTCCTGTTTGGGGGTGCAAAATCCTCTGCTCTCCATACAAAGGGCAAGATCGAAACACAGCACGTGGCTGCCATGGAGATGTAAGCTGCTGGGGTGTCCGTCCTCTTGCCTCTGTGGAGGGCTGGGTTGTCCCTCCTTCTTGACTCTGTGGAGGGTGGGGGTGTTTTACCTTGCCTCTGTGGAGGGCTGGGGTGTTTTGCCTTGCCTCTGTGGAGGGCTGGGGTGTTTGCCTTGCCTCTGTGGAGGGCTGGGGTGTCTCCTGCTGCCCTGACTGTGGAGGGCTGGGGTTGGTGGCCACAGTGCCGTGTACTTAGGTGATGGAGCAACAGTAGGGACCAGACCTTCCTCCCTCACAGGGAGTTTCAGTCCTGGGCTTGGCTTCAGACAAGCTAGAAGTCTCTGCTGTGGCTCAGTGTCACACCCTTGTGGGTCACTAACCAGGGACTGCACAAGTAGGTGTCAGAAAGCCACCTACTTGTCATGTTTTCCTGCCTTCTTCCTCCTTTGAATGGCACTAGTAATAATTTTGGGGTCACAGATCCCTTGGGGAATTTGAGTCAAGTCCTGGATACTTATCCCAAATTACACATTTGTGTATAGTTTTGCTGATGATATGGTTAGGCTGTTGTACCCTGTATGGTGCAGAGTCCCTGAGCCCTACTGTAGAAACTGAATCTTTTCCATTGGCTTCTGGAATGGCTGCCTTCAGATCTGCTGACTCGAGTCTTTACACCCAAAGCCCCACAATGGCATGATGAAGGAGCTTAGCTTTATCAGGCCAGGAACCTGCTCCTAGGCGTGGAACCCCTAGCCCTGCCCTGAGCTTTGCAGTCAGTCTAACATGCAGAGTCCATATCTACACAAGCTTGGCAGGGATGAACTGAGTGACAGGAGACCATGAGGTGCTTAAAAGCCTGGGCTCTAATATGTAACTGCCGGAGTCCAAACCGAGGTTTCAGGTCTGCGGAGCTTTGTGTGTGGAGAACAAGCCACTCACCCTCTGCCTCAGCCCTCTCACTTGCACCCTCTTCTAAGAGGTCCTTCCCTCGGGATTCTTTTTGTTTGTTTGTTTGTTTTTTTGTTTTTTTTGAGACAGGGTTTCTTTATAGCTCTGGCTGTCCTGGAACTCACTTTGTAGACCAGGCTGGCCTCGAACTCAGAATCCACCTGCCTCTGCTTCCTGAGTGCTGGGATTAAAGGCGTGTACCACCATGCCCGGCTCATTTATTTATTTTTTTTAAGATTTATTTATTTATTATATGTAAGTACACTGTAACTGTCCTCAGACACTCCAGAAGAGGGTGCCAGATCTCATTACGGATGGTTGTGAGCCACCATGTGGTTGTGGGATTTGAACTCAGGACCTTCGGAAGAGCAGTCAGTGCTCTTAACTGCTGAGCCATCTCTCCAGTCCCTCCCTCGGGATTCTTGTGGGGATCGGATGAGTTGACTTGCATGGCAGAGCCTTAGCAGGTACCTGCTGTGCGGTGGCACGTGGTAGTGGCTCTATTCAGTGCTGATGCTGTCTTTGGCACACAACCCCAAGGGCACACATCCCAGGAGGATACCCACAGCATGGAGAAGTGTGAGCCTCTCATTCTTGTCTCTGGCTAGGAGTAAAGAAGGCCTGGCCAACACTCGAGAGATCCTGGTGGATTTGGGCCTGGAGCCCTCTGAGTCAGACTGCATCGCTGTCCAGCACGTGTGCACCATCGTCTCTTTTCGCTCAGCCAATCTCTGCGCAGCGGCTCTGGCAACCATCCTGACTCGACTCCGAGAGAACAAGAAGCTGGCCCGGCTCCGCACCACAGTGGGCATGGATGGAACTCTCTACAAAACACACCCTCAGTAAGTGCCACCCGCCAACCCGTATCCCAACGTGGGTCGTCCCTGGAGCTGAGCCCCGGTGCTCCCTCGGGTCTGTGTTACATATCTGTGCAGTTGGAGTCATCTAGTTCTAAGATTCCAAGGGAAGAGTGAGCCAAGTGTGCGTTTACACAGCTGGCCGGGTGCTCTGGGGAATCACTCACAGAGAGACGGGGCTGTTAGCTGGGTATGGTGGTGCAGACCAGTAATTACAGAACTCAGAGGGGCTGACCAGCAGCAGGTTCTCTGTCACGGATGGAGGGCAGAGCAATGGAGATTTCCACTGTAAAGGGGCAGGAAGAATGCCATCTTGAGGTCAGTATGGACTATGCAGCAAGACCTATCTAAAAAAAAAATCTGTTAAAACTATTGCCTAATTAGAAAGACTGTCTGTCTATCTGTCTATCTATCTATCTATCTATCTATCTATCTATCTATCTATCTATCTATCTATCCACTCATCCATCCATCCATCCATCCATCCATCCATCCATCCATCCATCCATCTATCTATCTATCTATCTATCTATCTATCTATCTATCTATCTATCCATCCATCCACCCATCCATCCATCCACCTACCCATCCATCCACCCACCTTCTCTTCCCTCCCTCCATCCATCCACCCACCTTCCTTGCATGCATTGGTGTGTTCATTCATTCATCTCTCATGTGTCTGTCTGTCCTTCTGCCTGCCTATCTGTCTATTTATGTGTGTTCCTACCTTTCCATCTGTCATCTTCCTAACCATCTTTCTCTCCACTATCTAGGTAATACCCATGGCATAGCAATACTGAAAAGTCAGAGATACCCCACTATTGATGGTGAAAATCACTGATGGCAGAGGTCGCCAGATCCCACTAGGATGGCATAGGGAAATGAAAATTCTTTCAAGGGATTCATAGTGAAAGACTCATTAGCTATTGGAGACTACACTGGCGTGTGCACTCTAGAAGGGACTGAGAGAATAAATCCTTTGCCACAGACAAAGGCGACATCTACCACCACATTGGTCCTTCATGCCCTCTCAGCACTTCCCTTAGCTTCCAAAGTATCCTTTCAACTGTCTTAGTTTGTCATCGTTCATCTGCCACTATCCAACAAGCAGGGTCCCCCGGGACCCACCACCCACTAGCCCTGTGTCCATTCCCACTGGGCAGACCCAGCTGAAAAGACTGCTCACTATCTGACTGTCACCTCTACCTCCAGGTACCCCAAACGCCTACACAAGGTGGTGAGGAGACTGGTCCCAAACTGTGATGTCCGCTTCCTCCTGTCAGAGAGTGGAAGCACCAAGGGGGCCGCCATGGTGACCGCAGTGGCCTCTCGGGTACAGGCCCAGCGCAAGCAGATCGACAAGGTGCTGGCTTTGTTCCAGTTGACCCGAGAGCAACTCCTGGGTGTGCGGGACAAGATGCGGGCTGAACTAGAGTACGGGCTGAAGAAAAAGACCCACTCTCTGGCTACCGTGAAGATGCTTCCCACCTATGTCTATGGGATGCCGGATGGCACAGGTGGGTTGGGTTGGTATAGGCACCTGCTCTATGGGGTGTGCAGGGCTCCTGTCTACACTCTGCAAATGCAGAGACTGTTACAGCCTTGGATGAGGAAAGGGGAAGTTGGAGGAGTCTGCATGACTTGGTTAAAATGTGTGCGTGTATCTGTGTCTCTGTGTGTGTTTGTGTGTGTATATGTGTGTATGTCTGTATCTGTTTGTGTATGTGTGTATGTCTGTGTCTGTGTGTGTATCTATGTATCTGTGTCTATTTGTGTATGTATATGTATGTCTGTGTGTATGTATGTGTGTGTCTCTGTGTATGTATATTTATCTCTGTATGTGTATGTGTGCGAATATGTATGTATGTGAGTCTGTGTGTGTATGTGTCTCTATGTGTGACTTGTGTGCATGAGTGTATGTGTCTGTGTCTGTGTATGTGTATATGAGTGTATGTGTGAGTATATACATGTATCTCTGTGTGTATGAGTGTATGTGTCTGTGTGTTGGTGTGTGTATGTCTGTGTACATGTGTGTGTCTGTGTTTTTGTCTGTGTGTATATATGTTTGTGTGTATGCCTCTGTGTATATTATATGTGTGTGTATATGCTTGTATGTAAATATATGTGTGTATCTGTATATGTTTGTGTGTATTTCTGTGTGTGTATGAGTGCATATGTCTGTGCCTGTATGTGTCTATCTGTATGTGTGTGTATGAGTACATGTGTCTGTGTGTGTCTGCATGTGTGTCTGCATGTGTGTATGTATGTATATATATGTGTGTATGTATGCATGTATATGTGTGTGTGTATATGTGTGTTTTCTTAATGTGGGTAACAAAAGGAATAGACCTCCTGCTGTGAGCCAGCAGAAGTCCCTATGCTGCCCTGACCCTGCCCCCTGAGTGCCAGGTTCTGTGCATTATGTCCTGTACCAGATGCTTGGGACCAATTGGGCAGTAAGGTTTCAAGCTGGAAGAACCTTGAAGACACCGGCTTCCTCCCTCTGTAGACATGGAAAGAGGCCCAGGATGAAAGCTGTTTCTCAGAAGCAATGGGGGATAGGGGATGGGGTGGGAGAAGGGTGCCTGGGTCTATGGGGAAATGAGGGCTAAGAAAAAAATGCTCTGGCCTAAGACAGGTTCAAGGTACCTACAGGGAGGCCAGGAACAGAGGTTCCCGTTCTTTTGGGCTTGACCCTCTGTTCTTCTTCCAAGTGCGCACCATGGGTCCCTGCCCAGCGTGGGTGGGTGGGATGCAGCCTCCACTCTCTCTCCCACAGAGAAAGGAAAGTTCCTTGCCCTGGATTTGGGGGGAACCAACTTCCGAGTCCTCCTGGTAAAGATCAGGCGGAGGTCTGTGCGCATGTACAACAAGATCTTCGCCATCCCTCTGGAGATCATGCAGGGCACTGGGGAGGAGGTGAGTGTCAGGGCTGGGGGTCGAGGTCGGGCAGCCACGCCCCCATCAGTGCACACCTTGCATGAGCTCCGCTCTCTCCCTGCAGCTCTTTGACCACATCGTACAGTGCATCGCTGACTTCCTGGACTACATGGGCCTCAAGGGCGCCCAGCTGCCTTTGGGCTTCACCTTCTCCTTCCCCTGCAGACAGACATGCATCGACAAGGTAAGAAGGCCCTGCCAGGCACACAGCCGGCCCAGCGGCTGCCCTCCCCCAGCGGCTGCCCTCCCCCAGCGGCTGCCCTCCCCAGCGGCTGCCCTTCCCCAGCGGCTGCCCTCCCCCAGGGCCATTTCAAGGTTCCTCTGTGTCTGTGCTCACTTTGGGTTTTGTTTCTGAGACAGGGTCTCCTGTATCCCAGGCAGGCCTCATTGAGACAGGGTTTCTCTGTGTAGCCCTGGCTGTCCTGGAACTCACTCTGTACACCAGGCTGGCCTGGAACTCAGAAATCCACCTGCTTCTGCCTCCCAAGTGCTGGGATTAAAGGCGTGTGCCACCACTGCCCAGCTTCAAATTCCTGATATAGGCAGGGATCACCATGAATTTCTGATCTTCCTGCTTCCACCTTCTGTGTCCTGGGGTAGCAGGCCTGCACCACCAAGCCCAGCACACGTCACGCTGAGGATGGGGCTCAGCATAAGACGTACACTAGACAAGCACTTTACTGACTGAGCCACATCACCAGGCCACTGTTCACACGTCTGGGAACACGTGGTGTAGAGGGAATTAACCATTTAAAGGGTTTTCTATACACCTGATTTCATATCTCCTTATTTTGAAATTCACAAAAAGAGTTAATTCCCTGGGTTTGAGAAGGAAGTGGTCAGCAAAGGCTAATTAGAACTGGGCAATATTTTTATGTCCTCCGAACAGCACATGTGATCAGGGAGATGTCAAAGTTGTAGGGTTTTTGATAGATAAAAGCTCACCCATGTAACTAAGAAATGTGTTTCTCAAGCTGTCCTGGTGTAGGGAGTTCAGCGCCAGCCTGGGTTACATGATACCCTGCCCTTCACCAGTGATGATGAGGAGGAGGAAGACAAGGGGGAAGAAGAGGAGGAGGAGGCTAGATACACCCACAGCATCCACGGTGCTACTTCTGTGCCAGACACTGCTTTGTGCTTTTCATGAGCTTTGCTTCAGGTTGGGGAAAAAAAAACCTAGCAACAACCACAGACCCTGGTGTGAATTGTCAGGCGTGTTCTCATTTATTGGCTGTGTGACCCTGGGTGCATTCTTTAACCTCTCTGTGGTTTTGTTTTCTTATTTTTTACAAATGAATCTAGGAGCTGTCAAGTTGAGTCCGAAGTTTACTGTTCTTGCAAAGGACTCAGGTTCCGTTCACAGCATGGTGGCTCATGGTCATCTGGAATTCCAGTCTCAGGGCATGTGACACCCTGTTGTGAAATTGATGCACAACACACACGTGGTGCACATAAACGCACACTCACACAGACTTAAAAAAATAAATACTTCTTCATAAAATGAGGGTAGAATACCTGTTTACTTTGTAGGTGTGTTTGTGGGTTTCCAAATTTCTGCACAATTATACATGACTCTTTTGCTCAGTGACAGGAGATAGCGGATCCACATTACCGATCTAGGCGGCTCTCCACAGTGTACCACTTAACAAGGAAAACAAATGGTGGTAATTTACACGAAATATAAATGTGTTTATTTCAAAGTACAAGCAGGCAGAAAAAAGGGTTTAGAGGGATTCTCCTTGGACTCATGGTAGCCGTTATTTTTCAGGGGACAGGGAACCTCAGGGGGTTCTATTTTTATCAGTAACATTTTAGTTTGTTTCTTTGTTTTTATTTTTTAAACTAATGCACTCACACTATTGCTGCCATTAAGAAGAAACAGACTAAGCCTAGTGATGGTGGACATGCCTTTATCTCTCTGGAGGTGGAGGCAGGAGGATCTCTGAGTTTGAATGAGTTTGAAGATAGCCTGGTCTACATGGAGAGTTCCAGGACAGCCAGGACTACATAGAGAAACCCTAGACAGACATGTGTGTATGTGTGTGTAGGTCTGGTGGCTGAGAGCCTCAGGTGAGACAGCGTCTAGCCAAAGGTTCTGTGGGCATCCTTCCTGGCCCTGCATCCTAACTTTGTCAGTTGCTCCCACTCCCAGCTTTCTAAGCTGGAGCACTGGCTAGAATCAACCCATGACCAGGCTAATAGCTCCTAAACGTTAAGATACTGCCATGAACGTTAAGTGTATTGATTTTAGAAAGTTTGGAAAAATGAAAATGCACTCGTAGCCTTGGATCCAAAGGTAGCCAGTCAGTCAGTCATCCCTCTGTATAGCCCAGGCTGACCTGGAACTCACTTTGTAGACCAGGCTGGCCTCGAACTCAGAAATCTGCCTGCCTCTGCCTCCCAAGTGCTGGGATTAAAGGCGTGCCATTTTTTAAAAAATTATTTATTTTATTTATAAGAACACACTGTTACAGATGGTTGTGAGCCACCATGTGGGTGCTGGGAACTGAACTCAGGACCTCTGGAAAAAGAATCAGTGCTCTTACTTGCTGAGCCATCTCTCTAGCCCCTTACCTATGTCATTGTAAAAACAAGTGGACTTGCACTGGATGGTGGTGGTGCACACCTTTAATCCCAGTGTTTGGGAGGCAGAGGCAGGTGAATATCTCTGAGTTTGAGGCCAGGCTGGTCTATAGAGTGAGTTTCAGGATGTCCAAGGCTATACAGAGAAACCCTGTCTTGAAAAACCAAAAAAACCAAAAAAAAAAAAAAAGTGGGTTTCTTCTTTACCTGTGTATTAATGGCTTTCATTTAAAAATGTGTGGCGAACAGTTTTCCAATGCTCCATGTTTCTTGACAGTGTGATGGTCCTGGTTTGTAATAGTATTGATGATGATGGATAAGACAATATGTCTTCTCAATACTGCTGAGGGCAGGGAATAGGTCGTTCTACTGTGTAACGGTGTTGAGTCTGACATTTTTAATTCAACCTCTTGAGAGCACCTCCATCCATCATGGGCTACTTTAGCAGTGGGATGCTCTGACCCCAGACTTTGATTCTGTGTAGCAGCAACAGGAACACACCAGAGTCCTGAAGACCGCGCAGAGCTGTGGAGAGCCCATCTGGCAGGAACCATGCTGGGATGATGAAGGCAAAAGCAGGCCAAGAACATACACGGTCTACCAGTGACCAGACTCAGTGCCTATGGGATCTGAGGTGCTCTGTCATTCGGAGAACGGCTGCCCAAGTGAAGTGTTCCCCTCCTTTGTTTCAGGGGACTCTAGTAGGGTGGACCAAAGGCTTCAAGGCCACCGACTGTGAAGGGGAGGACGTGGTGGACATGCTCAGAGAAGCCATCAAGAGGAGAAACGTAGGCTATGGTGGGGAGGCTTACATTGGGCCTGCCCTCTTCCCCTGCCCTGCCATGATGCATATACCCAGGCCGTGGGACTTGGGCCTTGTTCTGTCTGCCTTGGGCCCAGGTGCCCCTCGTACACTCTGCTTCCTTTGCAGGAGTTTGACCTGGACATTGTTGCAATCGTGAACGACACAGTGGGGACCATGATGACCTGTGGCTATGAAGATCCCAGGTGTGAGATTGGCTTGATTGCAGGTACGTGGTCAGGCACGGTGTCCCAGACAGTGGCCCGGCATGGTGCCCAAGACAGTGGCCCGGTCCCCTCGGACTCTCTTGGAGTCCCTGCTCTGTTGCCAGGGTGTGATTCAGTCTGGGGACCCAAGTCGGCTCATTCTCAGCTCTGTCTCACTAAGGCTGTGAGCCAAGGTCCTTCTTTTCATTGAGGAAGGGGAAGATGCACAAAGGAGTTTTTCTTTTCTTCATTTTTTTCCCTTCATGTTTTGGACATTTCCACAGATGTGTGCTGTGGTTCTGGTTTTCTGCTTCTTCCCTTGTGGTATCCACACACCGAACAGGGAAGGATGGAGCAGAGCCAAGTTCTGAGGTCCCCATCTTACCCTTGCTGTGTCTGGGTTCCAGTACATACCAGGTGGGAAAGGATGAAGCCAAGTCTGAAATGTGTGGGTCAGCAGGACCTGGGTCTGGCAGGGAATGCTGGGGAGGGAAGAGGTCTCCTCTGGAGATCTCAGTGTCACATATGTTCAATTAATCAACTCTCTCAGATGATATTTGAAGAAGCAGCATGTGTGCATACACTTTATCTGGGGTGAGCCAAGGGTTATATAGTTTTGGGGAACGAGGTGAGAATCTCCAGGGTGGACAAAGGTCATTGGCTGGAGGCTGAGGTACTGAGATGCCTCCTTAGCACTGGGAGGCATCCCGGGGTCTCAGGTACAGGACGAAGTGACATTCCTCAGGTAGTGTGTGTGGACTCTGGGATCCCTCAGAGAAGAGGAAGCCCCACTGACTAAAGGAGTCCACCCTTTTGCACTGAGCTCAGGGCTGTGCGGTAATGATGATGATAGGCAAGAGGGACATGATGATAATGGTAATGAGGATGCTGATGCTACTGCTGTGGAAGATGCTGATGCTGGGATGCTGACGCTGGGGATGATGATAATAGGAAGGATGGAGCTGCTGCTGCTTATAGTGATGGCAGTGATGACACTGATGATGGGTTAGATGGGGTGATAGGGAATATGACGATGATGATGATGATAGATATGCTGCTGCTGACGATGGCAAGAATCATTCATTGGCTACTTGACAGCTAGAGAGAATACACAAATATCACCTTATTTTTTTCTTTTTAACAACTCCATAGGGCACTTGTTCAAGACCGGCCAGCTGAATAGAAAGCTGGAATCCCATCTAGCTGTGTCTCGGACCTCAGACGCCAACTTACTTATGGCATTCATCAGCCTGTCTTAGACCTAGTGTCATCTTTGAGGACTGAAGGCCCCTCATGATTCCTTGCAGGGACAGGAAGCAACGTGTGCTACATGGAGGAAATGAGGAACATCGAGCTGGTGGATGGGGACGAAGGCCGGATGTGCGTCAACACGGAGTGGGGCGGGTTTGGTGACAATGGCTGCATCGATGACATCCGCACCCAGTATGACAAGGAGGTGGATGAGGGCTCCCTGAACGCCGGCAAGCAGAGGTGAGAAGGCCTTGTGGTGTGTCGTGTGTGAAGAGAGCATGTAAATGTGATTCTGGGGGTGGGGGGCTGTCGTGTGATCCTGTGGGCTTTTCTTCAACCCCTTTCCTTCCAAGTAACGACCGGGCATCTCTATGCCTGCTCTATCCCCCTTTGGCTCCCAAATAAAAGGCACGGAGGCCCAGACCTAATGAATTTATTAATAAGCTGCATGCTAGGCAGATGCTCATCTATTCTAACCTCATTGGCTGCTCACTTCCCAGCCTCGAGGTCCTTTACTCTGAGCCGTCCCTGGCTCGCTCTGTCCCATGTGTGTCTTCATGGAGACTCACGTGATGATCTCCTGGTCCATCTCCTTCACCTCTTCCTCCTCATGGTCACTCTCTTATCGAGACCTCATGGGAGGGCTGGAGAGATGGCTCAGCTGTTAAGAGCACCGACTGCTCTTCTGAAGGTCCCGAGTTCAAATCCCAGCAACCACGTGGTGGCTCACAACCATCTGTAATGGGATCTGACGCCCTCGTCTGGTGTGTCTGAAGACAGCTACAGTGTACTTATATATAATAAATAAATAAATCTTAAAAAAAAAGATTAAAGCACGCCATTGATCCCAGCACTCGGGAGGCAGAGGCAGGTGGATTTCTGAGTTCGAGGCCAGCCTGGTCTACACAGTGAGTTCCAGGACAGTCAGGGCTATACAGAGAAACCCTGTCTCGAAAAACCAAAAAAAAAAAAAAAAAAAAAAAAGATTAAAGAAAAAAGACCTCATGGGAAATCTTCCCGTTCTCTTTCTTCTCTCTCCTTCTCTCTTCTCTTTTTGCTTGGAACCTCCAGACTGGGGTCAGAAGTCCCGCTCTGTGTCTTCCTGCCCAGCTATAGACTGAATAAGCTCTTTATTAACCAATCAGAGGTGATGGAAAAGAAGAATTTTTACACATCATTGAGACAGGAAATGCTCCACATAACAGGCCAATATCAGGACTGCTACCAGATCTCTGGGCACAGCAAACAGCATCTGAATACACAGTGTACAACACCGTGCCCTGGCAGAAGCCATTTTGCCAAACCCAGGGAGCAGGTCTGTTCTGTGGCATCAACCTGGCAGCTTTCGCTATGCTTATATCACTGAACCAGATGCCAGAACAGGGAATAAAAGAAGGCCATCTTTATGTTTCTGACAGGAGAGGAAAGGGTCCCTTTTCTAATTACCATAAGGTACTTTGAAGGCTTGTGGGCTCTGGAAGCCAACCAGAAGCTGTCAGAATGTCTGCTTGCAGAGTGCCCGGGTACCACAGAGCAGGGGTGTGGGTCCATAAGGTGGGCTTTATGAGGTCCCATTTAGAGGTCAAGGTCCTTGGCCTTTTAAAGTCAGTGTATCCTAAGGGGTGGGAAAGGGGTCCCTAGGATGGATGGGAAGGCTGACCTTGACATGGTATCACATCTTATCATGGGCCACAAGCCTTTGTAAGGTACACTGCAATTACTAACTACTGAAAAGACAGAAAATAATGAACGGCTTCTAGACACCTTATGGTAGATTTCCACCTGCATTCTGATGCTCACTGGAAGAGAGGGCTAGACTGAGGTGAAGCTAGTGTATGAGGCCCCCAGGAGTAAGACTGGGCCCTTCCCTTGGGACAGGGTTAGGACAGTGTTCTGCAAATGGCCAGAGAGTGTTTTAGATCTGGTGAGATGCGTCCCAGTTAAGCTTGGGTTTATAATATATAAACCGAGGGGAAGCTGAGATTTATCACGATGGCAAACAAGCAAGTAGAGGCTGAGCACCTCAGAAATGTGCTAAGATCAGGCTCAAGGATACGTTTCGCTGAGAACATTGTCTAGGCAGAGGCTTGGACAAGGACCCGATGGTTATTGATGGTCCCTCTCCCTCTTTGGCAATGTTCATTCCTGGCTGGCAGAGGCTAACCCTGCCTCCTGCGGCCCTTAGAATGCTGCTTTGCTCTCAGTTTACAGGTAAACCTTACAGTAGAGGTGCATGCCATGACAGGATGTGGGAAGCTGGGCTTGGCTCCCACATGGCTCTGAGGTCTACCTCTTTCACTTCACCCTGTTCTCTGTGTTATGTTTCTTTGACAACTGTAGAGAGAGCCTCCGAGGCCACTGTGAACCATGAATTCCAGGTGCCATGTGACCGTGTGACTTGCTTTCCACACCCAGACCAGCGTCCTCACCGTCTGGTCTTATCCACCTCTCCCCAAACAGATACGAGAAAATGACCAGTGGAATGTACCTGGGGGAGATTGTGAGGCGGATCCTGATCGACCTCACCCGGCAGGGGCTCCTCTTCCGAGGGCAGATTTCAGAGCGACTCCGGACCAGGGGCATCTTTGAAACCAAATTCCTGTCCCAGATTGAAAGGTGATGTATGATCAAACTCACCTGCTTTGTGTGGGATGCCGAGGGAAGGGGACGGCTGTCTTTCCCCACAAGGGGTGGGAAGATTTGAGATTGGAAAAATGAAAAGCAAGACTTGGGGATGTGGCTCAGTGGGTAGGGTGCTCGCCTAGCATGTGTGAAGCCCTGGGTTCGAGCCCCGGCATCTTCATAAAGCATGTGTGGTGGTTCACACCCGTTATCTCAGTACTCAGGAAGTGGAGGCAGGAGGACCAAGATCAGTGTTGGCTACATGGCAAGTTTGAAGCCATCCAGCAGTATGTGAAACCCTGGAGAGAGAAACAGAGAGAGTGGGTAGGAAGACTCCAGTAGCCATGGAGTTTGCTCCCAGCCACTCACTCATGGCTGCTCCACTGCCCATCCACCTGCATCTGATTCTAGCCCAGAGGACAGCATCCTGTCTGGGAATAGATTAGCCCCAGGTCACTTAATTGAAAGGACTGGGTTCTCTACCAAGGTTCCAGCAGGATAGCACAGGAATTCATTTAGGCTAAAAGTTATTTCTCCTCTACTTTGAAAAGATGGTGTACCTGCGACAAAGAAATATCTGGAAAAGGAAATCACTAATATGCTATTACCGAATATAGCTACTTTGAGTTTTGTCTTGAGTTCTTTAGTGTATGCAAGCTTATTTGATACATGCCATCATGTTGCATGTAATTTACATAGTATTGATTTGGTGTTTAGTCATAGAAATTTTCACTTACAACACAATGCTAGGTTGTTTGTTTGTTTGTTTGTTTGTTTGTTTTAGATGGTCTGATATAGCCCAGGAGACCTCAAAGTTGCAATGTAGCTGAGGCCTGCCTCTACCTCCCAAGTGCTGGGGTTCTAGTGTTTGCACGGTGCCTGGCTTCTGTTTCTCATTTTACTATTTTTTATGGAGAATATTAACCTCTTCTAAAGTAGAACAACGATGAAACAGACCCAGTGTCCCCATTGCTGCTCCTCACAAGCATCAGCTCCTCACCAAACTGCATTTGTCCCACACTCTCACGGCCTCGCCTCTGGCCAGGTTAGTCTGAAACGCAGCCCACACCTTATGTCAGCTCATTTATAAATATGTCAAGATGCGGCTCTAAAGTAGGAGCTCTTTAAAAAATCATAACCAAGGGCTGGGCGTGGTGGTGCACCCCTTTAATCCCAGCACTCTCGGGAGCAGAGGCAGGCGGATTTCTGAGTTCGAGGCCAGCCTGGTCTACAAAGTGAGTTCCAGGACAGCCAGGGCTATACAGAGAAACCCTGTCTCGAAAAACAAAAAACAAAAGAATCATAACCAAGGGCTGGAGAGATGGCTCAGTGGTTAAGAGCACTGATTGCTCTTCCAGAGGTCCTGAGTTCAAATCCCAGCAACCACATGGTGGCTCACAACCATCTGTAATGGGATCTGATGCCTTCTTCTGATGTGTCTGAAGACAGTGACGGTGTCCTCATACACATAAAATAAATCAACCTTAAAAATAAACACACAGATAAAATATTTTAAAAAAAAACCATAACCAACTACCATGATCATACCCCAAACAGCTAATGTCACCCCTAATGTGAGAAACACCTTTGAGTTGTTTCCTGAACTGCCAGAAAAACGCAGACACGGCAGTGCAGTTATTTGAAATGTGTTAGTAGGCAGATAGGGCCCTTCTGTTTGATTGGCATGTCTAAAGTACACTTTACTCTCTGGGCATCCTTTCCCTCTTTCTCCCTAACTGCACCTTTGCTGAGGAAACCACACTACATCCTTTGACTTTCCTGTATTCCTGACCTGGACGCTTAGGACAGCACTCAGTTCTCTCCCTTGTCTCTTGGATCATCTGGAAATTTTACATTTACCCTGGATCCCCGATCAGATTTAGTGTCAAATCTTCTTCATCTGTCTGTCCCTTTTTTATATTGTCACAGCTTACTGATGCTTATGGTGACAATTTCATGTTGCTGGCGTTAGTTAGAAGATTTCTTGAAAGCAAAGTTTCCTTTATTAGCTTGCTAGTGTAAATAATCATTTTGAAATACTGCATAAAACTTCCCTGTTACTATACTATAATTTACTAAATTTCCCCTTAGTGTGCGATGCCAACGTTATAATTTATGAATTTTTGTTATTCTGAGAAACACCATAATAGTTACTCTTTTTACACACAGTTATTTGCATCTTATGAATTATTTACTTGGGAGCATTTGACAAATGGAGTACTTCGCTGAGGGTGCATTGCCTTTCTGGAGAGTGGCTTCTGAGGCTGGAGATGTGGCTCTGTTGGTTTGCTTCCCTGGCATGCACAAGGCCCAAGGTTCAAATCCCCAGCACAGCATAAGCCAGGTCTCAGAGTGCATGTGTGTAATCTTTGTACAAGAGGCAAAGAAAGAACAGTTTAAGGTCATCTTTGGTCATGTAATGAGTTCTAGGGCAGCCTGGGCTGTATGAGACCCTGTTCAAACAAACAAACAAACAAACAAACAAACAAACAAAATAGTGCTTTGTATTTCTGCTGCCACCAGTTATATAGATATGCTGACTCCTCCCAACCTGTGCTCAATCAATGGACTTTACGAGCCTTTCAGATTAGATGGTTTTGAGAGAAAAAGCCTGTCTGGGGCCAATAACAGGTGTGAAGAGGGACAGAGCCAGGTACGGTGGTACACACCTCTTATCTAAGCCCTGGGGAGGCAGAATCAGGAGGATTTCTTTGGGCTACAAAGGGAGTGCCAGGCAAGCCAGGGCTTTATACCAAGACTTTATCCCAAAAATACAATTAAACAAACAACAACAACAGAAAACAAATGTACCAGCGTGCTCACTTTACCAGTGAAGTCAGACTGCTCACAAGGGAGCTCCTGTAGGGATCTTGCTGTCTGGAGAGCTGGCCATGGAAGGCAGCATCACTGTAAAATCAGGGCCTAGAAAGACAGGGCTCAGAGGTTAAGAGCAGTGGCTGCTCTTGCAGAACTGGGTTTGGTTCCCAGCATCTTTGTGGCTGCTCACAACTGCCTGGAACTCCAATTCCAGGGGATCTGGTACCCTCTTCTGGCCTCTGCTGGTGACAGTCACTCACACAGTGCAAGCAAAACACTCATACACATAAAATGAAAATAATAAATCTTTAAAAAAGGAAGAGGAAGGGAGGAGGAGCTGGAGGAAGAGGGGGAGGAGGAGGAGTCACCAGTGGTCTGGCATGCTAAGGAGCAGGTGTAACGAGTGGGATCCTCTGAGAACAGCTTCTCCCTCAGTCAGCCTGACTTGCCTGTGTCTGTGTTCTATGTTCCCTCAGCCCAAACAAGTTGTTTCTAGGAGCCAAATATGGTGGTTGCCTGGATCTCAGCACTCAGCTGAGGCAGGAGATTCAGAGTTTAAGGAAGATCCTGGAGAGAGGGAGGGGAGAAGGGAGATGGGGTGTGAGTTCACCTTCTCTGTGGCCATGATATAAAATGGCTTCGTCTTCAGGGCTGCAGCTCTGTAGTCAGTCCTGTTGTCTGCCATCCTTTGGAGGGCTCATCACACATGCAACTTCACAGGCTTTAGCTTGAGGCTTGGAGCTCAGTGCAGAATGCCCTTGCTTATCACTGGCTCACTGCCACTTAATTGGGGTCTAGACCTGAATGAAGCCAGCTTGTCCCCAAGGTGCCATTTCTATGTATGCATCCATGGTCTTATCAGGTTCTCATTCTTTTGTTGTTGTTGTTGTTTGGTTGGTTAGTTGTTTTTGGTTTTGTTTTTGTTTTTCAAGATAGGGTTTTTCTCTGTGTAGTCCTGGCTGTCCTGGAACTCACTCTGTAGACCAGGTTGACCTCAAACTCAGAGATCTGCCCACCTCTGCCTCCAAAGTGCTGGGATCAAAGGTGTGGGCCATCATCACCTGGCTGGCTCCCATTTTTTTTTAATTAGGTATTTTCTTGATTTACATTTCAAATGCTATCCCAAAAGTTCCCCATACCCCCACCCACTCCCACTTCTTGGCCCTGGTATTCCCCTGTACTGGGGCATATAAAGTTTGCAAGACCAAGGGGCCTCTCTTCCCAATGATGGCCGACTAGGCCATCTTCTGCTACATATGCAGCTAGAGATTCTTCCTTATCCAGCAGCCACCAATTGCCCACTGCTCCCCAGCCGAGGTAGCCTTGTGACCTCATCTGCTGGCCATGTCGTGGGCTAAGCCTTTCTCCAGTCGCGCATGCACGCAGTCATGGCTGCTCTGAGTTATCTGTACAGCTCTCCTTTTGTGTCTAGTTGTTTTTTTTTTCTTATTATTATGTATATGAGCACACTGTAGCTGTCTGTCTTCAGACACACCAGAAGAGGGCACTGGATCCCATTTCAGATGGTTGTGAGCATCCTTCTCTTGAACCTTAGACTCCTGAGAAATGGGCATCTGGTTCCTTCTACCTCCTCCTCTGAGATGACACCTAAACACTGGGATGGGGGAATGTGATCCAGATGTCCCGACTAGGGCTCACCACTCAGCAATCTGTATTTTCTCTGTGTGTTGACCACTTGTGTGTCCCTGGGCTAAGAGTTCCCATCCTTCAAGGTCTCATGGTGTGCCATATATTCCTTTGTTGTTATTGTTTAAAGATTTATTTTATTTTATGTGTAAGAGTGCACTGCCAGTGTTTTCAGACAGAAGAGGGCATCAGATCCCATTATAGATGGTTGTGAGCCACCATGTGGTTTCTGGGAATTGAACTCAGGACCTCTGGAAGAGCAGCCAGTGCTCCTAACCTCTGAGCCATCTCCCCAGCACCCCCCATGCTCCCCCATCTATTACTTTAGTCACTTGATCATTGAATACCCCAGCACTGCACAGCTTGCGCTGAGAACATTGTCTTCAAAGAGCGTATATTCCACTGGGTTGACAGCACACACCTCCCTTTAATCCCAGCACTGGGGAAGTAGAGGCTGGGAGTTTATCAGGACTCTGAGACTGATCTGCAGAGTGAAGGCCAGGCCAGCCAAAGGCTACATAGCAAGAAACAAAACCCAAAACGATAGAAATAGAAATAGGAGGAAGTTGGCTTCCAGAATGGGGAAAGAACACCACAGAGGAGTGCTAAGTTGCTGTGAGACTTTAAGAGGATATCCCCTGTGTCTTGAACCTTAGACTCCTGAGAAATGGGCATCTGGTATGTTGGTCGCTGAGCCTAATGTTAGCTCCTAATGAGACAGGAATGAGTTTGCTCTTACATCTTGCTGTTTAAAGGCAATAGGACTTCCTAGAGTATGGGACTTTTCCTATGTCTCTGACATTCTGCAGCCCCAGCCATTGGCATGGTAATTTAGGCTAAGGCAGAGCCAGGTGACAAGACTCTGGATCACGTGACACAGGTCCGGATGACAGAAGCAGCTGCTGATATTCTGGCCTGCTTGTCCACAGTGACCGGCTGGCCCTCCTGCAGGTCAGGAGGATCCTGCAGCAGCTG